>NW_027362015.1:795000-1370217 GCF_039654945.1 Dendrobates tinctorius | reverse complement strand
CACCCGCAGCCGCTTCTTGGGGGGCCAGTCCTGGTCCTGCTCGGGGGCAGCAGGAGGAGTCTGGCCGGGACCGCGCCGCCGCCGGGAGGACTCTCGTGCTCGGCAGAGGAAGATGAGGCCAGGGGCCCCGGCTCCTCCCGCTGCTCGGACATGGCCGCTCCGACCACTCACGCCGCCATCTTTATTTTTCTTCTTTCCAGCCGCATCGGGCTCCTCCCACAGTCACGTCACCGGTCATGTGACCGAGCCCGGCGCCGCCATCTTTACTACTGGCGCAAAACCCAATGTCTCACCTGTACCGCCCCTCCTCTGCTATACTGCCCCTCCTCCCCTCCTGTACCCGCCCCCCCTCCTCCCCTCCTGTACCGCCCCTCCTCCCCTCCTGTACCGCCCCTCCTCCCCTCCTGTACCGCCTCCTCCTCCCCTCCTGTACCGCCCCTCCTCTGCTATACTGCCCCTCCTCCACCGCCCCTCCTCCCCTCCTGTACCGCCCCTCCTCCCCTCCTGTACCGCCCCCCTCCTCCCCTCCTGTACCGCCCCCTCCTCCCCTCCTGTACCGCCCCTCCTCCTCTCCTCCCCTCCTGTACCGCCCCCTCCTCCCCTCCTGTACCGCCCCCTCCCTCCCCTCCTGTACCGCCCCCCTCCTCCCCTCCTGTACCGCCCCCTCCTCCCCTCCTGTACCGCCCCTCCCTCCCCTCCTGTACCGCCCCTCTCCTCTCCCTCCTGTACCGCCCCCCCTCCTCCCCTCTGTACCGCCCCTCCTCCCCTCCTGTACCGCCCCCCTCCTCCCCTCCTGTACCGCCCCTCTTCCCCTCCTGTACCGCCCCCTCTTCCCCTCCTGTACCGCCCCTCCTCCCCTCCTGTACCGCCCCCCTCCTCCCCTCCTGTACCGCCCCTCCTCCCCTCCTGTACCGCCCCCTCTTCCCCTCCTGTACCGCCCCCTCCTCCCCTCCTGTACCGCCCCCCTCCTCCCCTCCTGTACCGCCCCCTCTTCCCCTCCTGTACCGCCCCCTCTTCCCCTCCTGTACCGCCCCTCTTCCCCTCCTGTACCGCCCCCCCTCCTCCCCTCCTGTACCGCCCCCTCTTCCCCTCCTGTACCTCCCCCTCCTCCCCTCCTGTACCGCCCCCTCCTCCCCTCCTGTACCGCCCCCTCTTCCCCTCCTGTACCGCCCCTCTTCCCCCTCCTGTACCGCCCCCTCCTCCCCTCCTGTACCGCCGCCTCTCCTCCCCTCCTGTACCACCCCCTCCTCCCCTCCTGTACCGCCCCCTCCTCCCCTCCTGTACCGCCCCCTCCTCCTCCTGTACCGCCTCCTCCTCCCCTCCTGTACCGCCCCCTCTTCCCCTCCTGTACCGCCCCCTCTTCCCCTCCTGTACCGCCCCCTCCTCCCCTCCTGTACCGCCCCCTCCTCCCCTCCTGTACCGCCCCCCTCCTCCCCTCCTGTACCGCCCCCCTCCTCCCCTCCGTACCGCCCCCCTCTTCCCCTCCTGTACCGCCTCTCCTCCCCTCCTGTACCGCCCCTCTTACCCTCCTGTACCGCCCCCTCCTCCCCTCCTGTACCGCCCCCTCCTCCCCTCCTGTACCGCCTCCTCCTCCCCTCCTGTACCGCCCCCTCCTCCCCTCCTTTACCGCCCCCTCCTCCCCTCATGTACCGCCCCCTCCTCCCCTCCTGTACCGCCCCCTCCTCCCCTCCTGTACCGCCCCTCCTCCTCTCCTCCCCTCCTGTACCGCCCCCTCCTTCCCCTCCTGTACCGCCCCCCTCCTCCCCTCCTGTACCGCCCCCCTCCTCCCCTCCTGTACCGCCCCTCCTCCCCTCCTGTACCCGCCCCCTCCTCCCCTCCTGTACCGCCCCCTCCTCCCCTCCTGTACCCGGCCCCCTCCTCCCCTCCTGTACCCGCCCCCTCCTCCCCTCCTGTACCGCCCCCTCCTCCCCTCCTGTACCGCCCCCCTCTTCCCCTCCTGTACCGCCCCTCTTCCCCTCCCTGTACCGCCCCTCCTCCCCTCCTGTACCGCCCCCTCCTCCCCTCCTGTACCGCCCCTCCTCCCCTCCTGTACCGCCCCCTCTTCCCCTCCTGTACCGCCCCCTCTTCCCCTCCTGTACCGCCCCCTCCTCCACTACTGTACCGCCCCCTCATTCCCCTCCTGTACCGCCCCCTCTTCCCCTCCTGTACCGCCCTCTTCCCTCCTGTACCGCCCCCTCCTCCCCTCCTGTACCGCCCCTCTTCCCCTCCTGTACACTCCCCCTCCTCCCCTCCTGTACCTCCCCCCTCCTCCCCTCCTGTACCGCCCCCTCCTCCCCTCCTGTACGCCCCCCCTCTTCCCCTCCTGTACCGCCCCTCTTCCCCTCCTGTACCGCCCCCTCCTCCCCTCCTGTACCGCCGCCTCTCCTCCCCTCCTGTACCACCCCCTCCTCCCCTCCTGTACCGCCCCCTCCTCCCCTCCTGTACCGCCCCCTCCTCCTCCTGTACCGCCTCCTCCTCCCCTCCTGTACCCGCCCCCTCTTCCCCTCCTGTACCGCCCCCCTCCTCCCCTCCTGTACCGCCCCCTCTTCCCCTCCTGTACCGCCCCTCTTCCCCTCCTGTACCGCCCCCTCCTCCCCTCCTGTACCGCCGCCTCTCCTCCCCTCCTGTACCACCCCCCTCCTTCCCCTCCTGTACCGCCCCCCTCCTCCTCCTGTACCGCCTCCTCCTCCCCTCCTGTACCGCCCCCTCTTCCCCTCCTGTACCCGCCCCCTCCTCCCCTCCTGTACCGCCCCCTTCTTCCCCTCCTGTACCCGCCCCCTCCTCCCCTCCTGTACCGCCCCCTCCTCCCCTCCTGTACCGCCCCCTCCTCCCCTCCTGTACCGCCCCCTCCTCCCCTCCTGTACCGCCCCCTCTTCCCCTCCTGTACCGCCTCTCCTCCCCTCCTGTACCGCCCCTCTTCCCCTCCTGTACCGCCCCCTCCTCCCCTCCTGTACCGCCCCCTCCTCCCCTCCTGTACCGCCTCCTCCTCCCCTCCTGTACCGCCCCCTCCTCCCCTCCTTTACCGCCCCCTCCTCCCCTCATGTACCGCCCCCTCCTCCCCTCCTGTACCGCCCCCTCCTCCCCTCCTGTACCGCCCCTCCTCCTCTCCTCCCTCCTGTACCGCCCCCTCCTCCCCTCCTGTACCGCCCCCTCCTCCCCTCCTGTACCGCCCCTCTTCCCCTCCTGTACCGCCCCCTCCACCCCTCCTGTACCCGCCCCCTCCACCCCCTCCTGTACCGCCCCCTCCTCCCCTCCTGTACCGCCCCCTCCTCCCCTCCTGTACCGCCCCTCCTCTGCTATACTGCCCCCTCCTCCCCTCCTGTACCGCCCCTCCTCTGCTATACTGCCCCCTCCTCCCCTCCTGTACCGCCCCTCCTCTGCTATACTGCCCCCCTCCACCCCTCCTGTACCGCCCCCTCTTCCCCTCCTGTACCGCCCCCTCTTCCCCTCCTGTACGCCTCCTCCCCCTTCCTGTACCGCCCCCTCCTCCTCTCCTGTACCACCCCCTCCTCCCCTCCTGTATCGGCCCCTCCTCCTCTGCTATACTGCCCCCCTCCTCCCCTCCTGTACCGCCCCCTCTTCCCCTCCTGTACCGCCCCCCTCCTCCCCTCCTGTACCGCCCCCTCTTCCCCTCCTGTACCGCCCCCCTCCTCCCTCCTGTACCGCCCCCTCCTCCCCCTCCTGTACCACCTCTCCTCCCCTCCTGTACCACCCCCTCCTCCCCTCCTGTACCGCCCCTCCTCCTCTGCTATACCTCCCCCTCCTCCCCTCCTGTACCGCCCCCTCCTCCCCTCCTGTACCGCCTCCTCCTCCCCTCCTGTACCGACCCTCTTCCCCTCCTGTACCGCCCCCTCCTCCCCTCCTGTACCGCCCCCCTCCCTCCCTCCTGTACCACCCCCTCCTCCCCTCCTGTACCCGCCCCTCCTCTGCTATACCGCCCCCTCCTCCCTCCTGTACCGCCTCCTCCTCCCCTCCCTGTACCGCCCCTCTTCCCCTCCTGTACCGCCCCCTCCTCCCCTCCTGTAACCGCCCCCTCCACCCTCCTGTACCGCCCCCTCCTCCCCTCCTGTACCGCCCCCTCCTCCCCTCCTGTACCGCCCCCCTCCTCCTCTCCCTGTACCGCCCCTCTTCCCCTCCTGTACCGCCCCCTCCTCCCCTCCTGTACCGCTCCCTCCTCCCTCCTGTACCGCCCCCCTCCTCCCCTCCTGTAACCGCCCCCTCCTCCCTCTCCTGTACCGCCCCTCTTCCCCTCCTGTACCGCCCCCTCTTCCCCTCCTGTACCGCCCCTCTTCCCCTCCTGTACCGCCCCCTCCTCCCCCTCCTGTACCGCCCCCCTCCTCCCCTCCTGTACCGCCCCTCTTCCCCTCCTGTACCGCCCTCTTCCCCTCCTGTACCGCCCCTCTTCCCCTCCTGTACCGCCCCCTCCTCCACTCCTGTACCGCCCCCTCCTCCCCTCCTGTACCGCCCCCTCCTCCTCCTGTACCGCCCCCTCCTCCTCTCCTGTACCGCCCCTCTTCCCCTCCTGTACCGCCCCTCCTCCTCTCCTGTACCGCCCCCTCCTCCTCCTGTACCGCCCCCTCCTCCTCTCCTGTACCGCCCCCTCTTCCCCTCCTGTACCGCCCCTCCTCCTCTCCTGTACCGCCCCCGTCCTCCTCCTGTACCGCCCCCTCCTCCTCTCCTGTACCGCCCCCTCCTCCTCTCCTGTACCGCCCCTCTTCCCCTCCTGTACCGCCCCCTCCTCCCCTCCTGTACCGCCCCTCTTCCCCTCCTTTACCGCCCCTCCTCCTCTCCTGTACCGCCCCCTCCTCCTGTACCGCCCCCTCTTCCCCTCCTGTACCGCCCCCTCCTCCCCTCCTGTACCGCCCCCTCCTCCCTCCTGTACCGCCCCTCCTCCTCTCCTGTACCGCCCCTCTTCCCCTCCTGTACCGCCCCGTCCTTTATTGCCCCCTGTGGAGACACAGCATTGTATCTTAATTCACCAGACGTCTATTTTTTTGCCAGCCAGAAAGAATAGACTGTTATCTATTTGGTGACTTTTGAATTTCTGTTTCTTTCTGGTTGGTGAAGAGAACAGACTTTTGCTTGTGTAATGTTGACTTCGTACGTTGACATTTGTACCACACTGTGCTCTTATCCTTGGTGACTAGTGATGGTTACTGATATGCTACTCATACATTGTGTAGGCCAGATAGATTTAAAATGGGAGGAAAAACTACGCAAATAAATCTCCATTCTTAGCCTTTACCTGTAAATACTGATTGAAAGACACTAATTAACCATAACGAGAGGTTATATGCCTGAGTGCGAGAGAGGTGCCGAGATGCAGCCAAGACAGCTAAGCATCCGGATTCTACAGGACAGCAGCCCAGACATGATGGCTCCAACACAAGGGACACAGAGCTGTCATACTACAGGATTCCAGCTTAGGGGACCTCGGCCCCTGCTGAAAGAATACAGATCTGCTCCATTCACCATCACTGAACCATGGATACGTTTGTGAAAACCAGGCTGAGGCCATCCGGTCACCTGGAACCTAAGGATACGTTTGTGAAAACCAGGCTGAGGCCATCCGGTCACCTGGAACCTAAGGATACGTTTGTGAAAACCAGGCTGAGGCCATCCGGTCACCTGGAACCTAAGGATACATTTGGGGAAACCAGGTTGGGACCATCCGGTCACCTGGCACCATGGATACTGTCAGGGAATTAATTTGTCAGGACTTTTCTTAATCCCACAAATCCCTGATATCACCGGCCGGGAGGGTCACGAGTCCCACCCGCTGTGATCTCAGGAGCACAGCTCTCTGCTGCCTCCTATCGTCCGGACAATTACATGATTGGCCGACGATCAACGGAGAAGGTCGCAGCCTGTTCACACCACTAGGCCGGCTGTCCGAAATGTACCCGTGAACGCGCGGCATATACACCTCCGGATTCCAACCCCTGGAATATGTGTCCACACCCCGGTACAATCACCACTCACTCCATGATAGCCACCACCACCAATCCGTCTCCGTCCACAGGACACCGTCTGGGAGCTTATGACTTTGAGGCGCAGTTTACAGAACAGAACTATTAAGTTTTATATTTAATTCAAAGGGAGGCGGTGTTTATGAAAAATATACAAAAGATTTTACAAGGGGGTGTGGTAGCTCAACTCGTGGTGGGATGCAGAGGTAAAAATAAGAACACCGTCTCTTTAAATCTTCAGCTTGTTTATTGTATAAACCAACAAGAGGAGAAAAGAGCATGAAATTATGTAACTCACCGCGCTATACTGAGCAGATGGACAGAAAAAGGAAGAAAAATCTTTGGTTGTGAGTAGAGTTGAGCGACTTTGGTCGGATCGGGTTTCGTGAAACAAAATTTGAGTCGGATGAAACTGGTCCGACTAGGGCAAAAAAAGTCTGAGTTTCGTCCGAAACCCGACCCCAATGCAAGTCAATGGGAAATAAAAGTCGGCATTGCGTGAATGAATGTCCTCTGCTCAATGCCGACTTTTATTTCCCATTGACTTGCATTGGGGTCGGGTTTCGGACGAAACTCAGACTTTTTTTGCCCTAGTCGGACCAGTTTCATCCGACTCAAATTTTGTTTCACGAAACCCGATCCGACCAAAGTCGCTCAACTCTACCTGTGAGTAAATGAATTGTTGGTACTTACTTCAAATGACGGCGTTGTAGAATATTGGCTGTGGCTTGAGATGTCTAACCAGCGAGTACTGCGCCAGTAGTTTTCTAGGGATGATTTCGTGTAGTGGCCGATGATGCTGGTGGAGTAATGAAGAGAGTGCCAATAATGCTAAGGATCCGCACGGCACCTCGTATGTCCACTCACGGGTTATTTCGAAGCGTTTCTATTCCGTCTGGAATGGTAGAGTGGAGCTTGCTGATGGACCAATATCACGGGGCTGTGCAGGAAAAGTGGTTGGGTTTGGTTAGTACCAGTGACCATAGGCTGGACACGTAGTCTCACTTAAAGGAACACGTCTGCACTTGCGCTTGTTTTATGCTGACAAAAAAGGTAAGCAGGAGCGCTATCCGCTGATATAGGCAATGCAGTGAAACTCCGACTGTAAAGTGCACACGTACCGGAACTCTCGCGGAAATTACCGCGAGAATTCCGGAATTCCAGTCCGCGAGAAAATCGCATTTTAAATTCCCGCGATTTTCCAGCGGAAAAACTAGCATTTAGCAAGCGTATTTAGCTTGCAAAATGCTAGCGTTCTCCAAGCGATCTGTAGCATCGCTTGGAGAACTGATTGACAGGTTGGTCACACTCGTCAAACATAGTGTTTGACGAGTGTGACCAACTTTTTACTACTGAGGCTGCTTATGCGGCATCAGTAGTAAAATATAGAATGTAAAAAAAAATAAAAAACGGTGTTATTCTCACCCTCCGACGTCCCGCGCATCCGTTCCCAGTAATCCTTTGCAAAAATGCCCGCAATGACGTCAGTTCTCGCGGGATCGCGACATCTCGCGGTAATTCGCGATGACGTCGCGCGAATGACCGCGAGACTTCGCGATCCCGCGAGAACGGACGCCATCGCGGGCATTTTCGCAAAGGACTACTGGGAACGAGAGCGTGAAGAGAAGCGGGAAGGCTGCGCGGGACGTCGGAGGGTGAGAATAACAATATTTTTTATTTTAAATTCTATTTTTTACAGGGATATGGTACCCAAAGCCCGGAGGACAGTCTCCTCTCCTCCGGACCATGGGTACCGTCCGCAATTGTTCTGCTTACTTTCCGCATGGTGTGCACAGCCACATGCGGGAAATAAGCGGAACAATGCATTCCTGTGGGTGCGAGATCGCCGCGATTCCGCAAAAAGAATGGGCATGCTGCGGATTTTACCGCGAAGCGATTCCGCCGCGGTAAAAACCGCAGCATTAGCACAGCATTGCAGAATCCCATAGGAATGCATGGGATGCTTATTTTTCACGTTTTCGCGGCAAAATCGCGCGGTTAAAACCGCCGCGGAAACGCGAAAAAAACGCCACGTGTGAACTCAGCCAGAGAGAATGTATCCACTATATGGATGATGGAGGCCGCCGCAGTGAGTTCTGACACGATGCTTATGCTGATTCCTGCTGGCTGATCCGGAGCAGGAGCGCTATCCGCTGATATAGGCAATGCAGTGAAACTCTGACTGTAAGAGAGAATGTATCCACTATATGGATGATGGAGGCCGCCGCAGTGAGTTCTGACACGATGCTTATGCTGATTCCTGCTAGCTGATCCGGAGCAGGAGCGCTATCCGCTGATATAGGCAATGTAGTGAAACTCTGACTGTAAGAGAGAATGTATCCACTATATGGATGATGGAGGCCGCCGCAGTGAGTTCTGACACGATGCTCATGCTGATTCCTGCTGGTTGATCCGGAGCAGGAGCGCTATCCGCTGATATAGGCAATGTAGTGAAACTCTGACTGTAAGAGAGAATGTATCCACTATATGGATGATGGAGGCCGCCGCAGTGAGTTCTGACACGATGCTTATGCTGATTCCTGCTAGCTGATCCGGAGCAGGAGCGCTATCCGCTGATATAGGCAATGTAGTGAAACTCTGACTGTAAGAGAGAATGTATCCACTATATGGATGATGGAGGCCGTCGCAGTGAGTTCTGACACGATGCTTATGCTGATTCCTGCTAGCTGATCCGGAGCAGGAGCGCTATCCGCTGATATAGGCAATGCAGTGAAACTCTGACTGTAAGAGAGAATGTATCCACTATATGGATGATGGAGGCCGCCGCAGTGAGTTCTGACACGATGCTTATGCTGATTCCTGCTAGCTGATCCGGAGCAGGAGCGCTATCCGCTGATATAGGCAATGCAGTGAAACTCTGACTGTAAGAGAGAATGTATCCACTATATGGATGATGGAGGCCGCCGCAGTGAGTTCTGACACGATGCTTATACTGATTCCTGCTGGCTGATCCGGAGCAGGAGCGCTATCCGCTGATATAGGCAATGCAGTGAAACTCTGACTGTAAGAGAGAATGTATCCACTATATGGATGATGGAGGCCGCCGCAGTGAGTTCTGACACGATGCTCATGCTGATTCCTGCTGGCTGATCCGGAGCAGGAGCGCTATCCGCTGATATAGGCAATGTAGTGAAACTCTGACTGTAAGAGAGAATGTATCCACTATATGGATGATGGAGGCCACCGCAGTGAGTTCTGACACGATGCTCATGCTGATTCCTGCTGGCTGATCCGGAGCAGGAGCGCTATCCGCTGATATAGGCAATGTAGTGAAACTCTGACTGTAAGAGAGAATGTATCCACTATATGGATGATGGAGGCCACCGCAGTGAGTTCTGACACGATGCTCATGCTGATTCCTGCTGGTTGATCCGGAGCAGGAGCGCTATCCGCTGATATAGGCAATGTAGTGAAACTCTGACTGTAAGAGAGAATGTATCCACTATATGGATGATGGAGGCCGCCGCAGTGAGTTCTGACACGATGCTTATGCTGATTCCTGCTGGTTGATCCGGAGCAGGAGCGCTATCCGCTGATATAGGCAATGCAGTGAAACTCTGACTGTAAGAGAGAATGTATCCACTATATGGATGATGGAGGCCGCCGCAGTGAGTTCTGACACGATGCTTATGCTGATTCCTGCTGGCTGATCCGGAGCAGGAGCGCTATCCGCTGATATAGGCAATGCAGTGAAACTCTGACTGTAAGAGAGAATGTATCCACTATATGGATGATGGAGGCCGCCGCAGTGAGTTCTGACACGATGCTCATGCTGATTCCTGCTGGTTGATCCGGAGCAGGAGCGCTATCTGCTGATATAGGCAATGTAGTGAAACTCTGACTGTAAGAGAGAATGTATCCACTATATGGATGATGGAGGCCGCCGCAGTGAGTTCTGACACGATGCTCATGCTGATTCCTGCTGGTTGATCCGGAGCAGGAGCGCTATCCGCTGATATAGGCAATGTAGTGAAACTCTGACTGTAAGAGAGAATGTATCCACTATATGGATGATGGAGGCCGCCGCAGTGAGTTCTGACACGATGCTCATGCTGATTCCTGCTGGTTGATCCGGAGCAGGAGCGCTATCCGCTGATATAGGCAATGCAGTGAAACTCTGACTGTAAGAGAGAATGTATCCACTATATGGATGATGGAGGCCGCCGCAGTGAGTTCTGACACGATGCTCATGCTGATTCCTGCTGGTTGATCCGGAGCAGGAGCGCTATCTGCTGATATAGGCAATGTAGTGAAACTCTGACTGTAAGAGAGAATGTATCCACTATATGGATGATGGAGGCCGCCGCAGTGAGTTCTGACACGATGCTCATGCTGATTCCTGCTGGTTGATCCGGAGCAGGAGCGCTATCCGCTGATATAGGCAATGTAGTGAAACTCTGACTGTAAGAGAGAATGTATCCACTATATGGATGATGGAGGCCGCCGCAGTGAGTTCTGACACGATGCTCATGCTGATTCCTGCTGGTTGATCCGGAGCAGGAGCGCTATCCGCTGATATAGGCAATGCAGTGAAACTCTGACTGTAAGAGAGAATGTATCCACTATATTGATGATGGAGGCCGCCGCAGTGAGTTCTGACACGATGCTCATGCTGATTCCTGCTGGCTGATCCGGAGCAGGAGCGCTATCCGCTGATATAGGCAATGTAGTGAAGCTCTGACTGTAAGAGAGAATGTATCCACTATATGGAAGATGGAGGCCGCCGCAGTGAGTTCTGACACGATGCTTATGCTGATTCCTGCTGGTTGATCCGGAGTAGGAGCGCTATCCGCTGATATAGGCAATGTAGTGAAACTCTGACTGTAAGAGAGAATGTATCCACTATATGGATGATGGAGGCCGCCGCAGTGAGTTCTGACACGATGCTCATGCTGATTCCTGCTGGTTGATCCGGAGCAGGAGCGCTATCCGCTGATATAGGCAATGTAGTGAAACTCTGACTGTAAGAGAGAATGTATCCACTATATGGATGATGGAGGCCGCCGCAGTGAGTTCTGACACGATGCTTATGCTGATTCCTGCTGGCTGATTCGGAGCAGGAGCGCTATCCGCTGATATAGGCAATGTAGTGAAACTCTGACTGTAAGAGAGAATGTATCCACTATATGGATGATGGAGGCCGTCGCAGTGAGTTCTGACACGATGCTCATGCTGATTCCTGCTGGCTGATCCGGAGCAGGAGCGCTATCCGCTGATATAGGCAATGTAGTGAAACTCTGACTGTAAGAGAGAATGTATCCACTATATGGATGATGGAGGCCGCCGCAGTGAGTTCTGACACGATGCTTATGCTGATTCCCGCTGGCTGATCCGGAGCAGGAGCGCTATCCGCTGATATAGGCAATGTAGTGAAACTCTGACTGTAAGAGAGAATGTATCCACTATATGGATGATGGAGGCCGCCGCAGTGAGTTCTGACACGATGCTTATGCTGATTCCCGCTGGCTGATCCGGAGCAGGAGCGCTATCCGCTGATATAGGCAATGCAGTGAAACTCTGACTGTAAGAGAGAATGTATCCACTATATGGATGATGGAGGCCGCCGCAGTGAGTTCTGACACGATGCTTATGCTGATTCCTGCTGGCTGATCCGGAGCAGGAGCGCTATCCGCTGATATAGGCAATGTAGTGAAACTAATCTGTGTCTCCTCCCATTCAGTTTCATCCCATTGCTTCTAGTCTTTCCTTGTGCAAATGAGAATAAAGTTGATCCTTCTACAATGTGACAGCCCTTGAGATATTTGTAGACAGCTATTAAGTCTCCTCTCAGTCTTCTCTTTTGCAAACTAAACATTCCCAAATCCTGCAACCTTTCCTCATAAGACAGGGTTTGCAGACCGGTCACCATTCTGGTCGCTCTTTTCTGAACTTGCTCCAGTTTGTTGATGTCTTTTTTTTTTATATCATATTTTTTTTCCACAAAAATGATATTTTTGCCCAAGGGTAACAGGAGATATTGGACCCCAGGCGTTGTTGTGCAATTTGTCCTGAGTAGGCTATGGAGATTTAAATTTTCCCGTATACAGCTGTACGCTCCTCATACAGTACCGTATATCTGCTGTTTGTATTATGGTCAAATTCATACTGAGTGAGCGTCTGTGTGTGACTCCGGAAATAAATACGGAGTGTGGTACAGTAAAGGGTGTTTAACTGGATGGGAGATACATTTCTCCCAGCAGATTAATGTTTGGCCGGGTTTTTACCTAAAGAAAGGCCCTGCGATGATGTCATGGTCACGTGATCAGCCCATGTGATGGGAGGGTTTACACCGTTAGTACCCTATGCAGTAATTGGCTATTGTTTTGGCGCAAACGCCATATTATGCTCCTATTGGTCTAAGTGCATAGTATATGGAAGAGGGATTTTGATTGGTGATTTATCACCATAGTGACAACTATGCAATACGGTGATTGGGCCACTATCACATGGCTGGTGTTTACAAAGTTTGATGTTCACTATATTGTGTAAATTTCTGTATTTGTATATTCTCATATTGTTTTATATGTAATGTATTTTTCACTGTATGAGTTTGATTGTTTGTTTGATCACTTTTTATGTATTTTTTATGAGGGGGCGTAACCATAATGGTGATTGGTTCTTCCACACTATAAATGGCCGCTCCTCTTGCCATGATTTGTACTTGATAAAGACCTCAATGGGGTCGAAACGTTGTATCTGATGATGGCAGAATAAAAGTTTCAGATTTTTTCACCTGGAAACGGATGCTGTTCCTTCCTTCTTATTGTGCATGTGCTGTTGGACCCGACGGGCCCCGGGACCCTTGGAGCGTGCATCCTATGCATCTGTGTGCTGTTGGCTGTTTTTCCTATTTGCCCCTGACACATAGTGCCGGGTGTCAGCTGTGATAACCAGCTGACACCGGGCAGCAATCAGCGGTGCCCCCCCGGGAGCGCCGCTGATCGCTTAGACGTACTATCCCATCCCCGGTCATACGGGCCTGGGAACCGAGACCGGGATAGTACATCTGATGTCAGAAAGGGGTTAATTCGCTGATATAGTGCTATTAATTTCTACATTGCTCTATGTTGCATGCTCATTTCACTTACAATGCATTCTATCTCTCATCGAGCATACGTATGTCTTTAGTATATTCTTTTTGCAATATGTTGATATTTTTTATAAAATATATATTTTTTATTACAGCAGTGCATGTTTCACCCCTCCGCTTACATTAGGTAGTGTTCCCTTTACTTATATGGCTCTTCATCAGTCCATATCGGTGGGTCCTACATTGCTTGCTGTTATCAGGCACAGTTTTTTCTTCTTCACTTTATGCACAAAGGCCTGAATTCATTATTTGCATTTATTAAATTTGCGTTTCTTTTTTTTTGTCTTGCAGTATTTGTTGACATTCACAATGGTGCTTGTAGTTTATGAAAGTAAAAAATGGTCTTTATTTTTGTCTGCAACTGTTTTGCAACTTTTTATAAATAAAAAGAACACTTTTCACTTTGGGGCGAGGGAGAGAGTTGAGTTGGTGTGATTGGAGGACATATGAAACAAATTTTAGATATGATTAATCAGGCGAAAACATCTAGAAACCCAAAGTTCTGACCACAGTGGCAAACTTAAAAAAAAGAAGGCAGCACATAAATATAAAATATACTTAAAGAGGTACTCCCATCAAAGTTTTTATTCTCTTAATATATTGCAATCATCATATAGCACTGTATACTTACAAGTGCTCATTTTGCCTTTCTACCCAGCTAATTCTTCTCTTTTCTCTGCTCTATGTGGAGACAGGAAGCATCTTTTCCCTGTAGAAATCATTCATCTCTTCAACTCCTGACCCTGGTGCTGCCTCCTCCTACCTGCCAGGGACTTTTACAAGTGACTCATGAGTAGTGTTGAGCGATACCACCCGATACTGAAAAATATCGTATCGGAATGGATCGGCCGATCTAAAAAAAAGTATCGGGTATCGCCGATTCCGATTCCAGAAGTCCCATTCAAGTCAATGGAACAGAAATATCGGAATTAATGAAAAACCCTTTCTTTCCCTGTTGGTTAATTCTACATGGAGAAAAACAACTAATAATAATGTAGAATGTATTGTGGGAGGTGGAGGAGACATTAAAGCCATAGAGGTTTAGCCCAATCAAATGGAATCGCAGGATTTATTTATTTTTTTTAAAGACGTTCGTAGTTACAAAGATATTGACTATGTTAAAGTCTTTAATTTTTTGTCAGATATTTATGTTTCACTACTTCCATGCTCTTCACCTTCTTTTTTACTTTTCCCACACTTTCTTCTTCATCATCTTCAGCAGCAGCAGTATCATCTTCTTCTTCTTTTATTCTTCTTTTATTCTTCTTTTAGTCTTCTTCATATTCTACTTCTTCATTTTCTTCCTATTCTTCTTCATCATATTCTTATTTGTGACAGGCATTCCTGTAGTTGTTATCTATAAAAGTTTGAAGATTACACCTTCCGTTCAGCCTGTCACAATAGTTCAGTTTGGCCTGCAGCAGCAGGCCTTTTCCAGGGGCACCACGAGGAGGAACGGACTCACCCCCATACACTGCTTAGTCTTCTGCTTATAAATTAAACAATATCATTTGCTCTAATTTTTAGTCTTATGCTTCATGTTCTTCTGCTTTTGGTTTTTATGCTTCTTGGTCTTCTGTCTCTTGTTGTTCTGCATCTTGGTGGTTGTCTTCCTGTTCTTTGTCCTCTTGGTCATCTTCTTCAGGGTCATCTTTTAGGTATTCTTCTGTGTGGTCTTCAGGGTCGTCGTCTTCAGGGTCATTGTCAAGGAGATCCAGAGTGAGAATCAAAAACCATTTCCACAAGCTTGAACTTGGAAAAGTAGCAGAAGGTACAAGAAGGATGAGGAACTGCCGAGAACCAGCTGACGGTACTGGAACCCGGAGGGGCAACAGAATGAACAAGAGCCAATGGCACAACTGTGGACCAGCTGACGTTGCTGGAACACGGTTACTAAGCAGGAGGTACCTGTGCTCCAAAGCACTACCAAGGACCAGCAGACGTTGCTGGAACTTGGATACCAAGAAGGAGGCACCTAGGCCAAAGGCACTGCCGAGAACCAGCTGACGGTGCTGGAACCCGGATGGGTAGCAGAAGCTGCAAGAGCAAATGACACTAGCGAGGACCAGCTGACGGTGCTGGAACCCGGTGGGGCAGCAGAAGGAACAAGAGCCAATGGGAGAACCGTGGACCAGCTGACGGTGCTGTAACACGGTTTCAAAGCAGGAGGTACCTGTGCTGCAAAGCACTACCAAGGATCAGCAGACGTTGCTGGAACTCGGATACCAAGAAGAAGGCACCTAGGCCAAAGGCTCTGCCGAGAACCAGCTGACGGTGCTGGAACCCGGATGGGTAGCAGAAGGTACCCAGGAAAAAACAAAGTTGCAAGGCCGTGAGCCGGCCGCAGTTACCGAAACCCACAGTCCTACAGGGGGTGCTTGTTGCTTGTCCTATTGGCACTACGTAACCAGCCTTTATTACCAGAACCCGCAGCCCATATAGGAAGCACCGAAACTGCAGGCACCATAGACTCGGCTAACCCGACCGCAACATGACAGGACAACGTGTTAGTGGCAAAGTGACGTGGACACTACCCGGAAACAGCAGGCGTGCTCGAACCAGGCTGGGCAGGAGGGAGTACCCATGCCAAAGACACTGCCGAGAACCAGCTGACGGTGATGGAACCCGGAGGGGCAGCAAAAGGAACAAGAGCCAATGGCTCACCCGTGGACCAGCTGACGGTGCTGGAACACGGTTTCTAAGCAGGAGGTACCTGTGCTAAAAAGCACTACCAAGGACCAGCAGACGTTGCTGGAACTCGGATACTATGAAGGAGGCACCTAGGCCAAAGGCTCTGCCAAGAACCAGCTGAGGTTGCTGGAACCCGGCTGGGCAGGAGGGAGTACCCGTGGCAAACACACTTCTGAGCAGCAACATGCGATGTTGAAGCCCAGGGGTCAATCAGGCAGCAGGCTGAGGCCAACTTGGAGCGAGTTTTATATTGGTTGTACACAACTACTGATTGTAACCGTGATCCACTTTGGCCTCTGGCTCTACTGTCTCTAGTATTTCCCCTGGCCTCCAACCACGGCAGTTGCTGCTCTGCAGAGTTATCTGAACAATCCACACTTGTTCCTGAGTTACTGGGGCTCAGTCACGTCAATTGATCCCCTTATGTGTGTCCGGCAAGGTGTCCTGCTCTGTCCACATTCCCACAACTATTAATGGGAATGGGGACAGAGCAGGAGACATTGCCGGACACACCACAGGGGATCAACTGACGTGACTGAGCCCCAGTAACACAGGAACAAGTGTGGATTGTGCAGACGGCACATCAGAGCAGCGACTGGCGGGGTTGGAGGCCAGGGGAAATACTAGAGACAGTACAGCAAGAGGCCTAAGTGGACCACAGTTAAAAGACAGTAGTAGTGTGATGTTGGAGGCAGCAGGAGACTTTGCCATCCGCCCAGCAGGGGAACAGCTGGCGTTACTGAACCCCACAGACACAGGAGCGAGTGTTTCTATCTGTGCGGACGTAACTTCCAAGCTACAACTGGTTGTGTTGAAGCCCAGGATCAATCATGGAGCAGGCTGAGGCCTACTTGGAGCAAGTGGAAAATAACATGTAGTGTGATGTTGGAGGCAGCAGGAGACTTTGCCATCCGCACAGCAGGGGAACAGCTGGCGTTACTGAACCCCACAGACACAGGAGCGAGTGTTTCTATCTGTGCGGACGGCACTTCCAAGCTACAACTGGCTGTGTTGAAGCCCAGGATCAATGCTCCGAGCAGGCTGAGGCCTACTTGGAGCAAGTGGTAAATAACATGTAGTGTGATGTTGGAGGCAGCAGGAGACTTTGCCAACCGCACAGCAGGGGAACAGGTGGCGTTACTGAACCCCACAGACACAGGAGCGAGTGTTTCTATCTGTGCGGACGGCACATCCAAGCTACAACTGGCTGTGTTGAAGCCCAGGATCAAGCTCTCCTGCTCAGTCCTCATTCACACTACTAGTAATGTGAATGTGGACAGAGCAGGAGACCTTGCCGGACACACATCAGGGGATCAACTGACGGGAATGAGCCACAGTAACTCAGTAACTAGTGTGGATTGTGCAGACGCCACTTCACAGCTGTAACTGGCGTGGTTTTTGGCCAGGGAAAATACTAGAGACAGTGGAGCCGGAGGCCTAAGCTGACCAAAGTTACAAATCTGTAGTAGTTTGCATGTGGATGGAGCAGGAGACATTGCCGTCTACACAGCAGGGAAACAGCTGGCATTACTGAACCCCACTGACACAGGAGCTAGTGTGTTTTTCTCTGTGAAGACGGCACTTCTGAACACCAACTGGCATTGTTGGAGCCCAGGATGAGGCATGGAGCAGGCTGAGGCCTGATGGTGTTGGCATGTGGAGGCAGCAGGAGACTTTGCCGTCTACACAGCAGGGAAACAGCTGGCATTACTGAACCCCACTGACACAGGAGCTAGTGTGTTTTTCTCTGTGAAGACGGCACTTCTGAACACCAACTGGCGTTGTTGGAGCCCAGGATGAGGCATGGAGCAGGCTGAGGCCTGATGGTGTTGGCATGTGGAGGCAGCAGGAGACTTTGTCGTCCACACAGCAGGGGAACAGCTGGCATTACTGAACCCCACTGACACAGTAGCTAGTGTGTTTTTCTCTGTGATGACAGCACTTCTGAACACCAACTGGCGTTGTTGGAGCCCAGGATCAATCATGGAGCAGGCTGAGGCCTGATGGTTTTTGAATGTGGAGGCAGCAGGAGATATTGCCGTCCACACAGCAGGGGAACAGCTGACGTTACTGAACCCCACTACCACAGGAGCTAGTGTGTTTTTCTCTGTGAAGACGGCACTTCTGAACACCAACTGGCGTTGTTGGAGCCCAGGATCAAGCATGGAGCAGGCTGAGGCCTGATGGTTTTTGAATGTGGAGGCAGCAGGAGACATTGCCGTCCACACAGCAGGGGAACAGCTGACGTTACTGAACCCCACTACCACAGGAGCTAGTGTGTTTTTCTCTGTGATGACAGCACTTCTGAACACCAACTGGCGTTGTTGGAGCCCAGGATGAGGCATGGAGCAGGCTGAGGCCTGATGGGGTTGGCATGTGGAGGCAGCAGGAGACATTGCCGTCCACACAGCAGGGGAACAGCTGGCATTACTGAACCCCACTGACACAGAAGCTAGTGTGTTTTTCACTGTGAAGACGGCACTTCTGAACACCAACTGACGTTGTTGGAGCCCAGGATGAGGCATGGAGCAGGCTGAGGCCAACTTGCAGCACATTTTATAGAGGTAGTAGACTACAACTGATTGTAACCGTGCTCCACTATGGCCTCCGGCTCCACTGTCTCTAGTATTTCCCCTGGCCTCCAACCCCGCCAGTGACAGCTCTGAAGTGGCGTCAGCACAATCCACACTTGTTCCTGAGTTACTGGGGCTCAGTCACGTCAGTTGATCCCCTAATGTGTGTCCGGCAAGGTCTCCTGCTCTGTCCTCATTCACACTACTAGTAATGGGAATGTGGACAGACCAGGAGACCTTGCCGGACACACATTAGGGGATCAACTGACGGGACTGAGGCCAAGTAACACTGGAACAAGTGTGGATTATGCAGACGCCACTTAAGAGCTGTCACAGGCGGGGTTGGAGGCCAGGGGAAATACTAGAGACAGTGGAGCCAGAGGCCTAAGTGGAGCACGGTTAAAAATCAGTAGTAGTTTGAATGTGGATGGAGCAGGAGACTTTGCCGTCCACACAGCAGGGGAGCAGCTGGCGTTACTGAACCCCACTAACACAGGAGCTAGTGTTTTTCTCTGTGCAGACGGCACTTCTGAGCGACAACTGGCGGTGTTGAAGCCCAGGGATTATAGTTCAGGTGGTAGAAACATGAACACCACAGGAGACCCGGATACAGTTGCCAACCAATTATTTAGTCGGGAAAAGGACTGGCAAATTCTGGGGAGATCCAGGCCTTGTTCATTTTCAGAAAAGTAAGCCGGTCGACGTTATCGGAAGAAAGTCGCGAGCGACGGTCTGTTAGTACACCACCTGCGGCACCATTTCTGTGTATTTCTGTGCCGCCGCACACTCCAGTGCCAGTGCTGGCGGCAGTGCCAGGTTTTCATGTGAGAGACTTGCAGGAGAATCGTACGAGTCTCTCACAAGTGAGTATGAGCCTTATACTGTATTTTCTGTGGCTAGTAACTGTCATGCGGGGCTTAGGTCAACTAAGGCTGAAATACCCGGGGCCCCTGTGGTGTCCCTTTAACTAGGGGAAACCCTGTCTGACCCTCAACCCAGGGTTTTTGCTGATGGTGCAAATGCCTGAGCCTCCAACCTTTCCTTATCTCCTGCTCAGCCCTAAGCTTAACCCTCCACCCTCCACCCAGTGAGGAGACAAACCACCAAAGCCCCACACAATAATGACAGACAGAGAACTTAAACCACACCGCACCGCATACACACAGGACAATACCGTAATGTGAACAGGGCAAAACAAAACACAAATATGGGAAGGTGAAAAGGTAACAATGGATCATACGCCACCAGATACGAATCTCTCTCTCTCCAACACCTCCAGTCCAGACTGGAACCACTTGGCATAAAACACAAGCTATAATCGGCGACGCCCATAGGCCAGCACGACTATTTAAAGACCATGGGCGTGACCAAACATCCAACCTGATTTCCAGCTAGATTAACCCCCGATAGCCTGAGAAAATCAAGCCGGCGCCACTGTGGCTATAGTGGCTGGAGGTGGAACTACCTCTGCCTGCCGGACGCTGTGGTGTGAATAGCGTCTGACATGACAGTACCCAGTCTTCTACGAGGGACCCCAGGGCCCTCAAGACTCATAGGACCCGGCTTGTCCGGATGACGACGGTGAAAAGAACTGACCAGCCGATCCGCATGTATGTCCGTGGCTGGTACCCAAGACCTCTCCTCCGGACCATACCCCCACCAGTGTACCAAATACTGAAAAGTACGGCGCACTACTCGAGAGTCCACTACCTTGGAGACCTCAAACTCTAAATCGCCATCCACCATGACCGGAGGTGGCATCGGCGTCGTGTCCACAGAGCCTACCACCTTTTTCAATAAAGACCTGTGAAACACGTTG
Source organism: Dendrobates tinctorius (assembly GCF_039654945.1). Lineage (NCBI taxonomy): Eukaryota > Metazoa > Chordata > Amphibia > Anura > Dendrobatidae > Dendrobates > Dendrobates tinctorius. The sequence goes on along the minus strand of NW_027362015.1, from coordinate 1,350,054 downwards.
TGTATCTTGTATACCGCAGGAAGTTCCAACCGATAAGCAACTGGGTTAATGATGGCAGCAATCTTAAAAGGCCCAATAAACCTTGGACCCAATTTTAAAGATGGAATTTTGAGTTTTATGTTTTTAGTCGCTAACCACACCCATTCACCCACACACAGGTCCGGACCTGGCACGCGTCTACTGTCAGCCACCCGTTTGTACCTCGCACTCATGCTCAACAATCGCTGTTACACCCTCCTCCAGACCGATGATAATTGAGCTCCTAGCTGGTCCTCCTCCGGGACGCCCCCCGACTCACCCTGACGTAAGGTACAAAATTGAGGATGTTGACCGTAAACACAAAAGAACGGAGACTCTCCCGATGACTCTTGGCGGTGATTATTTAACGCGAACTCGGCCAGAGGAAGGAAAGTAGACCACTCCTCTTGGTTGTCGGACACAAAGCATCGTAAATACTGCTCCAGATTTTGGTTCATGCGCTCAGTTTGACCATTTGAATGTGGATGAAACGCCGATGAATGTGACAACTTGATCCCCAAACGTGAGCAAAAAGCTTTCCAAAACCTCGCCACAAATTGAGTTCCCCTATCAGATACTATGTCCGACGGAACTCCGTGGAGTCTGACCACCTCCTGCACAAACACCTGAGCCAACGTCTTTGCATTGGGCAAGGAAGGCAACGACACAAAATGTGCCATCTTTGATAATCGGTCAACCACCACCAGGATGACCGTGTTCCCCGCCGAGGCTGGCAAGTCAGTGATAAAATCCATGGAGATTTCTGTCCATGGCCTATTAGGTACCCCCAGAGGCTGTAGAGTGCCAGCAGGACGGGTTCTGGGCGACTTGGCCCTAGCGCACGTGATGCAAGCTGCCACGTATGAGACCAGGTCCTGCCAGATTTTGGGCCACCAGAAACGACGCGATACCAGCTCTAAGGTGCCCTTAACCCCTGGATGACCAGCCAGTACTGAGTCGTGGTGTTCCCTCAACACCTTAAGACGAAGATGAAGGGGTACAAATGATTTGTTGGCGGGAAGTCCTGGCGGTACCTCCTCTTGGGCCTCGGCAATCTCCGCCTCTACCTCAGTCGTGAGAGCCGAGACCACTACACCTTCCTGGAGGATGGGTACCGGCTCTTCCCGAGGTTCTCCCCCCCGGAAAACACCTTGACAAGGCATCCGCCTTGGTGTTTTTAGCCCCGGGACGGTAAGTCACCAGAAAACTGAAACGTGTAAAAAACAATGCCCAGCGAGCCTGCCTAGGAGACAGACGCTTGGCCGACTCCAGATAGAGCAGGTTCTTATGGTCGGTGATGACTGTGACCTGGTGGACCGCCCCCTCCAAGAAGGGTCGCCATTCCTCAAAAGCCAATTTGATGGCCAACAACTCCCTGTTGACGATATCATAATTCCGTTCGGCCGGCGACAGCTTCTTGGAGAAGTAGGCGCATGGATGCATATCGCTCAAGGACGAGCCCTGTGACAGTACTGCCCCCACTCCCACCTCCGATGCATCAACCTCTACCACAAAAGGTTTAGACACGTCTGGTTGCACCAGAATGGGGGCTGAAGCAAAACTATTCTTCAGACGCTCAAATGCACGTATAGCCACCTCAGGCCAGTTCGCCAGATCGGCACCCTTTTTTGTCATGTCCGTGAGCGGTTTGGCTATAGTAGAAAAGTGTTTTATAAATTTCCTATAATAATTAGCAAACCCAAGGAACCGCTGGAGCGCTTTCAGATTATCAGGCCTTTCCCATTGCAGCACCGCTTGCACCTTCGCGGTGTCCATTTTAAACCCTGCAGCGGACACAATATATCCCAAAAAAGGCAACTCCTGAACAAAAAATAAGCATTTTTCCAGCTTAGCATAGAGCTTATTCTTCTGGAGCAACTGTAACACCTGCCTGACATGCTCTAAACGAGTGTCCCGGTCGCTCGAATAAATGAGGATATCATCCAGGTACACAATCACAAATCTCCCCAGGACATGAGCAAAGACATCATTAATAAAATGTTGGAACACAGCAGGCGCGGTTGTCAACCCAAATGGCATAACCAGGCTCTCAAAATGACCCTCAGGAGTATTAAACGCCGTCTTCCACTCATCCCCCTGACGGACCCTTATGAGGTTATACGCCCCCCTGAGGTCAAGCTTGGAAAACCACTTCGCCCCCGCCACCTGGTTGAACAAATCAGGGATCAAAGGCATCGGGTAGGTATCACGGATCGTAATCTGGTTTAACTCCCGGAAATCCAGACACGGGCGTAACCCCCCATCTTTCTTCTTAGTGAAGAAAAACCCCGCGGCTACAGGCGAGGACGAAGGCCGGATGTGTCCTTTGCTCAGACTCTCCGCGATGTAGTCTTTCAGAGCTTGTCTCTCTGGACCAGAAATATTAAACATCCTGGCCTTAGGTAATTTGGCCCCGGGTTTTAACCTAATCACACAGTCATAGGCTCGATGTGGAGGCAGTTCTGAGCAACCCCTCTCAGAGAATACATCCACGAAATCCTGCAAAGCCTCCAGAAGGCTGGACTTCACGGCGGACACACATGTGGCCAAGCAATTGTCCTGACAGAAACCACTCCATTGTACTATGTCCTGGGTTCTCCAGTCAATTACCGGGTTGTGCCTGGACAACCATGGAAAACCCAGGACCATTTGTGCTGGGAGATTACGGAGGACCCTACATGTAACCCACTCAGAATGTAGGACCCCAATGTGGAGTTTCACCTCTGCCACAAACTCAGTAATCTCCCCTTGTGGGAGGGGAGCGGCATTAATGGTCACCACCTGTATGGGGTGAGGAAGTCTTTCGATCTTAAACCCGGCGGTGTGTGCAAACTCCTCATCTATGAGATTGGTGGTGGAACCGCTATCCACAAACACTGATATAGGTAGCTCTCTGCCCGCGATAATAACTTTGGCAGGGAGCATACATTGAGATACCATCATGGAGGATATGCATACGCTCAGTTGGGCCTCCTCCATACCCTCTGAGCTTACCAGTTTTCCGCCGGTGTGACCTTCTTCGGTAGCACAGGACAAGCATTTACATAATGATCTCTTTTACCACAGTAAAAACATGCTCCGGGCTTCCTGAACCCAGGAACGCGACGCTGCACATGTGATACCCCAGCGATTTGCATAGGTTCCGTGGGCTCATCTGCAGCAACCACACTTGCACCCCTGCTTTCCCCCAGAGGCAGCGTCTCCTGCGCCCCTTGATGCAAACGGCGATCAATGCGGATAACCAAACTCATGGCAGATTCTAACGATGCCGGAGTCTCATACATCAGGAGGGCCTGTTTAACCTTCTCTGAGACCCCATGAATATACTGGTTCCGCAGCGCTGGGTCGTTCCACTGTGTGCCTACTGCCCAACGGCGAAATTCGGAGCAATAGTCTTCCGCCATACGTTCCCCCTGACGGAGGGCGCGGATCTTATATTCTGCTAAAGCCAATCTGTCGGGGTCATCATAAATGAGCCCGAGTGCTGAAAAAACATTCTCAACCGAATGAAATGTAGCAGAGTCAGCTGGTAAGGAAAACGCCCACGCTTGGGGGTCCCCACTCAGTAATGATAACACCAGGCCCACCCGCTGAGCCTCATTACCTGAGGAGACCGGGCGCATGCGAAAGTATAACTTGCAGCCCTCCCGAAATACGACAAATTTGCTGCGTTCCCCTGAGAATCGTTCTGGCAGCGGGATCTTCGCCTCTGCACCGATACCTGCAGATGCCGTTTGCACCTTCGCTACTACCAGGCCCTGCTGCTGAACTGCCCCCTTCAACTCGGAGACCTGTAAGGACAGCGCCGCCAACTGGCGGGTTATGGAATCCATGGGATCCATGGAAAAATGTGGGCCGATTATAATGTCACGTGGGGCTTAGGTCAACTAAGGCAGAAATACCCAGGGCCCCTGTGGTGTCCCTTTCACTAGGGGAAACCCTGTCTGACCCTCAACCCAGGGTTTTTGCTGATGGTGCAAATGCCTGAGCCTCCAGCCTCTCCTTATCTCCTGCTCAGCCCTAAGCTGAACCCTCCACCCTCCACCCAGTGAGGAGACACACCACCCAAGCCCCACACAAATAATGACAGACAGGGAGAACTTAAACTGCACTGCGCCGCACACACACAGGAATAAACAGTAATGTGAACAGGGCACAACTAAACACAAATATGGGAAGGAGAAAGGATAACGACGGATCATACGACACCAGATATGAATCTCTCTCTCTTGAACACCTCCACTCCAGACCGGAACCACTTGGTATGAAACACAAGCTATAATCGGCGACGCCCATATGCCAGTATGACAATTTAAAGAACGTGGGCGTGACTAACCATCCTACCTGGTCTCCAGCAAGATTAACCCCCGATAGCCTGAGAAACTCAAGCTGGCGCCACTGAGGCTATAGTGGCTGGAGGTGGAACTACCTCTGCCTTCCGGACGCTGTGGTGTGAATAGCGTCCGACATGACAGTAACTTTCTCCCCATCTAATTGTATATTTCCCAATGGACTTACAAGGTGACAAGTTCCAGGAATCCCCTTCTATTCACATACCGGAGGTCTCTACATTACATTAAGTATGGCCGAAACAGCCTCAATCTGCATGTAAAAATGGAGGGAAATTGCTGTAAAAGGCAGGAATAATTTCTGTACAGCGCTGCGGTATATGTTACCGCTATAGAAAAATAAAGATTATTTATTATAAGATGAAATGGTCTTTAAATAGGTCAAAAGTTAAAGATGACATTTCCTTTGTATTTTAGGCAAATAAAAAGTTGTCTTTTTTTACATTTTAAAATGACAAAAGGGAAAATGGTTAAATGCAAAAGTTTGGGCACCCTTGGAGCTTTGTGTGCTCAGATAACTTTGACCAAGGTTTCGGACATTAATTAGCCTGTAAGAGTGCTGCTTGCTCACTATCATCATTAGGAAAGGCCAGGTGATGCAAATTTCACGGCTTTATAAAAACCCAGCCTCCTCTAACATTGTCCCAAAAAAACAGCAGCCATGGGTTTTTCTAAGCAGCTGCCTAGCACTCTGAAAATGAAAATAGTGGAGGCCACAAAGCAGGAGGCTACAAGAAGATAACAAAGCGTTTTCAAGTCGCCCTTTCCTCAGTTTGAAATGTAATTAAGAAATGAAAGTTAATATGAGCAGTGGAGGTAAAGATAAGGCCAGGAAGACCAAGCGATATTTGAGTGAGAACTGCTCATAGGATTGCTGAAGACACTTGCACAAATATGGCCTTCAGGGAGGCGGCTTCCTCAGTGGCTGCTGAAATCAGGCAGTGAGGAAGCCTGTGCAGCGGCTGTCAGATCGCTGATCTGACACAGCGCTGTTCTAAATGTCAGATCAGCGATCTGACACTTCACAGTAATGTCCCCCCTGGGGCAAAGCAAAAAAGTAAAAAAACAGTGTAAAAATAATTTATAAAAAAAATCCCTAAATAAATTTTAAAAAAAAATATTCCCTAATAAATTCATTTTTTGGAAACAAAAAAACAAACAAAAGTACACATAATTAGTATCGTCACGTCTGAAACAACCCGTCCTATAAAACTGTCCCACTAGTTAACCCCTTTAGTGAACCCCTTAAAAAATAAAAATAAATAACAAAGCAAGAAACAATGCGTTATCATCATATCGCCGAACAAAAAGTGCAATAACGCGCGATCAAAAAGACGCATATAAATAATCATGGAACCGCTGAAAACGTCATCTTGTCCCGCAAAAAACGAGCCGCCATACAGCATCATCAGCGAAAAAATAAAAATGTTATAGCTCGCAGAATAAAGTGATGCAAAAATAATTATTTTTATATAAAATAGCTTTCATTGCATAAAAGCACCAAAACATAAAAAAAATGACATAAATGAGGTATCGCTGTAATCGCACTGACACAAAGAATAAAACCGCTTTATCAATTTTACCGCACGCGGAACAGTGTAAACGCACCCCCCAAAAGAAATTCTTGAAACACTGGTTTTTGTTTATTCTGCGTTCCAAAAATCGGAATAAAAAGCGATCAAAAAAAGTAATGTGCCCGAAAATGGCACCAATAAAAACGTCAACTCGTCCCGCAAAAAATAAGACCTCATATAACTCTGTGGGTCAAAATATGGAAAAATTATAGCCCTCAAAACGTGGTGATGCAAAAACTATTCTTACAATAAAAAGCGTCTTTTAGCGTGTGACAGCTGCCAAACATAAAAACCGCCATAAATAGTAAATCAAACCCCCCGTTATCACCCCCTTAGTTAGGGAAAAATAATAAAATAAAAAAAATGTATTTATTTCCATTTTCCCATTAGGGTTAGGGTCTGGGCTAGGTTTGGAGTTAGGGTTAGGGCTGACATTAGGGTTAGGGGTGTGTTGGGGTTAGGGCTGAGATTAGGGTTAGGGGTGTGTTGGGGTTCGGGTTGGAGTTAGAATTGGGGGGTCTCCACTGTTTGGGCACATCAGGTGGTCTCCAAATGCAACATGGCGTCTGATCTCAATTGCAGCCAATTCTGCGCTGAAAAAGTCAAATGGCGCTCCTTCCCTTCCAAGCTCTGCCATGCGCCCAAACAGTGGTTTACCCCCACATATGGGGTATCAGCCTACTGAGGACAAATTTCACAACAACTTTTGGGGTCCAATTTCTCCTGTTACCCTTGGGAAAATTAAAATATTGGGGACTAAAATATCATTTTTGTGGAAAAAAATTTTTTATTTTCACGCCCGGGCGTTATAAACTTCTGTGAAGCACTTGTTGGTTCAAAGTGCTCACAGCACATCAAGATAAGTTCCTTTGGGGGTCTAGTTTCCAAAATGGGGTCATTTGTGGGGGGTTTCAACAGTTTAGGTGTTAGGACGGCGGAACGCCCCAAATATAAAATAACAGGAGGTGTGTTCGCCGCCCGGAGTCCACCGTGCGGTAGGTGACAGACCGCTGCTGAACAATGGCAGATGCACCTAAGCAATGAGGTACTGCGCTCAGGTTGACGTCACCCGAACGCTAAGGACGGCTCTGTTCTGGCACAGAGTCGCGAGGAACAATATGATGCCGAGATGCGGCTCTGTTAATGTCACAGAGGCCTGCGTGTGGCGTCACAACAGCGACCAAGAGTAGCTGCGGTTGGTGCAGCGCAGCGGCAGGTAAAGCCGCAGACGTCGGCGCTGAGACACAGGCGCCGACGGACCCTAGTGTAGGCGAGGATCACGTGGCGTGTAGCTTGACACAGGCTGAGACTGACTATCCAACTCTCTGTCACCATTCGTAATATCCGAGGGAAGGGGTTTCATAATGCGTCAGTCACTAGTCCACACATCCCTCACCATACACACACAGCATTATTAGTCTACACTAGCGCATCGCCGAGCCACCATACGGGCTTTTTATAGCGATGCGCTTCTGGGACCTTCCATTAGCTTGGGAAGAACCAATCAGATCCGACGTAGGACCTGAGCATGTGACCCCTGCTCTCCAGTGAGAGGTCACCTTGCGGGCATGCCCAGTAGCACGGCATGAGGACTTAGCCTCAGGAGCAGTTCCCTGCAGAGCAGGTTGCGCTGCTATTGCTGCACCAGAGGTGGCAGCAACATCCAGGCTGTCAGAGCGAGTCTGAGCAGCAAGCCTGGTTCGCCGTGATTGCTGAGCAGCACCTGGAGCGGTCGAGGAAGAATGGGAGACTGCAGGTTGTCTGGCTCTGGATTCCCGCTGTGCAGCGCCAGGAATCCGACGCCTAACATTAGGCTTATCCTGGGCTCTCCAAACGCGACATGACAGCCGCAGACCACTCAATCAAAGCCTGCATTCCAAACATCACTACTTCCCTTCCAAGCCTCTATGTGTGCCCATACAGTAGATTTCTCCCACATATTGGGTATCAGCGTGCTCAGGACAAACTGAACAGCAATGTATGGGGTCCAATTTCTCCTGTTACACTTGGGAAAATAAAAAAAATTGGGGACTAAAAGATCATGTTTGTGGAAAAAATATGATTTTTTTTATTTTCACGCCAAGGCGTCATAAACGTCTGTGAAGCCCTTGGGGGTTCAATGTGCTCACCACACATCTAGATAAGTTCCTTGGGGGGTCTAGTTTCCAAAATGGGTCACTTGTGGGGGTTTCCACTGTTTATGCACACCAGGGGCTCTCCAATCGTGACATGGCGTCCGACCTGAATTCCAGCCAATTTTGCATTGAAAAAGTCCTTCCCTTCTCTGAGCGCTGTCATGCACCGAAACAGTGGTTTCCCCCCACATATCAGGTATTATCGTGCTCAGGACAAATTGCACAATAACGTTTGCAGTTCAGTTTCTCCTGTTACCTTTGGTAAAATAAAAAAAATTGGACCTGAAGTAATTTTTTTGTGAAAAAAAGTTAAATGTTCAATTTTTCTTTAAACGTTCAAAAAATTCCTGTGAAGCACTTGAAGGGTTAATAAATTTCTTTAATGTGGTTTTGAGCACCTTGAGGGGTGCAGTTTTTAGAATGGTGTCACTTTTGGGTATTTTCTATCTTATAGACCCCTCAAAGTGACCTCAAATGTGATGTGGTCCCTAAAAATAAAATGGTGTAGAAATGAGAAATCGCTGGTCAACTTTTCACCCTTATAACTTCCTAACAAGAAATATTTTGGTTCCCAAATTGTGCTGATGTAAAGTAAACATGTGGGAAATGTTACTTATTAGGTTATTTGTGTGCCATATCCCTGTGAATTAAGGGCATAAAAATTCAAAGTTGGAAAATTGCAACATTTTCAAAATTTTTGTCAAATTTCTGTTTTTTTCACAAATAAACACAAGTTATATGAACGAAATGTTCCCACTAACATGAAGAACAATATGTCACGAGAAAACGATGTCAGAATCACCGGGATCCATGGAAGCTCCAGAGTTATGACCTCATAGAGGGACAGTGGTCAGAATTGTAAAAATTGGCCCGGTCATTAACGTGCAAACCACCCTTGGGGGTAAAGGGGTTAAGCACGTGAGTGGATCAATCAAGCTGTGGGGATGTGTTGCAGCCAATGGCATGGGAAAGATTTTACAAGTAAAGGGACGAATGGATTCAATGAAATTTCAACAAATTCTTAATGGAAACATTACACCATCTGTAAAAAGGATGAAGTTCAAAGGGGATGGCTTCTACAAATGTATAATGATCCTAAACACATGTCAAAATCCAAAATAGACGATCTCAGAAGGCAGAAGCTGAAAGGTTTACAATGACCCTCACAGCACTCTGATCTGAACATTATTGAAAATCTGTGGCAAGACCTCAAAGTAGCAGTGCATGCAAGACGATCCAGAAATCTCACAAAGCTGGAAGAATTTTCTGAGGAAGAATTTTGTAGTTTTTAAAATGTAAATGATGAAAATATATATTTTTTTGCCTAACATGCAAAGAAAATATGTCATGTGTAACTTTAGGCCTTTTAGAGATCATTTCCTCTTCAACTTACTTAACTGTTCCCTATAACAGTAATTTTGACCAGGAGTGCCCAAACTTTTATATTCCAAAGTATATGAAGTGGGCTATGCTCCCGAACTCTCTCCATAGAAGTGCATTAGACATGTGACATACATGTAGATTGCATGTCAAGAAAGGGATATATTGTTTTTAAGCACAACACTACTTGTACCCTAGTTTACATGTGTGCAATAAAAAGGGATGATCAGCAGCCATGTGTAATGGTAATGACTATACAAAGTAGTCCAGTGCTATGTATATTCTGCTGTATTGTAATGATCCATAAAAGAAAGCTCAAATATACATGATATACGCTGACTTCATTAATTACTTTATTCAAGTTGGATAATGTGGAAGTTTCCATTAGAAGTCAGGACAGTAGTCTTAAATTTGGCCCTGATGATGATGGGTCCTTGACTCCTGAAGAGTCGTCCTTTAACAAGAGAGGAAAAACCCCCAGTGGAGGAAACCTCTAGGGAACCAAGGTTAAAGGAGTGCCCTTCCCTTGGGCTGTGGATAGGTGAGAACAGAGACCGAGCCCGGAATCTGCCTCTTCTTACAGCCGTTACCTCACCTGTGTCGTGGGTACACTTGGCTGCTGAAATCTGGTAAATGTCATATGACTGGAAGAGAGAAGTCCAAGCCTGGAATCTGCCTCTTCATGCAGCAAGTAAGTCACTTGTCCGTGAACACGTCTGACTGTGAAAAGTCCGGTAAGGGTCATATCCATAGGTGAGAGCAGTCCAAGCCTGGAATCTGCCTCTTCATACAGCAAGAAAGTCACTCTTCTGTGAGCATGCCTGACTGTGGAAAGTCCGGTAAGTGTCATATCCATAGGTGAGAGCAGTCCAAGCCTGGAATCTGCCTCTTTATGCAGCAGGTAATTCATTTGTCTATGAACATGTCTGACTGTGGAAAGTCCGGTAAGTGTCATATCCATAGGTGAGAGCAGTCCAAGCCTGGAATCTGCCTCTTTCTGCAGCAGGTAATTCATTTGTCTATGAACACGTCTGACTGTGGAAAGTCCGGTAAGTGTTATATCCATAAGTGAGAGCAGTCCAAGCCTGGAATCTGCCTCTTCATGCAGCAGGTAAGTCACTTGTCTGTGAACACGTCTGACTGTGGAAAGTCCGGTAAGTGTTATATCCATAGGTGAGAGCAGTCCAAGCCTGGAATCTGCCTCTTCATGCAGCAGGTAAGTCACTTGTCTGTGAACACGTCTGACTGTGGAAAGTCCGGTAAGTGTTATATCCATAGGGGAGAGCAGTCCAAGCCTGGAATCTGCCTCTTCATGCAGCAAGTAAGTCACTTGTCTGTAAACATGTCTGACTGTGGAAAGTCCGGTAAGTGTTATATCCATAGGTGAGAGCAGTCCAAGCCTGGAATCTGCCTCTTCATGCAGCAAGTAATTCACTTGTCTGTGAACACGTCTGACTGTGGAAAGTCCGGTAAGTGTTATATCCATAGGGGAGAGCAGTCCAAGCCTGGAATCTGCCTCTTCATGCAGCAAGTAAGTCACTTGTCTGTGAACACGTCTGACTGTGGAAAGTCCGGTAAGTGTTATATCCATAGGTGAGAGCAGTCCAAGCCTGGAATCTGCCTCTTCATGCAGCAGGTAAGTCACTTGTCTGTGAACACGTCTGACTGTGGAAAGTCCGGTAAGTGTTATATCCATAGGGGAGAGCAGTCCAAGCCTGGAATCTGCCTCTTCATGCAGCAAGTAAGTCACTTGTCTGTAAACATGTCTGACTGTGGAAAGTCCGGTAAGTGTTATATCCATAGGTGAGAGCAGTCCAAGCCTGGAATCTGCCTCTTCATGCAGCAAGTAAGTCACTTGTCTGTAAACATGTCTGACTGTGGAAAGTCCGGTAAGTGTTATATCCATAGGTGAGAGCAGTTCAAGCCTGGAATCTGCCTCTTCATGCAGCAAGTAATTCACTTGTCTGTGAACACGTCTGACTGTGGAAAGTCCGGTAAGTGTTATATCCATAGGGGAGAGCAGTCCAAGCCTGGAATCTGCCTCTTCATGCAGCAGGTAAGTCACTTGTCTGTGAACACGTCTGACTGTGGAAAGTCTGGTAAGTGTTATATCAATAGGTGAGAGCAGTCCAAGCCTGGAATCTGCCTCTTCATGCAGCAAGTAAGTCACTTGTCTGTGAACACGTCTGACTGTGGAAAGTCCGGTAAGTGTTATATCCATAGGGGAGAGCAGTCCAAGCCTGGAATCTGCCTCTTCATGCAGCAGGTAAGTCACTTGTCTGTGAACACGTCTGACTGTGGAAAGTCTGGTAAGTGTTATATCAATAGGTGAGAGCAGTCCAAGCCTGGAATCTGCCTCTTCATGCAGCAAGTAAGTCACTTGTCTGTGAACACGTCTGACTGTGGAAAGTCCGGTAAGTGTTATATCCATAGGGGAGAGCAGTCCAAGCCTGGAATCTGCCTCTTCATGCAGCTAGTAAGTCACTTGTCTGTGAACATGTCTGACTGTGGAAAGTCCGGTAAGTGTTATATCCATAGGTGAGAGCAGTCCAAGCCTGGAATCTGCCTCTTCATGCAGCTAGTAAGTCACTTGTCTGTGAACATGTCTGACTGTGGAAAGTCCGGTAAGTGTCATATCAATAGGTGAGAGCAGTCCAAGCCTGGAATCTGCCTCTTCATGCAGCAAGTAAGTCACTTGTCTGTGAACACGTCTGACTGTGGAAAGTCCAGTAAATGTCATATCCATAGGTGAGAGCAGTCCAAGCCTGGAATCTGCCTCTTTATGCAGCAGGTAATTCACTTGTCTGTGAGCACGTCTGACTGGGGAAAGTCCAGTAAATGTCACATCCATGGGTGAGAGTAGAGACCGATCCAGGAATCTATCCCGTTGTGCAGCAGGTAAGTCTCTTGTCCGTGAACATGTCTGGCTGCAGAAACGCTGGTAAGTGTCATATCCATGGGTGAATGCAGAGACCAATCCTGGAATCTGTGTCTGTTTTGCGTCATCACTGGTTGCCTGATCCTCACATGGTAGCCACCATGTAAAGGAGTTGTAGTGGAGTTGTCCCCTCCTGCTGGATTCCTTTTCAAAGTAAAAAAAATAGAATTAAGTACAGTAGATAAAGCACTGAAGAAATTACAAACTCATTTCTTTACTGTATCAAGTGTAATAATGCAAATAATGGGACAGGGCAGCAATAGTTAAATCCTGTGGCCTGCTGGAATACAGCGATGAAGCATTGCACGTCAGCCATTTAACAAGAGACAGTATTTGCAGAACACGTACACTGCACCTTAAATACCATGAAATCTCCCCTATTAGTGGCTGTAATAATTCCTCACCCAAGACCCCAGTCTTTTAATCAATGAACCTATTCCCATCACAATGGTGGGAACATGTTTTGTGGCTTAACAAATGCCGCCGATCATCATGAATGTGACGAGCTGAGGCTGCCACGCCACCCAACCTGCCCAAGCTCTGGCACTTTATCAGAACTGGGCGAAAATGGCGTGAGAATGCCAAAAGCCACAATATTTTAGCGCAGCCTGTAGTTTCACCAAAATGTTGTGACATTTCAAAGCTTTGTAATGTCAGAATACTGGGGTAAATGAGCTGATAAATCGGGACCCTAAATCCTTTTGAAATAAATCTAAGATGATCTTCTGATAAACTTTGAGCTGAGATAGTAAAACACTTACTTCTTTTTATAGAATCCTTCTTTGTTTCGGAAATATCTCATTTGTTGTCCAGGTTGTGAGGACTCAGAATCATAGATATAAACATATCGATCCTCCGATTCGTGAAAGGAAACATTTCTCCCTTTGCTTTTATGTTTCATGGGATTTCTTCCTTTTAGAATAGACGGAGGTGTCTGTCTGTAGCCATCTAAGTCCGGATTAATCTTGGACTCTTTCACCTCCACCTCCTTGTGCAGCATTGTAATGTCTCCAGATGCACAGAAAATGTCAGATTCTCCTGTAACGCAAAATATTGAAATGAGATTTAATAAAATACAAAATTCTATGTGATTAAGATTATTAACACTTACAGGTTATTATAACTTCTAAATAGTATATTAGACTGAGAAAAGAGGGACCCGATCCCCAGAGAAAATCTCCAGCAATTCAGAGAAAGCAAAGCTTAAAGAGCCACCCGGGACTAAAGTGAGACCTGACTGGCCCAACGCGGCTCCCAGTCGGCTTCCCCCTGCGCTGCTGCACTTGCTGGACAGGTCTACTCTAATGAAAGATATGGGAGAGACCTGTCAGTCAAGGAGATGCCAGCTTGGGACAGCACCAGATTTGTCAAGTCTCTCCATGTGGTCACTGGTCAGCTCTGCAAAATATGTTTTCTACAGATATCTGATATTATCACCGCTAGAATGATACATTGAATTATGACAACAGAAGGGCTGAGTCTCTATAGCTATCAATATATTAACGGCTCGTTCACTGACAAGTTCCCATAGAAGACCATTTTTTAATTTATATATTAGGTTGTTTTTCTATTAAATCTATTTCACGAATGCTCGGAGAACTTACTGTCAGAGGAGGTGACCTCATCCTCATCTGGGCTGTTATCGATTATTACATCAGGGGGTCCAGGCACTTAGATCTTGTTGCCTGTGAGGACGTCTCTCTGTTCATTCCCGGGTCCATGAAGCAAATCACTAATGGTAATCGGTTTGTAGTCCTCACGTTTTCCTGTAATACAGAACATAGAAATCAACATTTCTAAAATGAAAGCTTCCATCATGTTTCTCGTGAATGCCCTGAGAACTTACTGTCAGAGGAGGTGACCTCATCCTCATATGGGCTCATATCGATTATTACATCAGGGGGTCCAGGCACTGAGATCTTGTTGCCTGTGAGGACGTCTCTCTGTTCATTCCCAGGTCCATGAAGCAAATCACTAATGGTAATTGGTTTGTAGTCCTCACATTTTCCTGTAACACACAACATAGAAATCAACATTTCTAAAATAAAAGCTTCCATCATGTTTCTCGTGAATGCTCGGAGAACTTACTGTCACAGGAGGTGACCTCATCCTCATCTGGGCTGTTATCGATTATTACATCAGGGGGTCCAGGCACTGAGATCTTGTTGCCTGTGAGGACGTCTCTCTGTTCATTACCGGGTCCATGAAGCAAATCACTAATGGTAATTGGTATGTAGTCCTCACGTTTTCCTGTAACACAGAACATAGAAATCAACATTTCTAAAATGAAAGCTTCCATCATGTTTCTCGTGAATGCCCTGAGAACTTACTGTCAGAGGAGGTGACCTCATCCTCTTCTGGGCTCATATCGATTATTACATCAGGGGGTCCAGGCACTGAGATCTTGTTGCCTGTGAGGACGTCTCTCTGTTCATTACCGGGTCCATGAAGCAAATCACTAATGGTAATTGTGATGTAGTCCTCACGTTTTCCTGTAACACAGAACATAGAAATCAACATTTCTAAAATGAAAGCTTCCATCATGTTTCTCGTGAATGCCCTGAGAACTTACTGTCAGAGGAGGTGACCTCATCCTCTTCTGGGCTCATATCGATTATTACATCAGGGGGTCCAGGCACTGAGATCTTGTTGCCTGTGAGGACGTCTCTCTGTTCATTACCGGGTCCATGAAGCAAATCACTAATGGTAATTGTGATGTAGTCCTCACGTTTTCCTGTAACACAGAA
The DNA here is from genome assembly GCF_039654945.1 of Dendrobates tinctorius. Lineage (NCBI taxonomy): Eukaryota > Metazoa > Chordata > Amphibia > Anura > Dendrobatidae > Dendrobates > Dendrobates tinctorius. The sequence goes on along the minus strand of NW_027362015.1, from coordinate 1,334,913 downwards.
CATAGAAATCAACATTTCTAAAATGAAAGCTTCCATCATGTTTCTCGTGAATGCCCTGAGAACTTACTGTCAGAGGAGGTGACCTCATCCTCATATGGGCTCATATCGATTATTACATTAGGGGGTCCAGGCACTGAGATCTTGTTGCCTGTGAGGACGTCTCTCTGTTCATTCCCGGGTCCATGAGGTGAATCACTAATGGTAATTGTGATGTAGTCCTCACGTTCTCCTGTAACACAGAACATAGAAATCATCATTTCTAAAATAAAAGCTTCCATCATGTTTTACTCTATGTCTAGGGCGATCACAATGTCTTTCTTATGTGTGGACTGGAAGTTGCTTTCTCATTATAAGTATATGGAACCTCACGCTGAGTCTCATAGGAAACCACTACCACAACCACACATAAGACATTTTGTGAGCCGACAAAACTGAATTGCGGTCATACGGTTCAGAAGACGACTAGAATGGCGCTGGAAAACAGAGTAGATTGCAAATAGTATTTTATCACCTGTACAGTAAACTCCTGATATCTCTAGAAGGGATTAGACAATACATCTGCAGCTGGAGAGCTTCTGGAATGTCAGATTTGCTAAGCTACAACTTCAACTACAAAAGAACCTCCTAGTATATACAAAACTTTTACCTAAAATTGTGATAAAAACCTGTCCTTCAGCACGGGGCCTGTCTATTGGACTATGAAGTGACACTGATCTCCAGTGGAATCCCGTGGAGGGAAAGCTATGTTCTGATCGTTTTGGTCACTAATGTGAAACCTTTACCCCTGATGAAGCCTTAGAAATAGAGGGGGAAACACGTTGGAAGCTACAGTATATCATGTTCTGAAAAAACATCAGGTATAATGCTTATTTCTATGTAGACAGATGATATTATATTATGCTATATATGCACCACTGTTTTTTGATTACTTATCTGCATAAAACCAGTGATCATTAATCTGAGGTTTAGGGAATCTTATCCCTTTGTCTCTCTTTGTGTTTGCATCTGGTGTTAAATGGCCGCCGGACGGGTCCTTGAGGGGAGATATATCTGATTGCGGCTCGTAGTCGCAGTGATGTGATCTCGGAAGCATGCTCCAGCACATATAGTGCTGCCAGAGTTCTTAGGCTATTACAGGGCCGGGATTTAGGAGCAGTCATGAGAGATGGGTGGGAATGACCGCTCACATATCCTCATCCCCGGGGTGTGGTTCTGCAGATAAAATGGAGGCCGAGTGTCTCATTCAGTGTCTGGAGCCGGAGATGTGTGGCTCTCCTGTTTGTTGGGCTAAAGCCTCAATAACCGGACACTCTCCTGAGCGGGCGGACCCGCTACATGATGTGTGGACTTTTTACTTTATGCTGTCACTTTATGCCAGAAGAGGCCGTTCTTTTGCTTTGCTATCCTCAGCGGTTTATGCAGTTTAAATAAACCTGCCCGGACATTTCAGCCATACCGCTTCCTACGCCGACCTCCACCGCAGCCGAGTGAGTACAAACCTCCACACTGGAGACTGACTAATAATGGTTCGGTGTCTGAGGAGCGGATTTACTCCTATTACATCCTAAGTGATGGTGCATGTGACTCCCTGCCTAATATTTAGATTGGAGGTGGGAGTATACTACAGCCACTAAATCCTGTGTTCTGCCTGTTTTGTGTCCTGGAATCTCCTTTGGTTACAGTGCATTTTGCTGGCTGAATATATCAGATGTATCGGGACCATCTGACCTGATTGAGGTGGTCTATTTGATGCTTGTACCAGATTTACCACTGACATTGAAACTATCTAAAAAGATGCAGAAAGCCAGTCTGGTGCCGGCGCTCCCGAAAGTTATATCATCTGCTAAAATGGGTTTTTGAAAGTTTTTGTATTCTACATATACCAAGTATAAAAACAATGAAAAGAGCAAAAGTCTTCATCAGGTAAATTATACTTGGTATAAGTAGAACAAAAACTTTTTTAATAAGCCATTTTAACCCGTGATATAATTTTCGGGAGCACCGGCACCAGACTGGTTTTCTGCATCTTTGTTACTTTCACCTGCGGACGATTGAGGATCACCTCATGGGCCAGAAGCCGAGCAGCAGACCGAGTCACCAGGACTTTGGTTGGGATTCCTCCAGGGCCAACACGCTGTTCCTTCATCCTAAATCTGGGGAGCGCAGCAGCTTTGCCCTTTTCTTTGTGCTCTTTTGAATATTGCGCTTAGATCCTGCATTGCGCTGTCCCCTTTATAGTCCCAATCCTCAGGGTATTACATGAAAATGTAAACTATCCAGTAATATCAGCCGTATTCCTCTATATATCACTATGACAGGAAGGATTCTAACACCATCTTTTGGGATTATGACCCTTTAGGATTTTTATCTATTGCAGATAACTTGCTCCTCTTTTGTAACCGCGACCAAATGCAAATTTTTTGTGCTGATTCTCAGAAACCATCTTATTAATGGCCTCTTTTTTTGTGACGTGAAAATGACATTGTTACTGTTTTCATTATTACTGTCCCCTCATCACACTTTTCTGGTGCATAATAGGGTCTGGGAGGGAGAGCCGACAAGGAGCGGGGCGCCATATCGCAATATTAGGGGGTGAACCTCCGCAGAAAGGTAGGGGCATCTTTTTAGGCTGCTTTAGGGCCAGGCCCACTTCCCTCCTGTGACTCTTATATCTATAAGTCCCCCCTTTTATGATAATTTTGAATATAAATGTTATATATAGTAGGAGGGTCTTTTTTAGTGTAAGTTGCTGTAATTTTTTGGCCTTCTATCCCTCTGATTCAGTTTTGCAGATTCATCCGGCTGTAGTTACCATTTAGATTGGGGTTGTTCTCTCTAAAGTCGTTGGCACAATTTTGACTTTCAACATCTTTCATCGGTTTCTTCTTTTTCAGACAACTATAAAAATGAAAAAATAAAAATCACAATGTAAATTACAAAGTAAAACATGTCTGTATTCTGCAGAATGTAAGAATGAGACCTGTTATCTAGTCCTATCTGTAGAGAGATCACCAGTCAGTCATTGTGGTGTCTAGGACAATCAACAAGTTATTTTAATAAAGTATATACAAGTTGTAGTAGAGCCAGGTAGGACAGGGTTAAGTCCGAGCTTTGCAGGATTTGATTAGATGCACCCACTTAGCTTCTTTTTTTTACTCCAGCCAGGACCTCTGTTCACTATTTGTGTCTGCTAGATGAAGCAGAGTCGAGTGTACTGGAGCTAGTGAGTGTTCAGCCAACATTTGAGCTATAGCTGAGAGGAAGATGTGCCGGGATCTCTCTGTGAATGGAGACAGCATGGGTCAGCTAGGAAAGCTGAGCAGTCTGTGTGCAGGAGCGGCAGAGAACCGTTCGTCAGCTGCAGCCTGTATAGTATGAACCGGGCCCAGGAGTTGAACACTTCTGTTTGGCACTGGAGGCTGCTGGAACTCGTACTGAAGGGGACACCAAGACTGGTGGGATCGTGCCTCTTCTATGTATGAAGTTTGCTTCTGGAGAAAGGACTGTAATCTGTTCAGGTGAGCTCGCACTGACATATGGGCCCTGCTAAATGAATTATTTGCTGTGACACCTTTGTGCCTAGAAGAGGATGTTTTTGGTTTGGAATCCCTTGGAATTTTATGAAAGCAATAAAACTGCACCGGTTTGACCCAAACAGCATTGACTATGTGAATGGCACCTAATGCCTGAGAGCGTGAACCCCTACAAAGTCTAATATATGCCCATCAGTTACCCGCAGGGCACAGCTCCAGGGTGACGTGTGTGAGCCACAAGAGGCCTACACTAAAGTATTCCCATTCCTGGAGTAACCTGAAGATGTGACATTTCCTCTACAGACTCCTGTGTAGCCCATAAATCATGACTTCCTATACTTACCCATAGATGATAGCAATGGGACGCATGAATACTGCGAGGGCGAAGAGAATGGCGGCAGGTATAACCATCCTATAGACGGCATCCTCAGATGGTTCTGGAGGCACGGTGACATTCTCTAAAAAGACAAAGAACAGAAGTGATCAGGTAACCAGAGCTGGAATGTGCTCAGAAGTGGAAACCAAATCCCTGGACCGGGCGGCCTGAGGAGCCAAGTATGACTATTAACCCCTTCCTGACATCCGACGTACTATCCCGTCCACGGTACCCGGGCCCCTATGCCCATGGACGGGATAGTACGTCTACCGCGATCAGCGGCGCCCACGTGGTGAGCGCCGCTGATCGCGGCCGGGTGTCAGCTGATTATCACAGCTGACACCCGGCACAATGTGTCAGGGGCGGTCACGGACCGCCCCCGACACGTTAACCCCTTGCACACCGCGATCAAACATGATCGCGGTGTAACGGGAGTTAAAGGGAAGCATCGGCAGGGAGGGGGCTCCCTCCGTGCTACCCTGAGCCCCCCACGACAGCGCAATGTGCAGCGCTGCTGCGGGGGGCTCCTATCCTCCAGGCCCCCAAATCCAAGATGGCGACGGGGGCCTTCAGGGACCTGAGGAAGCTGGCTTCCTCAGTGCCTGCAAAGCGCAGGCAGGGCCGGATTAAGGTTGGTGGGGGCCCCTGGGCAGAAAATCTGGTGGGGGCCCCCATATCATTAACATTTTAGCCATAACAGTAGAGCGCGAACTGTAGCACTTAGATGTACAATCTAATCTTATCCTCTTGTTCTGCCACATTTCCACCACCACCATCATTGCATTCTCACCCACCACCCCATCATTGCCCTCTCGACCATCACCCCATCATTGTCTTCTCCCCATCACTGCCTTCTCCATCACCCCATCACTGCTCCATCACCCCATCACTCCCATCATTGTCTGCTCCATCACCCCCATCATTGCCTGCTCCATCACGCCATCACTCCCATCATTGCCTTCTCCTTCACCCCATCACTGCGTTCTCCATCACCCCATCACTGCCTTCCCCCATCACTCCCATCATTGCCTGCTCCATCACTCCCATCATTGCCTGCTCCATCACCCCATCATTGCCTGCTCCATCACCCCATCATTGCCTGCTCCATCACCCCATCATTGCCTGCTCCATCACTCCCATCATTGCCTGCTCCATCACCCCATCATTGCCTGCTCCATCACTCCCATCATTGCCTGCTCCATCACCCCATCATTGCCTGCTCCATCACCCCATCATTGCCTGCTCCATCACCCCATCATTGCCTGCTCCATCACCCCCATCATTGTCTGCTCCATCACCCCATCATTGTCTGCTCCATCACCCCATAATTGCCTGCTCCATCACCCCATCACTCCCATCATTGCCTTCTCCATCACCCCATCACTGCGTTCTCCATCACCCCATCACTGCCTTCCCCCATCTCTCCCATCATTGCCTGCTCCATCACCCCCATCATTGTCTGCTCCATCACCCCATCACTGCCTGCTCCATCACCCCATCACTGCCTTCTCCATCACCCCCATCATTGTCTGCTCCATCACCCCATCACTGCCTGCTCCATCACCCCCATCATTGCCTGCTCCATCACCCCATCACTGCCTGCTCCATCACCCCCATCATTGCCTGCTCCATCACCCCATCACTGCCTTCTCCATCACCCCCATCATTGTCTGCTCCATCACCCCATCACTGCCTTCTCCATCACCCCCATCATTGTCTGCTCCATCACCCCATCATTGTCTGCTCCATCACCCCATCATTGTCTGCTCCATCACCCCATCATTGTCTGCTCCATCACCCCATCATTGCCTGCTCCATCACCCCATCATTGCCTGCTCCATCACCCCATCATTGTCTGCTCCATCACCCCATCATTGTCTGCTCCATCACCCCATCATTGCCTGCTCCATCACCCCATCATTGCCTGCTCCATCACCCCATCATTGCCTGCTCCATCACCCCATCATTGTCTGCTCCATCACCCCATCACTGCCTGCTCCATCACCCCATCATTGCCTGCTCCATCACCCCATCATTGTCTGCTCCATCACCCCATCATTGCCTGCTCCATCACCCCATCATTGCCTGCTCCATCACCCCATCATTGTCTGCTCCATCACCCCATCATTGTCTGCTCCATCACCCCATCATTGCCTGCTCCATCACCCCATCAATGCCTGCTCCATCACCCCATCATTGTCTGCTCCATCACCCCATCACTGCCTGCTCCATCACCCCCATCATTGCCTGCTCCATCACCCCATCACTGCCTGCTCCATCACCCCCATCATTGCCTGCTCCATCACCCCATCACTGCCTTCTCCATCACCCCCATCATTGTCTGCTCCATCACCCCATCACTGCCTTCTCCATCACCCCCATCATTGTCTGCTCCATCACCCCATCATTGTCTGCTCCATCACCCCATCATTGTCTGCTCCATCACCCCATCATTGTCTGCTCCATCACCCCATCATTGTCTGCTCCATCACCCCATCATTGCCTGCTCCATCACCCCATCATTGCCTGCTCCATCACCCCATCATTGTCTGCTCCATCACCCCATCATTGTCTGCTCCATCACCCCATCATTGCCTGCTCCATCACCCCATCATTGCCTGCTCCATCACCCCATCATTGCCTGCTCCATCACCCCATCATTGTCTGCTCCATCACCCCATCACTGCCTGCTCCATCACCCCATCATTGCCTGCTCCATCACCCCATCATTGTCTGCTCCATCACCCCATCATTGTCTGCTCCATCACCCCATCATTGCCTGCTCCATCACCCCATCATTGCCTGCTCCATCACCCCATCATTGTCTGCTCCATCACCCCATCATTGTCTGCTCCATCACCCCATCATTGCCTGCTCCATCACCCCATCATTGCCTGCTCCATCACCCCATCATTGCCTGCTCCATCACCCCATCATTGTCTGCTCCATCACCCCATCATTGCCTGCTCCATCACCCCATCATTGCCTGCTCCATCACCCCATCATTGTCTGCTCCATCACCCCATCACTGCCTGCTCCATCACCCCATCACTGCCTGCTCCATCACCCCCATCATTGCCTGCTCCATCACCCCATCACTGCCTGCTCCATCACCCCCATCATTGCCTGCTCCATCACCCCATCACTGCCTGCTCCATCACCCCCATCATTGCCTGCTCCATCACCCCATCATTGCCTGCTCCATCACCCCATCATTGTCTGCTCCATCACCCCATCACTGCCTGCTCCATCACCCCATCACTGCCTGCTCCATCACCCCCATCATTGCCTGCTCCATCACCCCATCACTGCCTGCTCCATCACCCCCATCATTGCCTGCTCCATCACCCCATCACTGCCTGCTCCATCACCCCCATCATTGCCTGCTCCATCACCCCATCACTGCCTGCTCCATCACCCCCATCATTGCCTGCTCCATCACCCCATCACTGCCTGCTCCATCACCCCATCACTGCCTGCTCCATCACCCCATCACTGCCTGCTCCATCACCCCATCACTGCCTGCTCCATCACCCCATCATTGTCTGCTCCATCACCCCATCATTGCCTGCTCCATCACCCCATCATTGTCTGCTCCATCACCCCATCATTGTCTGCTCCATCACCCCATCATTGTCTGCTCCATCACCCCATCATTGCCTGCTCCATCACCCCATCACTGCCTGCTCCATCACCCCCATCATTGCCTGCTCCATCACCCCATCACTGCCTGCTCCATCACCCCCATCATTGCCTGCTCCATCACCCCATCACTGCCTGCTCCATCACCCCCATCATTGCCTGCTCCATCACCCCATCACTGCCTTCTCCATCACCCCCATCATTGCCTGCTCCATCACCCCATCACTGCCTGCTCCATCACCCCCATCACTGCCTGCTCCATCACCCCATCACTGCCTGCTCCATCACCCCCATCATTGCCTGCTCCATCACCCCATCACTGCCTGCTCCATCACCCCCATCACTGCCTTCTAGACCATCACTCCCATGTCCCATCACTGCCTCTGCCTGCTCCATCATACACACAGATATACACACACACAGACACAGACATACATACATACATACATACATACACTGATACACACATACATACACACACAAGACACCACCTCTCTCCTCTCACCTGTCCTCCGCAGCATCGCCAGCGCTTCCTCCCTCACACAGCAGCGGCCGCTGAATGATGACGTGTGAAAACAGGAAGCGCGGCCTCCGGGCAGGAAGCAGGACGGACCCTTGCCGGCCGCTCCGTTCCTGCTATTCACTGACGGCGTCTAATATTTATCCTCGCGCTGCGTTGGCGGTCGCTGCCCAGTGGTGGGGGCCCCCTTAGAAGCTCTTGTGGTGGGGGCCCCGGGGCTGAAGCCCCGCCTGCCCCTCCTATAATCCGGCCCTGAGCGCAGGCATGAGGAAGCCTTCGGCACTGCCTGTGACAGATCGCTGATCTGTCACAGTGATCTGTGATGTGACAGATCAGCGATCTGTCACAGGACAGTGATGTCCCACCTGGGACTATGTAATAAAGTAAAAAAAAATTTAAAAAAAATGTAAAAATAAATTTAAAAAAATCGCCAAATAAATTAGTAAAAAAAAAAAAAATATTCCCCAATAAATTCATTTTTTGAAAATAATAATAAAAAAAACAATAAAAGTACACATATTAGGTATCGCCGCGTCCGTAACGACCTGCCCTATAAAACTGTCCCATTAGTTAACCCCTTTAGCGAACCCCTTAAAAAATAAAAATAAAAAACGAAGCAGAAAATAATGATTTATTATCATACCGCCAAACAAAAAGTGTAATAACGCGCGATCAAAAAGACGCATATAAATATCCATGGTACCATTGAAAACGTCATCTTGTCCCGCAAAAAACGAGCCACCACACAGCATCATCAGCGAAAAAATAAAAAAGTTATAGCTCGCAGAATAAAGCGATGCAAAAATAATTATTTTTTATATAAAATAGTTTTCATTGCATAAAACTGACAAAACATAAAAAAAGACCTAAATGAGGTATCGCTGTAACCGTACCGACCCGAAGAATAAAACCGCTTTATCAATTTTACCGCACGCGGAACGGTGTAAACGCACCCCCCCAAAAGAAATTCATGAAACGCTGGTTTTTGTTCATTCTGCGTCCCAAAAATCGGAATAAAAAGCGATCAAAAAATGTCACGTGCCCGAAAATGGCACCAATAAAAACATCAACTCGTCTCGCAAAAAATAAGACCTCACATGACTCGGTGGGTCAAAATACGGAAAAATTATAGCTCTCAATATGTGGTGATGCAAAAACTATTTTTACAATAAAAAGTGTCTTTTAGCGTGTGACAGCCGCCAAACATAAAAACCGCCATAAATAGTAAATCAAACCCCCCGTTATCACCCCCTTAGTTAGGGAAAAATAATAAAATAAAAAAAAATGTATTTATTTCCATTTTTCCATTAGGGCTAGGGTTAGGGCTAGGGTTAGGGTTAGGGTTAGGGCCAGGGTTAGGGCTAGGGTTAGGGCTAGGGTTAGGGCTAGGGTTAGGGCTAGGGTTGGGGCTAGGGCTGTGTTGGGGTTCGGGTTGGAGTTATAATTGGGGGGTTTCCACTGTTTGGGCACATCAGGGGCTCTCCAAATGCAACATTGCGTCTGATCTCAATTTCAGCCAATTCTGAGTTGAAAAAGTCATATGGTGCTCCTTCCCTTCCAAGCTCTGCCATGCGCCCAAACAGTGTTTTACCCCCACATGTAGGGTATCAGCCTACTCAGGTCAAATTGCAAAACAATTTTTGGGGGCAAATTTCTCCTGTTACCCTTAGGAAAATAAAAATTTGGGAGCAAAAATATTATTTTTGTGGAAAAAAATGATTTTTTTATTTTCACGTCCGAGCGTTATAAACTTCTGTGAAGCACTTGGGGGTTCAAAGTGCTCACCACACATCTAGATAAGTTCCGTGAGGGGGTCTAGTGTCCAAAATGGGGTCACTTGTGGGGAGTTTCAATAGTTTAGGTACATCAGGGGCTCTCCAAATGCACATGACACCCGCAGACCATTCCATCAAAGTCTGCATTCCAAAACGTCACTGCTTCCCTTCCGAGCCCCGACGTGTGCCCATACAGTAGTTTTCTCCCACATATGGGGTGTCAGCGTACTCAGGACAAACTGGACAACAACTTTTGGGGTTCAATTTCTCCTGTTACCCTTGGGAAAATGAAAAAATTGGGGACTAATTGATCATGTTTGTGGAAAAAATACGATTTTTTTATTTTCATGCCCGGGCATTATAAACTTCTGTGAAGCCCTTGGGGGTTCAAAGTGCTCACCACAGATCTAGATAAGTTCCTTAGGGGTTCTCGCTTCCAAAATGGGGTCATTTGTGGGGGGTTTCCACTGTTTAGGTACATTAGGGGCTCTCCAAAGGCAACATGACACCCGCAGACCATTCCATCAAAGTCTGCATTCCAAAACGTCACTACTTCCCTTCCGAGCCCCGACGTGTGTCCATACAGTAGTTTTCTCCCACATATGGGGTGTCAGCATACTCAGGACAAATTGGACAACAACTTTTGGGGTCCAATTTCTCCTGTTACCCTTGCGAAAATGAAAAAATTGGGGACTAATTGATCATGTTTGTGGAAAAAATACGATTTTTTTATTTTCACGCCCGGGCATTATAAACTTCTGTGAAGCCCTTGGGGGTTCAAAGTGCTCACCTCACATCTAGATAAGTTCCTTAGGGGGTCTAGTTTCCAAAATGGGGTCATTTGTGGGGGGTTTCCACTGTTTAGGTACATTAGGGGCTCTCCAAAGGCAACATGACACCCGCAGACCATTCCATCAATGTCTGCATTCCAAAATGTCACTACTTCCCTTCCGAGCCCTGACGTGTGTCCATACAGTAGTTTTCTCCCACATATGGGGTGTCAGCGTACTCAGGACAAATTGGACAACAACTTTTGGGGTTCAATTTCTCCTGTTACCCTTGGGAAAATAAAAATAATGGTAACTAAAAGATCATGTTTGTGGAAAAAATATAAATTTTTTATTTTCACGCCCGGGCGTTATAAACTTCTGTGAAGCACTGGGGGGTTCAAAGTGCTCACCACACATCTAGATAAATTCCTTGGGGGGTCTAGTTTACAAAATGGTGTCATTTGTGGGGGGTTTCCACTGTTTTGGTACATCAGGGGTTTTCCAATCGCGACATGGTGTCCGATCTCAATTCCAGCCAAAAACGTCAAATGCCGCTGCTTCCCTTCCGAGCTCTGCCATGCGCCCAAATAGTGGTTTACCCCCACATGTGGGGTATCAGCGTACTCAGGACAAATTGCACAATAACTTTTAGGGTGCTGTTACCCTTGGAAAAATAAGAATTGAGGGTGAAAAGATCATTTTTGTGGAAAAAATATGATTTTTTAATTGTACGGCTTTATGTTATAAACTTCTGTGAAGCCCTTGGGGGTTCAAAGTTCTCACCACACATCTAGATAAGTTCCTTATGGGGTCTAGTTTCCAAAATGGTGTCATTTGTTGGGGGTTTCCACTGTTTAGGTACATCAGGGACTCTCCAAACGTGACATGGCGTCCGATCTGAATTCCAGCCAATTTTGCATTGAAAAAGTCAAATGGCGCTCCTTCCATTCTGAGCTCTGCCATGCGCCGAAACAGTCGTTCCCCCCCACATATCAGGTATCAGCGTACTCAGGACAAATTGCACAATAACTTTTGCAGTCCAATTTCTCCTGTTACCCTTGGTAAAATAAAAAAAATTGAACCTGAATTATTTTTTTTGTGAAAAAAAGTTAGATGTTCATTTCTTTTTAAATATTCAAAAAAATTCCTGTGACGCACCTAATGGGTTAATAAACTTCTTGAATGTGGTTTTGAGCACCTTGAGGGGTGCAGTTTTTAGAATGGTGTCACTTTTGGGTATTTTCTATCATATAGACCCCTCAAAGTGGCTTCAAATGTGATGTGGTCCTAAAAATAAAATGGTGTTGTAAAAATGAGAAATTGCTGGTCAACTTTTAACCCTTATAACTTCCTAACAAAAAAAAATGTTGGTTCCAAAATTGTGCTGATGTAAAGTAAACATGTGGGAAATGTTACTTATCAAGTTTTTTGTGTGCCGTATCTCTGTGATTTAAGGGCATAAAAATTCAAAGTTGGAAAATTGCGAAATTTTCAAAATTTTTGCCAAATTACCATTTTTTTCACAAATAAACGCAAGTTATTTGAATGAAATTTTACCACTAACATGAAGGACAATATGTCACAAGAAAACAGTGTCAGAGTCACCGGGATCCATGGAAGCTCCAGAGTTATCACCTCATAAAGGGACAGTGGTCAGAATTGTAAAAATTGGCCCGGTCATGAACGTGCAAACCACCCTTGGGGGTGAAGGGGTTAACAGAGGGGAATTTAGTGCGGAAAATGATGGATTATTCTTATGTCATATCAATATATAATGGACAATTCAGAGATCTGCTCCTTTATATTTCTGGAATAGGGAACAAACACATGATGGGAGACGACACCTGTAATTACAAGTAACACATGAAGAATCCTCCATTCCATGTATGATGTGACGTCATCTAACTCTCCAGTCACAGAAGAGAAGTGACAGAACCCCTAATGACCCGGAGCCTGACGCTCATACACCGGGCCCTAATCATGGATCCTAATAGTGTCTGGGGCCGGAGGTGAAATGTTCCATGTGAGGGACAGATCTGAGTTCTGAGCTGCTGATCGCCGGTCTCTTGTGGGCGCCTTCTGCTCCATGTAGTAGTCGGTGCCTCCAGCCCGGAGAGGACAGGATTAATGCTCGGCGTCTCCTCTATGTGACCCTGGAAGCCAAACGGCCTCTTTCCCCAATTCCACATTACATGGTAAAATGAAGAATGTAATTCACAACTACAACTCGTCCCGCAAAAAGATGAACAAGTCCTCATACGGCCATATGGAGGGAAGAAAGTTATGGCTCTTGGAAGAAGTAGAGGAGAAAAAAAAGCCCAAAAACGAAAATTGGCTGCAGAAGGGAAGGGGTTAACCCCGTAGTCAGAGTATATCTGGTAATGCACTTACCTTCGTTAATCCTGATCTGCTCTAGTGATCGAGGGTTGCGGATAAAGATGGGAGCACCTTCCGCGGGTGCTAATAGCACGCTGAGAACTAGAAGTAGTCTAAGCAGCATTGGAGCCTGGAGGAATATCGCTTACTGTGTGCGGCACAATCAGCTTCTCCAGACAAAGGGTCTGACTGCAACATCGCTGGTTAGAGCCAAGCATTCCGTGACATCACAGCTGGAACCCAATAGTGACATCATGGTGGGCGGGGCTACACATGAGTGACACCATGGGGCGGGGCTACACATGAGTGATGTCACAATTGGGGCTCATCCACTAAACGTTCCCAATGTATATAATAAGAATACACAAAAGAAAGAAAAGGAAAGAAGAAAAATAAATAACTCAAACAGGAAAGAACACTTTTTTTTCACATACTCACATTTATTATATTTTATGTCCTTTTATACAACAGAAATGTGTTCCCATTTGGGAGAATAATCATTCTCACATTCACTCATTGACTTTTTCCAACATTCTTTACACATTTTTTCTTTTCATTATTTTGTTTTCCACTTTAATTGCATTTTTATTCATTTGCACTTACGGTTCATATTCACATAGAAACTTTTCTCCTTTCTACCTTTTTACTAGGTTTTTTCACTATCATTATCACTTACAGTCACATTTTTCCTTTTCTCCGCAGTATCTTTCTCCCAATTCCCCTTCACATTAAATATCACTATTTCCCATAGAAAACACACACACCAAAAAAAACCCTGAAAAATTGTATGGGTCGGTGATAATGTAATGACACCTAAGGTGTCACTGGCGCTGCCTGGGGGGGCGCTATCAGGGGGTGCGTGAATGAGCGCAGGAAGTGCAGGCAGAAGGCACACAGTGCGCAAGGACCTGAGGCTAGTGCAGTGAGCACAGGATCTGGCACTAAGTGATCACGTGACCAGGGGGCGGAGCCACCGCACGTAAGTGCAGGGAAGGACACCGAGCATGCAGAGCACTGGGCAAAGACGGTAAACGTGGTCAAAGGAGAGCCGAGAGTCAGAAACCAGACGAACGCGCAGTACCTAGGGACAAGACAAAGAGTAAATGGAGACAAGCCCAGGGGGTCAGATAACCAGGAGAGACAGGGCAGTCCAAAAGCAGAATACAGAGGCAGAAGTCAGGGGACAAACCGAATCATGCAAGGCACACAAGCACAGAGGCACACATATAAGGACGAGGCACCTGGGTCAGCAACCACTAACCGAGTATACGGAAGTATCACCGACACCAAATCCAGGTACTGCCAACATTAAATAGCCGTCCCAAAACCAAAGAGAGGCGGACTGAATTAACCCTGACCTGACCAGGATGGAGGCGGAACCATCCTGTCCAGAGTCATGATAGAAAGAACTGGGAGCGCAGGTGGTCTTCTCTTCCATCCTCCCAGTGGATGGCCATGGAACAAGGAGGTGGAATAAGATTATGCAGGTGAACAACTGGCTACGTCGATGGTGCCGTCAGCAACGATTTGGATTTCTGGATCACGCAGTGAATTACCTATATGATCGACTACTTGCTAGAGATGGGGTGCACCTTACGAAGACTGGAAAACATGTATTTGGAAGTCGCCTTGCTACACTCATCAGGAGAGCTTTAAACTAGAACAACATGGGAAGGGAAGCAATAGACCAGAAAAAGCCATACACCTGACAAATGCTATTGAGAACTCTGCTATTAGAAGTGGAAAGGAAGAACAAAAGTGTAACAACTCTGCTGGCATCACTGCATGGCCTCCCATCCCCCGCACACCAACTTACTTTCTGCTTCAAGCCATGCTGTGAATTCTGTCTGTTGCCAGCCCTTAGCTCCATGTGCTATGCCTCTTGTTTTCCTGCTTGCTCTCCATGTTTCCTGACTGTGTGTATAGGGGGGCGGCGCCTGAACTCTCTGGTTCTTATGCAGTCAGGGTGCACCTGTGTAATATGTCCCCAACCAATCACCTAGAGCCCTTGACTATTTAGTTTCGCCACTCCCACTGACCTTTGCCTGTGCAATGTCTAATCTCAGTTAGTATCTTGCTGCTGAGGAAGCCAGGCCCTGCTCTGTGTATCTCCTTCTCTGTAGGAATACTCTTTGTCTCGCTTTGTACCTTGTCCGCCTGCCAGGAGGCTGAATATCCTGGCCCTTGAGTCTTGTTCCCTGTACCTTGTCTGTACTCTGTCCGCCTGCCAGGAGGCAGAATATCCTGGTCCTTGTGTCTTTGTCCCTGTGCCTCTGTCTGAACTCAGTCTTACCTCTGTCTGTCAGTCTCCTTGTTTGTGGTTCCTTCTCTGCCTTGTCTTTCCTTGTGTCCTCCCTGTCTGTGCATCTGCACCCTCGCAGCTTTATCTGTGCATCTGCACCCTCGCAGCTTTATCTGTGCATCTGCACCCTCGCAGCTTTATCTGTGCATCTGCACCCTCGCAGCTCTGTCTGCACGGCTCCCTAGCCGCTCTGTCTGCACAGCTCCCTAGCCGCTCTGTCTGCACGGCTCCCTAGCCGCTCTGTCTGCATGGTTCCCTAGCCGCTCTGTCTGCTCGGCTCAGCACTCCGGCGGCTCTGCCTGCTCCGCACTCCTGCGGCTCTGCCTGCTCCGCACTCCTGCGGCTCTGCCTGCTCCGCACTCCTATGGCTCTGCCTACCTGCACCTCCTGTGTGAACAGGTCCAAGCCTGTTCCTTTATATTCCACTCCTTCCTGCCTATATCCATACCTGCACCTCCTGTGTGAACAGGTCCAAACCTGTTCTCTCATATACCACTCCTGCTTGCCCTGTGTCTCAAGCCGTCACCTACTTGTCCAGTGTCTCCAAGCCGTGCCCGCTTGCCCAGTGTCTCCAAGCCGTGTCCAGTGTCTCCAAGCCATGTCCAGTGTCTCCAAGCCGTGCTCGCTTGCCCAGTGTCTCCAAGCCGTGCTCGCTTGCACAGTGTCTCCAAGCCATCACCTACCTGTCCAGTGTCTCCAAGCCGTGCCCGCTTGCCCAGTGTCTCCAAGCCGTGTCCAGTGTCTCCAAGCCGTGCCCGCTTGCCCAGTGTCTCCAAGCCGTGCCCGCTTGCTCAGTGTCTCCAAGCCGTGCCCGCTTGCCCAGTGTCTCCAAGCCGTGCCCGCTTGTCCAGTGTCTTCAAGCCTTGTCTCCAAGCCATGCCTGCCTGCCTGCCAGTGTACCAAGCCGTGCCTGCTTGCCCAGTGTCTCAGCCTGCCTGTTACTCACACCTTTCCAAGTGACTTGTCCCCGAGTGGGATCAGCAGCCACAGCCAGACACCACCCTGGAGTGGCACCCGACAGCTATCTGCCGCACAAGCCTGACCTCACCATCAGAGGCTCCAGTGAAGACCGAGGTAGCTGTCGTAGTCACGCCCCTTCCAGGGTAGTCTGGTTTGTGGCACAGTGGGGCCACAAACCCCCGGCTCGCACCATTCAGCCAAGGCGCGAGCGTGACAAAAAGAATCTAAATAATATAAATATTGGAGAAAGAGAAATCACAAACTAAAATGTTTCTATACTAATGCACAAAGCATGGGCAACAAACAAGGAGAATTGGAACTACTAACACAGGAAAAGAAATATGATGTCATTGGAATCACTGAAACTTGGTGGGACAATACACATGATTGGAATACAAGACTAGAAGGATACAACTTATCTGCAAGAAACAGACTTGATAAACGAGGAGGTGTCGCATTGTATGTTAGAAAAGCGTATATCTGCACAGAGATCCAAGCTTCAGAGACTGGGAGTTCTGTGGAATCTGTTTGGGTAAGAATACAAGGACAGAACAATGGAAAGGACACCATTGTAGGCATTTACTACAGGCCGCTTGTGTAAGCTGAAGACATGGATGAACTCTTTATGCATCAAATGGCCAAGTTCTCCAAAATACATGACATAGTTGTTATGGAAGATTTCAACTATCCAGATATTTGTTGGGAATCTCTCTCAAGCAAAACTAATAGGTCAAGTAAATTCTTATCCTCTCTTGCTGACAACTTTATCTTCCAAAAGGTAGGGAGAAAACAAGGGGAACTGCTACCTTGGATCTAATTCTTATAAACTGGGAGGAAATTGATGAGGAGGTAAAAGTGGCTGGGACCCTAGGAAGTAGTGACCATGCTATTTTAGAATTTTGGATAACTAGAGGAGGAAGACTAGGGATGAGCGAGTATACTCGTTAGGATTCGGTACTCGGCGAGTAATGCGGTACTCGCGGTACTCGAATCCT
The DNA here is from genome assembly GCF_039654945.1 of Dendrobates tinctorius. Lineage (NCBI taxonomy): Eukaryota > Metazoa > Chordata > Amphibia > Anura > Dendrobatidae > Dendrobates > Dendrobates tinctorius. The sequence continues at coordinate 1,317,664 of NW_027362015.1, read as the reverse complement.
GGCGAGTAAATTTCACTACTCGCCTCGCAATATTCGGCACAGCCCGCACAGTCCTCGCACAGCTGGCATAGTCCATGCACAGCCCAGCACAGTCCCGCACAGCCCGGCACAGTCCCCGCACAGCCTGACACAGTCCCCGTACAGCCCAGCACAGTCCCGCACAGCCAGGCACAGCCCAGTACAGTCCCCGCACAGCCTGGCACAGTCCCCGCACAGCCCACCACAGTCCCGCACAGCCCGGCACAGTCCCAGCACAGTCCCGCACAGCCCAGCGCAGTCCCGACACAGCCCGGCACAGTCCCCGCACAGCCCGGCACAGCCCCGCACAGCCCGGCACAGTCCCCGCACAGCCCGACACAGTCCCCGCACAGCCCGGCACAGTCCTGCACTGCCTGGCACAGTCCCCACACAGCCCCGGCACAGTCCGGCACAGTCCCGGCACAGCCCAGCACAGTCCCGCACAGCCCGGCACAGTCCCCGCACAGCCCGACACAGTCCCGGCACAGCCCGGCACAGTCCCCGCACAGTCCCTGCACAGCCCAGCACAGGCCAGCACAGCCCGGCACACACACACACAGCCCATCACTCACATTTCCCATAAACTTACATTGGACTCAATACTCGTTACGAATACCCGAGTATTAGGAGCTACTCGTAACGAGTACAGCGAGTCCGAGTATTTCACTACTCGCTCATCCCTAAGAAAGACCTGTGAAGACTCAGACATCAAGGTTAGATTTCAGAAAGGCAGATTTTAAGGGACTCAGAAAAAGAATTGGAGGGATCCAATGGCTGGATATGCTTAAGGACAAAAATGTCCAGGAAGGATGGGAAATCTTGAAAAATGAGGTTCTCAAAGCACAATTCTTAACAATTCCAAAGAGAGGGAAGAATAGGAAGCATTTAAGGAAGCCAGGATGGATGAACACAGAACTTAAGCACATGCTAAAAAGGAAGAAAGAAATGTTTATCAAATGGAAAGAGGGAGGCATATCTAAAGAAGAATATAATGCTGTCTGCAGAACCTGCAGGGCACAAATCAGATTACTAAAGCTGACAATGAATTGAGCCTTGCATGAGATGTCAAAAGCAATAATAAAGGATTTTGGGGATATGCGAAAAGTAAAAGAAAACTCAAAGATGCTATAGGATTTTTACAGGAGGAAAATGATGAAATGGTAAGACAGGATGTTGAGAAGCCGAACTTTTAAATTCCTATTTTGCATCTGTTTTCTCTCAGAAAGGAAATGTAACATTAACTGATCTTCACTGTCCTATTAAAGCAATAGAAGAATCCAAGATATCTATAAACAGAAAGATAGTGAGGAAACACTTAGCTAACCTAAATGAATTCAAGTCTCCCGGCCCAGATGAATTTCACCCCAGAGTACTGAAGGAGATAGCAGAAGAAATTTTTGAACCCCTCCCCATAATCTTTGAAAATTCTTGGAGAACAGGAGAAGTCCCAGAAGACTGAAAAAGAGCAAATGTTGTTCCTATCTTCAAAAAGGTAATGGTGGTTTCCAAATGGAGCCACTCCTTGGCTGGGTCCTTCCCTGGAGGAAGATCTGGCTAGTCCTGTGTTTGAAACTCTTAAATGAGGCTCCACAGACTTTATTTGCATATTCGTATTTCCCAGGGAGCAAAGCACCTAGGATTTCACTGATTGAGCGCCTTTGCCGGCTGCCGCAGTGTTTTCTTTGACTGGTCTCCCTGAGGTCAGTGATTGTTTCGTGATGTTGGTCTACTAGGCATTGCTCCCACCTAGGCAGAATCCTACTCCACACTGATGAGGGTCAACACCCCGAAACAGCTGTCTGTGGATGGATACCTGGCCTTGGTATTTCCCTTGTCATATCTGTAAACTCATAAAGAGCAGGATATTGACTTAAAGGGCCACTTAATATGGTGGTAATGGTGGATTCCGAAAGGAGCCACCCCATGGCTGGGTCCTTCACTGGAGGAAGATCTGGCTAGTCCTGTGTTTGAGACTCTTAAATGAGGCTCCACAGACTTTATTTGCATATTTGTATCTTCAAAAAGGGGAGGAAGGTGGACCCAGGGAACTATAGGCCGGTGAGTCTGGCTTCTATACCAGGAAAGATCTTTGAACAAATTATTAAACAACATGTATGTCAGTACCTGGATAAGAATGAAGTGATTAACCAGAGTCAGCATGGGTTTGTAACTAATAAGTCATGTCAGACTTACTTAATTTCCTTCTATGACGGAATCACTGACTGGGTGGATCAGGGAAATGCTGTAGATATAGTATATATTGACTTCAGCAAAGCATTTGACAAAGTATCTCACACAATCCTTAATGAAAAAATGACTAAGTATGGAATGGACAAGGCAACTGTTAGGTGGATTCATAACTGGCTTAGTGATGGGACCCAAAGAGTGGTCGTAAATGGCTGCACATCCAGTTGGAAGAATGTCTCAAGTGGGGTACCACGGGGTTCTGTCCTGGGCCCTGTATTGTTCAACATCTGTATAACTGATTTAGATGAAGGAATTGAGGGTAAACTGATTAAATTTGCTGATGACACAAAGTTAGGAGGGATAGCTAATACTAGATGTCAGCTCCTGCAGCAGGCGCGCGCTCACCTGTACTCCTGCCCTCCGCCCCGCGGTCAGTCTCAGTGTGCTACCCGGGGCGCATGCGCACCTCGCGCCCCAGATCACAGCACAGGCTAAGCCATGCCGTCTTCCCGCCCCCATGACCCTGCTGACCTGACCCAGAACTCCTGCTTCTATAAGAGGCAGCATCTCCCTCTGATCACTGCCTGATCGTCACTTGTGTGTAGCTAGTGACCCTGGCTCCTTGTCTGCCTACCTTCTCTGTTCTCCCTGCTGCGTTACTCCTTCTCCTATCTTGCTTATCCTGTTTAACCTGCTCCTTGTGTTCCTTTCAGTGCCTGCCATCTCGTGTCCTCTCCCAGCCTGCTTGTGTCTTCACCCTGCCCGTGTCTCATCGTTCCTGCCGTGCCTGCCCGAATCCTCTGGTCCGCAACCCGGTGTTCCAGTCCTGCTAACCAGTGTCTCCGCCCCCTCAGTTTGCCTTGGTTCCGGTCCTACACGTCCGTCCGCCTGCCTATCTCCTGCTGTGTCTCCTCTGTCCTCCTCGGGTACCGGCTGCCGTGGTGAGTAGTTTCCCCTGGGCCTGTCCCTAACGCTCCCTGTATAGGGGGTGGTCCACCTGGTCCGCTCGCCCGGGGGAGGTTCGCTTACCACGGTCCAGTGGGTTCACCCTTGGGAACCATCACAGAACGATCAGGCCATGGACCCCGCTGGTACCCCGACCCAAAAGGAACTTTTGTTCCTACGGGAGAAGCAAGCGAGGATCATGTCTTTCCTCAAGTCCATGGAGTCCCGTCTCGTCGTTACAGGCCTCGGATCCAGGGAGTGCCACCCAGATCGCTGGCCTCCAACAGGAGCTTGCCCAAAAGTGGGACACTCAGGCTCACATCCTGAATTACATGGCCTCGGTGGATAACCGCCTGCTGGCTCTCCAGACCGCGGCCGTAGCCCCGGCACAGCCTGCGGTTCCGCTTCCATCTCCTCGTTTGGCTAAGCGCCCGCGATACAGTGGCGACCCCAAAACGTGTAGAGGGTTTTTAAATCGATGCCAGCTTCATTTTGAGTTGCTGCCACAACAGTATCCCACTGATCGAGCCAAGGTGGCTTTTATCGTGTCCCATTTAGAAGGAGAGGCTCTAGCCTGGGTTAACCCCCTTTGGGAACATGACGACCCTTTAGTCACCCAACTCTCCTTTTTCCTAGACACCTTTCATAAGGTGTTTGATGAGCCAGGTCGCCTGGCCTCCACCACCGAATCACTGTTCAATCTTCACCAGGACACGCTCTCGGTAGGTCAGTACGCCATTCGGTTTCGCACCCTGTCCTCTGAGTTGGGTTGGAACAATGAGGCCTTGGTGGTAGCATTTTGGCGGGGCCTTTCAGGTCGAATCAAGGATGAGTTGGCGGGTCATGTTACCCCCACCTCCCTGGAGGATTTGATCTCTTTGGCTACCCGCATCGATCTACGCTTTCAAGAACGATCCCGAGAGCTCGCCAGGGAGAGTAGACCTTCTCGCGCTCCTCCGGCCTCTCGGTGTCCACCCTGTTGCCGTCAAATGTCAGTTTCCACAGTCCCGGCACCGGAACCCATGCAAGTGGATCGCCTCAAACCGGTGGAGGAGCGTCGGAGAGAGAGGGTCGAACAGAGGCTCTTTTTCTATTGTGGGAGTGCATCCCACTTCCTTCGTTCCTGCCCCATATGTCCGGGAAATGCCTCCGCCTAGGACAGGTAAGAGAGGCCTCCCTAGGTAATTTCGACTCCTCTCTACCCTTGACTCTATCTGTCCTTTTGCATCTAGGTTCTTAATGTTTTTCAGAATGGGCCTATATCGATTCTGGGGCAGCCGGTAACTTTATTCAACTTGAGGCGGTTAGGAGACTTCGGATTCCTGTCAGATCCCTGGAGACCCCTCAGCAGATTGCGTTGGTCGACGGCCAACCCCTGCGGGAGTCCGTTACACAGGACACTGAAGAAGTGGAGCTTCAGGTCGGAGCCTTACACTGGGAGAAGATAATATTCTACGTGCTGCCTTCTTTGTCCCATGCCATCCTTTTAGGCCTTCCCTGGCTAAGAACACATGAGCCTACCCTGGACTTGCGTTCTGGTGACGTTCTGCGGTGGGGTCAACTTTGCCAAGATAAGTGTCTGCTCACCGTACAGCTGCCGAATTTCTTACGTTCAACGCCAGCATCAACCGAGTTACCCTCCGCCTACTGGGCCTTTTTGGACGTCTTTGACAAGAAGGAAGCAGAGGCCCTGCCTCCGCATCATCCATATGACTGCCCCATCGACCTTGTCCCCGGTTCCACTCCGCCTCGTGGTCATATCTATCCGCTGTCCTCCGAGACCCAGGCTATGTCCGAATACGTACAGGAAAATCTGGCCAAAGGCTTTATTCGCAAGTCTTCCTCACCTGCAGGAGCTGGGTTCTTTTTTGTCAAGAAAAAGGATGGGTCACTTCGTCCCGGTATTGACTATAGAGGTCTCAACAATATCACCATAAAGAACAAATACCCTCTTCCCCTCATTCCGGAGCTATTTGACCGTCTACGAGGTGCACGGATCTTCACAAAATTAGATCTTCGGGGAGGCCTACAATCTGGGCCAGATCCGCTCTGGTGATGAATGGAAGACCGCTTTCAACACCCGTGACGGTCACTATGAGTACCTGGTTATGCCCTTCGGTTTGTACAATGCTCCCGCAGTGTTCCAGGAATTTGTCAATGACATATTCCGAGATCTTCTCTACTCCTGCATGGTGGTTTACTTGGACGACATCCTGGTGTTCTCCTCGGATCTGTCTACGCACAGAAAAGACGTACGCCAAGTCTTACGCCGTTTGAGGAAACATCGTCTTTATGCCAAGCTTGAAAACTGCGCCTTCGAACAGTCGTCTTTGCCATTCTTGGGTTACATTATTTCCGATTCAGGCTTGCGCATGGACCCTGGAAAAGTGTCCGCTGTACTCAACTGGCCGCGTCCACAGGGAATCAAGGCTATCCAACGGTTCCTGGGATTCGCCAACTATTACCGGCAGTTTATTCCACACTTTTCCTCTCTGACTACTATCTCCGCTTTGATCTGTAAGGGAGCCGATCCTCACCACTGGACTCCTGAGGCCGAGAACGCCTTCCAAACCTTGAGGAAAGCCTTTGCCACAGCTCCCGTGCTACACCGTCCAGAGGCTAACAAACCATTCATCCTGAAGGTGGATGCTTCTGCCACCGGAGCCGGAGCGGTTCTCCCTCAGAGATCTCTGTCCGGTCGCTTGGTTACCTGCGGCTTCTTTTCCAAGACGTTTTCCCCTTCGGAGAGAAACTATACTGTTAGCACCGCTCCCACCGCTCCTCGCTCCCCGGCTGTACTCACCGCTCCCGCTCCTGGTCCGGCTTCCTCCTCAGTCTCTGCCTTGACGCGCGCCCCCGCTCTGCGCGCTTTCCGGCAGCTGGTCTCCCGACGTCCTCCTCCACTTCCCTCGGCCGCGCGCATGGTACCCCTGCGCACGCGCCGGAGGGTTAGATCGTGCGCCTATGGCAGTCTGTCGGCGTGACCTGCTCGGATCCCGCCCGACCTATCAGCGCCCTCCACTAGGTATTTCAGGCCGCCCTCCCCTAGGGGAGGCGCCTGACTATTGAGTTATTGTCTCTTGTGTCTAGGCCGTGCTCGCTGCTGTAGCAGCTGCTATCCTGTTTACCTTCTGTGCTGCCTGCCTTTGTGCTCCCTGTCCCTGTGCTCCCTGTCTCTGTGCTTCCTGCTGTGCCATCGTGTTATCGCTGTGTCTCCTGCTCCTGCCCGCTGTTTAACCCTCTGTGTCCTCTCTCCTTTTAGTGTTGCTCCCTTTCCTGCCTCCTGCTGGTCCCGCCGTCCCACCTTCCACTCCTTCCGCCTACGGATCCCGGTGTACCCGTCTCCTCCTCGGATCTTCCACTACTCCTCTTCATCGCTCACCCTCTTGAGCCGACCCCTGGTCCTGGCTGCCGTGGCGCTTGAACTCCCCGAGTCTGTTCCCTAACGATCCCTGTATAGGGGTCGGTCCACTTGGTGCGCTCACTCGGGGAGGGTTCGGCGTCACGGCCCAGTGGGTCCACTCTCGCTTCCGGCACCCGAAGTGTAACAGAATAGTCAGGCCATGGACCCCGCCGGGGCCGCCGCCCAAAAGGAGTTGGTATTCCTGAGGGAGAACCAGACTCGAATTATGTCTGTTATGAAGACCATGGATTCCCGCCTGTCGGCCTTACAGGCCGCTGACCCTGGCAACGCCTCCCAACTGGCCAGCCTCCAGCAGGAGCTGGTTCAGCAACGAGACACCCAATCCCACATCCTCTCTTACATGGCCTCGGTCGACGATCGGTTGCTGTCCCTGCAGTCGGCTGCCGCGCCCGATCCGTCCCACGGTTCTGATTCCGCATCTGCCCCGTCACCCAGGCTGGGTAAACCGCCTCGGTATGGCGGCGACCCAAAGTTGTGCAGGGGCTTCCTAAATCAGTGCAGGTTGCATTTCGAACTATTGCCCCAACAGTATCCCACTGATCGGGCCAAGGTGGCCTTTATTGTGTCCCATTTGGAGGGAGAGGCCCTCTCCTGGGTGAATCCTCTGTGGGAGCGGGACGACCCCGTAGTCTCTAGTGTCCAGAACTTTATGGACACTTTCCGTAGAGTCTTTGACGAGCCCGGTCGGGTAGCTTCCGCCACGGAGTCCCTTTTCTGCCTCACTCAGGGTACCCTTACGGTCGGACAATATGCCATCCGGTTCCGTACCTTGGCCTCTGAGTTGGGGTGGAATAACGAGGCTTTGGTCGGGGCCTTCTGGCGTGGTCTCTTCGGCAAAATCAAAGACGAACTGGCAGGGCGTGATACCCCGACCACCCTGGAGGATCTTATTTCTCTGGCCACACGAATTGACCTCCGGTTCCAGGAACGCGCAAGAGAGGCTGCGAGAGAGAGGCGTCCGCTCAGACCATCTGCTTCTTTTCACAGGCCGTCCAGTCCTCGTCCTCCTGGTCCGTCCTCCAGTCTGGCACCGGAGCCGATGCAGGTGGATCGAGTCAAGTTGGCTGAACAGCGCCGTAAGGAGAGACTGATGGAGGGTTTATGCCTGTATTGTGGCAGCGCATCCCACTTCCTACGTTCTTGTCCTGAGAGGCCGGGAAACTCCTCCACCTAGGGCAGGTAAGAGAGGCCGACCTAGGTGTATCTCACTCCTCTCATCCCCTTACCCTTTCGGTTCAGCTGGTTTTTGGTCAGAGACGTGGCTCGGAGGTGGCCTATGTGGACTCGGGCGCGGCGGGGAACTTCATGAGATTGAAGGAGGTGAGGAAGTACCGGATTCCCGTTATTACCCTGAAAACTCCGCGTGTTATCGCCTCCGTAGATGGAAGACCCCTACAGGAGTCCGTGTCCCTGGTTACGGAGGAGGTGTGTCTGCAAATCGGGGCCTTGCACAGGGAGCGGATCGCATTCTACGTTCTTCCCGACTTAGGCCATGCCTAGCTACTTGGCCTACCCTGGCTTCGAACACACGAACCCGTCCTGAATTGGTGTTCCGGGGAGGTCCTCCGCTGGGGACATCCCTGCCAGGAGAGATGCCTGAGGTCTGTGCGTCCAGTCAGTTCTCCTCCAGTCTTCTCGGGTCCTGGGGGCTTACCAGCCGCATACTGGTCGTTCTCAGACGTGTTTGATAAGAAGGAGGCGGAGATCCTTCCTCCGCATCGCCCGTATGATTGCCCTATCGAGCTACGACCCGGGACCATTCCGCCCCGTGGGCGAATTTATCCCTTGTCCCCAGCTGAGACTGCGGCCATGTCTGAGTACATTCGTGAGAATTTAGCCAGAGGATTCATACGGAAGTCTTCTTCGCCTGCCGGAGCCGGGTTTTTCTTTGTGAAGAAGAAAGACGGTTCTCTCCGTCCTTGCATCGATTTCCGGGGTTTGAACGACATTACTGTAAAAAACAAGTATCCCTTGCCTCTCATCCCAGAACTCTTTGATCGGCTGCGTGGGGCCCGCATCTTCTCGAAGTTGGATTTACGCGGGGCCTACAACCTCGTCCGCATCCGTCCGGGTGACGAGTGGAAGACCGCCTTCAACACCCGGGACGGGCATTACGAATATCTGGTCATGCCCTTCGGTCTCTGCAACGCTCCCGCGGTGTTCCAGGAATTCGTCAACGATATCTTCCGAGATCTACTATACTCCTGCGTGGTGGTGTATCTGGACGACATCCTTATTTTTTCCTCGGATCTGGCCTCTCACAGGAGGAGTGTCCGACTGGTTCTACAACGTCTACGGGAGAATCACCTCTACGCGAAGCTGGAGAAGTGTCTCTTTGAGCAGTCTTCCTTACCCTTATTGGGGTATATTGTTTCTGATTCTGGTCTGGAGATGGATCCCGGAAAGCTGTCGGCAATTCTTCAGTGGCCCCGGCCGGTGGGAGTCAAGGCGATTCAAAGGTTCCTCGGCTTCGCCAATTATTATCGCCAATTTGTGCCACATTTTTCATCCGTCATCAGACCTATCTCCAGTCTCACTCGCAAAGACGTCAGCCCCTCGTCCTGGTCTCCGGAGGCTGAAGAGGCCTTCTCCTGTCTGAAACAAGCCTTTGCAACGGCACCTGTTTTACACCGACCCGAGGCTACCAAGCCATTCATTCTGGAGGTGGATGCCTCTTCCATCGGAGCAGGTGCAGTGCTTTCTCAGAGATCTCCGTCCGGCCGACTGGTTACCTGCGGGTTCTTTTCGAAAGCCTTCTCTCCAGCAGAGTGTAACTACTCCATCGGGGATCGTGAACTGCTGGCCATAAAATTGGCGTTGGAGGAGTGGCGCTACCTCCTTGAGGGGTCGGTCCACCCCTTTACCATCTTTACCGATCACAAGAACCTGGCATATCTCCAGTCGGCCCAGAGACTTAATCCTCGACAAGCCAGATGGTCTCTATTCTTCGCTCGGTTCGATTTCAAGCTGCATTTCCGCCCCGGGCCAAAGAACTTCAAGGCGGATGCCTTGTCCCGGTCTCTGCAGTCTCCTGATTTGGTGGAGGAACCGACTCACATCATTGATCCTGCCAAGATCATCACGGTGGCTCCGGTGAGACTGATTACTCCTCCTCCAGGCAAGACCTACGTGCCCGAGGCAGACAGGAAAAAGGTACTGCATTGGGGACATTCCTCTAAAGTTTCTGGACATGTCGGAGTCAAAAAGACGATGGAGCTCATTGCTCGTTTTTACTGGTGGCCCTCTCTCCACCAGGATGTGTCTGACTTCACGGCATCCTGTTCCTCTTGTGCCAAGGTCAAGGTTCCTAGGCGATCACCCTCCGGCCTTCTGCTTCCCCTGCCGATTCCCTCAGTCCCTTGGCAACATATCGCTTTGGATTTCATTACGGATCTACCTGACTCTTCCGGATATACAACTATCCTGGTAACTGTCAACCGCTTCTCCAAGATGGCCCATTTCACGCCTCTTCCAGCCTTGCCCTCCGCCCCAGAGTTGGCGAAGATTTTTATCCAGCACATCTTTCGCCTCCACGGCTTTCCGAAGCATATTGTGTCTGATCGAGGCGTACAATTCACCTCGCGATTCTGGAGAGCCTTATGTAAGCTTCTGGAGGTAAGGTTGGACTTTTCCTCCGCGTACCATCCTCAGTCCAATGGCCAAGTGGAACGCATTAATCAGGTACTAGCGACATATTTACGGCAGTTCACCAACGCTCATCAGGATGACTGGGTCCATCTCCTCCCCTGGGCAGAGTTCTCCTACAATAATCACCCCAGCGAGTATTCAGCCAAGTCTCCATTCTTCGTAGTGTTTGGGATGCATCCCGGTATCCCGCTACCTATTTCCACTACCTCTGGTGTGCCTTCAGCAGATTCTCTGACCCTGGAGTTCTCTAAAATCTGGTCTGAGACCAAGGAGGCTCTCAAAAAGTCTGGGGAGCGCATGAAAAGACACGCTGACAAAAGACGCTTGGACTCTCCGATCTACCTCCCGGGTCAACAAGTTTGGCTTTCGGCCAAGTACATTAGGCTTAAGCTCCCTTCTTACAAACTGGGACCTCGCTACATTGGACCTTTCAAGATTCTCAAATGCATAAACAACGTATCTTACAAACTGGAGTTACCCGTCTCGCTTCGGATCCCCAACTCCTTCCACGTCTCTCTCCTTAAGCCAGTTGTCTTGAATCGGTTCCACCCGGCTCCCAACCCTTCTCCTCTACCTGTCTGTTCTGATGATATCTTTGAGGTAAGAGACATTTTGGCCTCGAAAAAAGTCAGGGGTAAAACTTTTTTCCTAATTGATTGGAAGGGTTTCGGTCCCGAGGAGAGATCTTGGGAGCCACGGGAAAACATCAATGCTCCACGCATTCTTAAGAGGTTTTTAGCCAGACGCAGTGGAGGGGAGGGTAAGAGAGGGGGTACTGTTAGCACCGCTCCCACCGCTCCTCGCTCCCCGGCTGTACTCACCGCTCCCGCTCCTGGTCCGGCTTCCTCCTCAGTCTCTGCCTTGACGCGCGCCCCCGCTCTGCGCGCTTTCCGGCAGCTGGTCTCCCGACGTCCTCCTCCACTTCCCTCGGCCGCGCGCATGGTACCCCTGCGCACGCGCCGGAGGGTTAGATCGTGCGCCTATGGCAGTCTGTCGGCGTGACCTGCTCGGATCCCGCCCGACCTATCAGCGCCCTCCACTAGGTATTGAGTTATTGTCTCTTGTGTCTAGGCCGTGCTCGCTGCTGTAGCAGCTGCTATCCTGTTTACCCTCTGTGCTGCCTGCCTTTGTGCTCCCTGTCCCTGTGCTCCCTGTCTCTGTGCTTCCTGCTGTGCCATCGTGTTATCGCTGTGTCTCCTGCTCCTGCCCGCTGTTTAACCCTCTGTGTCCTCTCTCCTTTTAGTGTTGCTCCCTTTCCTGCCTCCTGCTGGTCCCGCCGTCCCACCTTCCACTCCTTCCGCCTACGGATCCCGGTGTACCCGTCTCCTCCTCGGATCTTCCACTACTCCTCTTCATCGCTCACCCTCTTGAGCCGACCCCTGGTCCTGGCTGCCGTGGCGCTTGAACTCCCCGAGTCTGTTCCCTAACGATCCCTGTATAGGGGTCGGTCCACTTGGTGCGCTCACTCGGGGAGGGTTCGGCGTCACGGCCCAGTGGGTCCACTCTCGCTTCCGGCACCCGAAGTGTAACATATACCATCGGGGACAGAGAGCTGCTCCCCATTAAGCTACCCTTGGAGGAGTGGCAGTATCTTCTGGAGGGAGCTGTACACCCACTTCAGTTCTACACCGACCACAAAAATCTAGCATACATTCAGTCTGCACAAAGGCTTAACCCCCGGCAGGCCATATGGTCGCTATTCTTTACCCGGTTCGATTTTGAGCTCCATTTCCGGCCAGGTGATAAGAATCTCAAAGCGGATGCTTTATCCCGATCCTTTCTGGTCAGCGATAACGAGGAGGAGCCTTCACACATCGTGGAGCCTAACAAGCTTATCGTAGTCGCTCCAGTTAACCTGACTTCCTTACCCCCGGTAAGACTTTTGTCCAAGATAAAGACAGGAGGCGAGTCCTACATTGGGGTCATGCCACCAAGTTAGCAGGCCATGTCGGCCTCAAGAAAACGATCTCCCTCGTCTCTCGTTTTTATTGGTGGCCCTCTTTGCCTCAAGATGTCCGAAACGTCATCATCTCCTGCCCATCGTGTGCCAAGAACAAGGTTCCTCGGCAGCAACCCTCCGGTCTCTTGCATCCACTTCCGGTTCCCTCGGCTCCGTGGCAACATATCGCGATGGACTTTATTACGGATTTACCTCGGTCCTCGGGCCACACAGTCATTTTTGTGGTCGTGGACCGCTTTTCCAAAATGGCCCACTTCATCCCTCTGTCCGGATTACCCTCCGCTCCTGAGCTGGCGAGAATTTTTATATCTCATATCTTCCGGATTCATGGCTTTCCCAAGCACATTGTCTCAGACTTCTATGCAAGCTGATGGAAGTAAGGTTGGACTTTTTCTCCGCTTATCATCCTCAATCTAATGGTCAAGAGGAACATACGAACCAAATTCTTGTAACGTATCTCGGACATTTTTCCAACGCCCACCAGGACAATTGGTCCAGCTTGCTCCCTTGGGCCGAATTCGCCTACAACAATCATACCAGCGAATCCTCCGCCAAGTCACCTTTCTTTATTGTTTACGGGCAACATCCTGGTGTACCTCTGCCGATACTCCCGGCCTCGGGTGTGCTGGCGGCCGATCTTCTGACCGAGAAGTTCTCCAGGGTCTGGCAGGAGACCAAAACCGCACTTGAACGAGCACGTGACGGATTCAAAAGACACGCCGATAAGAGACGCCTGGATTCCCCGTTGTATGATCCTGGGTATAAAGTTTGGCTGTCCTCAAAATTTGTCCGCCTCAAAGTTCCCTCTTATAAACTAGGTCCCTGGTACATCGGACCCTTTGAGGTTTTAGCTCGTATTAATGACGTTGCCTACAAACTTAAACTTCCCGCTTCGCTACGGATTCCTAACTCATTCCATGTTTCCCTCTTGAAACCGGTCATACTTAACTAGTTCCACGAGTCCGCTAGCCATGCCCCCGCGCCTGTTTCAGCACAGGATGTCTTTGAGGTTAAGGAGATTCTTGCCATGAAAAGGTCTAGAGGTAAAACCTTTTTTTTAATTGACTGGAAAGGTTTTGGCCCAGAGGAGAGGTCTTGGGAACCCCGAGAGAACAATCAAGCCCCTCAAATTTTAGCTAAGTTTCTTTCCAGCCTTAAGAGGAGGGGGCGTAAGAGGAGGGGTACTGTCACGCCTACCGCTCCCGCTGGTTCCACGCCCGCTGCCTCCACCGCGCTCTCTGCTCCTGCCGCTGCTTCCATTTCAGGCTCCGCATTGCCCGTGGCCTCCGGGCGCGCCCGCCGCTCTCGGCGCGTTCCTGCAGCAGGCGTGCGCTCACCTGTACTCCTGCCCTCCGCCCCGCGGTCAGTCTCAGTGTGCTACCTGGGGCGCATGCGCACCTCGCGCCCCAGATCACAGCACAGGCTAAGCCATGCCGTTATACCGCCCCCATGACCCTGCTGACCTGACCCGGAACTCCTGCTTCTATAAGAGGCAGCTTCTCCCTCTGATCACTGCCTGATCGTCACTGGTGTGTAGCTAGTGACCCTGGCTCCTTGTCTGCCTACCTTCTCTGTTCTCCCTGCTGCGTTAGTCCTTCCCCTATCTTGCTTATCCTGTTTAACCTGCTCCTTGTGTTCCTCTCAGTGCCTGCCATCTCGAGTCCTCTCCCAGCCTGCCTGTGTCTTTGTCCTGCCCGTGTCTCATCGTTCCTGCCGTGCCTGCCCGAATCCTCTGGTCCACAACCCGGTGTTCCAGTCCTGCTAACTAGTGTCTCCGTCCCCTCAGTTTGCCTTGGTTCCGGTCCTACACATCCGTCCGCCTGCCTATCTCCTGCTGTGTCTCCTCTGTCCTCCTCGGGTACCGGCTGCCATGGTGAGTTGTTTCCCCTGGGCCTGTCCCTAACACTCCCTGTATAGGGGGCGGTCCACCTGGTCCGCTCGCCCGGGGGAGGTTCGCTTACCACGGTCCAGTGGGTTCACCCTTGGGAACCATCACACTAGAGAAGAGAGAGGATTCAAAAATATATAAATAAACTGGAGCAGTGGGCAGCAACTAACAGAATGGTTTTAAAAAGAGAAAAATGCAAAGTACTACATCTGGGCAATAAAAAACATATACAGAATGGGAGGAATAGGGCAAAGCAACAGCACATGTGAAAAAGACTTGGGTATACTAATAGATCACAGACTGAATATGAGTCAACAGGGTGATGCAGCAGCAAAAAAGGCAAATGCAATTCTAGGATGTATTAACAGAAGCACACAGTCTAGATCACATGAAGTCATTATTGCCCTCTACTCCTCTTTGGTGAGATCTCATCTGGAATACTGTGTCCAGTTCTGGGCACCACATTTTAAAAAAGACATCAACAAACTGGAGCAAGTTCAGAGAAGAACGACCCGAATGGTGACCGGTCTGCAAACCCTGTCTTATGAGGAAAGGTTACAGGATTTGTGAATGTTTAGCTTGCAAAAGAGAAGACTGAGAGGAGACTTAATAGCTGTCTACAAATATCTCAAGGGCTGTCACATTGTAGAAGGATCAACTTTATTCTCATTTGCACAAGGAAAGACTAGAAGCAATGGGATGAAACTGAATGGGAGGAGACACAGATTAGATATTAGAAAAAACGTTTTGACAGAGTGATCAATGAGTGGAACAGGCTGCCACGAGAAGTGGTGAGTTCTCCTTCAATGGAAGTCTTCACACAGAGGCTGGACAGACGTCTGTCTGGGATGATTTAGCGAATCCTTCTTTGAGCAGGGGGTTGGACCAGATGGCCCAGGAGGTCCCTTCCAACTCTACCATTCTATGAGGGCCGCAGCCCCGCAAGCTCCGTTTCATTGCATTGAACTTTATTTTCCAGTTTCGTAAGTTTTTGAGAGTTAGTGGTAATTTGAGCCATAGCTGTATTGATGGCGGCATGAAGGACGACAAATCGTTTGTCTAACAGTGGCATCATTAGCTTAGAGACCTCTTGGGCCACCAAAGTTGCCTGTGTAGAGCCTTGTATAGAGGAATCGGAGTGGCTCGACAATGGAGAAAGTTGCGGTGGGGATAAATTGTCGTCCGTCTGTGACACAGGTTGTGGAGAGGCTGGTTGATGGCGTGAGCTTTTAGCAGAATGTTTAGGTGGTTTCGCCTTTGGGCATTGTAGATGGCGACTGGGCGCCGGGCAATGAAGGCGCCTGTGAACGGTCTCTGCTTGGATTTTTATTAGACATCTGTCCATTACAGGTCCCCGCAGTCAGGGGGAGGCAGCCGGACGGTGGGCAGCAGAGGAGGTTATCAGATTAACAGGTTACAAGTCGCAGTGGAAAACCATCATAGTTCGATTACAATATCATAGTCTTGAATGGAGTGGTGTGTATGCGCCACATACATCCCCAGATAGCGAGCTGGAGGTGGGTTGTGTAGTCGGTAGGCATGGTATTTGGCTTTGACTTTAATGTCCCTTTTGTGGCCGGCAGCATTGTCCGTCAGGAGAACCACCCCAGCACTTTAGCACAGTCCACAGGCTCCTTTTTAATGTTACGTGATCCATACACAAGGCTTCTGGAAAGTCAGCGGTGTTGGAAGGGAAATCCCATAGTCCAATTCTCTGCTGACAGTGGTGGTATCCAACAGCCTGGCCCGTATAGGCAGGAGCTGGTTTATAAGGCGGTCACGTTGGGTGTCCCGCTCCCGGAAGCCCACCAGGAATCCTTTATTTAAAGGGAATCTGTCACCTCATTTTTTGGTATATAAGCTGCGGCCACCGCCATCGGGGGCTTATCTCCAGCACTCTGTAGTGCTGTAGATAAGCCCCCGATGTAACCTGAAAGAGAAGAATAACACGTTAGATTATACTCACCCAGGGGTGGGCGGTCTGGTCCGATGGGTGTCGCCGTCCCGTCCGGCACCTCCCTTCTTCATGCGATGCCGTCCTCTTCCTTACTTCTCCCTCGGCTCCGGCGCAGGCGTACTATATTGGCCCTGTTGAGGGCAGAGCAGAGTCCTGCAGTGAGCAGGTGCCGGGAAAGGTCAGAGAGGTCCGGTGCCTGCGCACTGCAGATCTCTGCTCTGCCCTCAACAGGACAGACAATAACACCTTCGCCGGAGCCGCAACGGGAAGCAAAGAAGAGGACGTCACCGCTACAAGATGGGAGGCGCCGGACCCGGACGGCCCCCCGGGTGAGTATAATCTCAGGGGCGGACCTACCGCCCGTGCAGACGGTTCATTGAACGGGGGCCCGGGGGAGAGGGGGGCCCCTCCAGCCTCCTGCACCACATGGTTAATTATTCAGTTTTCAAACTAGCCATGTGGAGCGCAGGAGGAGAGGAGAGCAGCGCCCAAGCGTTGGAGGACCTATGGTGACGTCATCGTCATGTGATCAGGGGCGGAGCTGATCACAGGCCTTCACCATTGATCAGCTCTGCCCCCTGATCACATGACGATGACATCACCACAGGTTCTTTAGCAATAGCAGCTGAGCTCACACAGGAGCTGCATCTTCCAGCAGGAGGCGGCCAGGTAAGAATTTTTTTTTTAATTTAATTATTATGTTTCCGCGCAGGATGGAGACACATGGACCATGTGTCTCCATCCTGCCAGGGAAGATTGGAGACAAGGGGAGGCAAGATGGAGTCGGGGCAGGATTGGAGACATTGGGGTCAGAATGGAGATGGGGCAGGATGGAGATGGGGCAGGATTGGAGGCAGGGGCAGGATTGGAGGCGGGGCATGATTGGAGACATTGGGGGCAGGATGGAGATGGGGCAGGATGGAGATGGGGCAGGATGGAGATGGGGCAGGATTGGAGATGGGGCAAGATGGAGACGGGGCAGGATTGGAGACATTGGGGTCAGAATGGAGATGGGGCAGGATTGGAGGCAGGGGCAGGATTGGAGGCGGGGCAGGATTGGAGGCGGGGCATGATTGGAGACATTGGGGGCAGGATGGAGATGGGGCAGGATGGAGATGGGGCAGGATTGGAGGCAGGGCATGATTGGAGGCAGGGCAGGATGGAGATGGGGCATGATTGGAGATGGGGAAGGATTGAGATGGGGCAGGATGGAGATGGGGCAGGATTGGAGGCGGGGCAGGATTGGAGGCGGGGCATGATTGGAGACATTGGGGGCAGGATGGAGATGGGGCAGGATTGGAGGCAGGGCATGATTGGAGACATTGGGGGCAGGATGGAGATGGGGCAGGATTGGAGATGGAGCAGGATTGGAGGCGGGGCATGATTGGAGACATTGGGGGCAGGATGGAGATGGGGCAGGATTGGAGGTGGGGCAGGATTGGAGGCGGGGCAGGATTGAGATGGGGCAGGATGGAGATGGGGCAGGATTGGAGATGGGGCAGGATTGGAGGCGGGGCATGATTGGAGACATTGGGGGCAGGATGGAGATGGCGCAGGATTGGAGATGGGGCAGGATTGGAGGCGGGGCATGATTGGAGACATTGGGGCATGATGGAGATGGCGCAGGATTGGAGATGGGGCAGGATTGGAGGCAGGGGCAGGATTGGAGATGGAGCAGGATTGGAGGCGGGGCATGATTGGAGACATTGGGGGCAGGATGGAGATGGGGCAGGATTGGAGATGGGGCAGGATTGGAGGCGGGGCAGGATTGAGATGGGGCAGGATGGAGATGGGGCAGGATTGGAGATGGGGCAGGATTGGAGGCGGGGCATGATTGGAGACACTGGGGGCAGGATTGGAGATGGGGCAGGATTGGAGGCGGGGCAGGATGGAGATGGGGCAGGATTGGAGATGAAGCAGGATTGGAGGCGGGGCATGATTGGATGCAGGGGCAGGATGGAGATGGGGGCAGGATTGGAGATGGGGCAGGATTGGAGGCGGGGCAGGATTGAGATGGGGCAGGATGGAGATGGGGCAGGATTGGAGATGGGGCAGGATTGGAGGCGGGGCAGGATGGAGATGGGGCAGGATTGGAGATGGAGCAGGATTGGAGGCGGGGCATGATTGGAGACATTGGGGGCAGGATGGAGATGGGGCAGGATGGAGATGGGGCAGGATTGGAGGCGGGGCATGATTGGAGACATTGGGGGCAGGATGGAGATGGGGCAGGAAGGAGATGGGGCAGGATTGGAGATGGGGCAGGATTGGAGGCGGGGCAGGATGGAGATGGGGCAGGATTGGAGATGGAGCAGGATTGGAGGCGGGGCATGATTGGAGGCAGGGGCAGGATGGAGATGGGGCAGGATTGGAGATGGGGCAGGATTGGAGGCGGGGCAGGATGGAGATGGGGCAGGATGGAGATGGGGCAGGATTGGAGATGGGGCAGGATTGGAGGCAGGGGCAGGATGGAGATGGGGCAGAATTGGAGATGGGGCAGGATTGGAGATGGGGCAGGATTGGAGGCGGGGCATGATTGGAGACATTGGGGGCAGGATGGAGATGGGGCAGGATGGAGATGGGGCAGGATGGATACATTGGGGGCAGGATGGAGATGGGGAAGGATGGATACATTGGGGGCAGGATTGGAGATGGGGCAGGATTGGAGGCGGGGCAGGATGGAGATGGGGCAGGATTGGAGATGGAGCAGGATTGGAGGCGGGGCATGATTGGAGGCAGGGGCAGGATGGAGATGGGGCAGGATTG
Organism: Dendrobates tinctorius; assembly: GCF_039654945.1. Classification (NCBI taxonomy): domain Eukaryota; kingdom Metazoa; phylum Chordata; class Amphibia; order Anura; family Dendrobatidae; genus Dendrobates; species Dendrobates tinctorius. The sequence continues at coordinate 1,298,874 of NW_027362015.1, read as the reverse complement.
GAGATGGGGCAGGATTGGAGGCGGGGCAGGATGGAGATGGGGCAGGATGGAGATGGGGCAGGATTGGAGATGGGGCAGGATTGGAGGCAGGGGCAGGATGGAGATGGGGCAGAACTGGAGATGGGGCAGGATTGGAGATGGGGCAGGATTGGAGGCGGGGCATGGTTGGAGACATTGGGGGCAGGATGGAGATGGGGCAGGATGGATACATTGGGGGCAGGATGGAGATGGGGAAGGATGGATACATTGGGGGCAGGATTGGAGACATTGGGGGCAAGATGGAGATGGGGCAGTGTTATGAATGGGTCACCGAGGAGGAAAACAAGACCAAACTAAGTGTTAGGAATCTGGTTTCTATGATGCCTATGCAGGAATCCAGATTCTCACATTTGTCTCCAGAGGCCTTAAGTCCTTTTTCCCAGCTTCTGAGCATGCCCACGGGACGAGCTCTTATTGGAGTTCAGGAGTCAGGTGCTCAGGTCCTGCTCCTGATTTCATTGGTTCTGCTCTGGGCTCTGGAGATTTCCGGCAGGTCCCGTACGCTATAAAAAGTGCACATGGCTGTTCTGCCATGCGCTAGTAATTCTCATACTTGCTGCTGTGTGTTTGATGATGGATGCTTGGACTCGTGACTGACTCATTAAATATCCCCTTCCTTGGTTATTACGAGTGTGTGAGTGATTGGGTCAGCCAGTAGCAGCGCTAGCGCCAGCGCGCTCAAGCTTCAGCTATTACAGCAGCTAAGCATCCTGCATCGCGCTTGCGATATTGCGGTTGCGACGCCGAGCACACGTTCTTCTATGGTAAATCCGCTCGGTTGTAGTGACGTTTTAACTATTCCTGTTACTGGCTACCGGCCGTGTGCCGCTGAGACTCTGTGCGGTTAACAGACTCAGCGTTACTACATTTTTCATTATTTACCTGTGCAGCTCTGTGTCCTTTAACAAAGATTGCCTGCTTGCACCTGGGTGAGTTAGAACCCTGTGCACATTACCGCTTTAATGCTCTGCCTCTCTCAGCAGCGGTTTTGCCATCCACCGCACGGTGGACCCCGAGTGGCGAAGGCACTTAATTTATTTTTTTTTTTTAGTTTCTTCCGCCACTCATAACACTAAGTCACAGAAAACCAGAGAGTAGAGTTGAGTGAAACGGGTCGAACAAATTCAAAAGTCGCCGACTTTCACCAAAGTCGGGTTTCATGAAACAAAACCCGACCTTAGCGTGAGGTCGGCCACGAGGTCAGCGACTTTAGTGCCAAAGTCACGTTTCAAAAGATGCTTGAGCGCCCTTTTGCAGCCAATCAGGAAGAACGGACACTGTGGGCAACGTGATGACATAGGCAGCGGTCACCACCATCTTGGAGAAGGGCATGCAAGTGATTGGCTTGCTTTGTGGGGCGTCACAGGGGGTATAAAAGGGCGGGGACGCCGACCGCCATGTTACTCATGCTGATCTCAGAATAGGGAGAGCTGCTGCTGATTCTGTAGGGAGAGCGTTAGGAAGGGAAGAAGACCAAAAAACTGCTTCTGCTACTAGCGCTTTTCACTGTAGTTACTGTGCAGTGAAAGGTGAAGATTTTTGCTTTTGTGCAGCAGCGCTGGTGGTGATTAGCCTGCCTTTTAAGGCTACCTGTATTGCTGTGTGCACACTGGTGTTCAAACTGCTTTTTTAAAAGCAATCCAGATTGTATTGTTTTGTCCTGGTGAGGTAGTGAGCGTTCATTTTTTCACACACCGTACAGTGGTGTACGCTCCTCACACAGTACCGTGTAACGGCTGTTATCACGGCCAAATTGAAGCTATCTAAGTGTGTGACTCTGTAAGGAAAAGCCGAAGAGTTTGTCCGTTCTTACAGACCTACATTCTAGGGAGATTCCAATTCTGCCCAATTCTATATACACCTTGTAGTTTGTCATACACTAGGCAATTTCTGACTGTCACATTTCGGTGTAATATACACAGGGCCTGACAGAATCCAACTGTGTCCTGAAGTCTGGAGAGATTCCAATTCTCACCTGTCCTCTATACACCTTTCTAAGACCATCCAGAATCTGACTGTCACATTGCGGTGTAATATAAACAGGGCCTGACAGAATCCAACTGTGTCCTGAAGTCTAGAGAGATTCCAATTCTCAACAGTCCTCTATACACCTTTCTAAGACCATCCAGAATCTGACTGTCACATTGCGGAGTAATATAAACAGGGCCTGACAGAATCCAACTGTGTCCTGAAGTCTAGAGAGATTCCAATTCTCACCTGTCCTCTATACACCTTTCTAAGACCATCCAGAATCTGACTGTCACATTGCGGTGTAATATAAACAGGGCCTGACAGTATCCAACTGTGTCCTGAAGTCTAGAGAGATTCCAATTCTCAACAGTCCTCTATACACCTTTCTAAGACCATCCAGAATCTGACTGTGACATCGCGGTGTAATATAAACAGTGCCTGACAGTATCCAACTGTGTCCTGAAGTCTACAGAGATTCCAATTCTCCCCACTACTATATACACCTTGTACCTTGTTTTACAGGACCATAGAGTTGTTGGTTTTTTGGGGACATTTTCCCCATAAATGAGGAAGTGTGGTGGAAGAGTCCGTGGAAGTGGGCGGGGGTTGGCAGCTGGTAATGATGGTGTTGGTGTTGGTGGTGGATCTGCTGGTAGTGGCAAAAGCAAAATAGCACCTAATGCAGGAGGTGCTGAGCCTGCGTCATCGTCTGGTTCCACAAGGCCTGGAAGGCTCCCTTTTCTGGGAGTAGGTAAACCGCTTTTAAAGCCGGAGCTTCAAGAACAAGTTTTGGCTTACATTGCTGACTCAGCCTCCAGCTCTATCGCCTCCTCTTCTGAAATTTTAAAAAATAAAAGCACTGAGTCGTCATTGGAGGCTCATGGTCATGAACCACAATATTCCTTGTGTCCTTCACCCCAACCAAAATTGAAGGATGCGGCAGGCCACACTACAGATTACTCCATGGAGCTGTTTTCACATACCATGCCTGGGTTACCAAGTCAAATCGTGAATTACCCAGGCCAAGATGAATCTGACATGGAGTGCACTGATGTACGGCCACTGCTAGATGATTCTGCTGGTACATTCACTCAGAGCACTACATTGTCCTCGCAGTGTACTGAGCCAGATTCTGACCCTGATGAAACTCAGGTGCCCCTTCCCACATACTATACCACCATACATGGTGACACAGAGGAAGGTGCACATGACATTGAAGAGGAGGTGATGGATGACCCAGTTGTTGACCCAGATTGGCATCCATTGGGGGGAGAGGGTGCCGCTGCCAATAGCTCAGAAGAGGAGGAGGAGCATCCGCTGTGGGCATCGACATTGCAACAGCTGTTATCTGGCAGGCCCGGAGCAGTCCAAAAACGGGTTACAATAACCAAAAGAGTTGCAGGACAGCTTGGCCAGACGGTCAAAATAGCACAGAGTGCAAGGCCTCAAAATATATTCCCTAGTAGGAAGAGTGCAGTGTGGCACTTTTTTGAACAAAATCCTAATGATCAGGCCAAGGTAATCTGTAAGAAGTGCGCAAAGACCTTTAGCCGAGGGAAAAATCAGAGAAATTTGAATACCAGTTGCATGCTTAGACATTTAACCACGATGCACTTGCAAGCATGGACACAACACCAAACCTCACATACCACATGTGCACCTGCTCCCAAAGAAGGTAGTCAGCAACGCTACATTGTTTCCCCCACTGTAAGTCCACCGGGTAGCACACCACCAGCAGCAAATGTTGAGTTGTCGTCGCAAGGGCAAATCAGTCAGGGAATCACACTGTTATTGCAACGAAAGGCTGAATCTAGGCCATCAGAAAGAACACCAACTCCATCACCATCATCAACCCTCTCTCAGTCCGCCCTGTCCACCGCTACTTCCACCATATCAAGCTCTCAAGTCCAGCTCACCCTACCAGAGACTATGAGTAGGACAAGAAAGTACTCATCCTCTCATCCGCGTACACTGGGTTTGAACGCCCACATTGCCAAACTAATCTCGTTAGAGATGATGCCCTATCGCTTGGTTGAAAGCGCAGCTTTCCGCGAACTCATGGCCTACGCAGTACCACGCTATGACCTACCCAGTCGCCACTTCTTTTCTCGCAAAGCCATCCCAGCCCTCCACCTTCCTGTGAAAGACCGCATTGTCCATGCACTCAAGCAATCAGTGAGTGGAAAGGTGCACCTCACAACTGATGCATGGTCCAATAGGCATGTCCAGTGCCGTTACGTGTCCATCACTGCGCACTGGGCTAATGTGGTGGATGCAGGGTCCACAGGGGACAGCGGTGGTGGGACAGTGCTGCCTAGCCCACGGTATAGGAAACAGTTGGCTGTAGGCTTTCGACCCTCCTCCTCCTCCAGAAGCGAAAGCTCGTTCACATAGCGCAGTCGCACGAGTGGGTCGCCCTCGCACACCCAGGACAGCGGGGTACTCGGTACCGGGTCGGTGTCAAGGCGGGAATGTGTCACAGCAGTGGTAACCCGGTCCATGGCCCTGGGCGCCCAATATCAATGGCGGTGATGTTAATGGTTTTAAAGTTTATTAGAATAGCTTGTGACGCCACCCGTGGTGTTTGGCAAATAAGATGGTAAGCCAACGCTGCATACAGATCATAGAATCATAGAATCATAGAATGGTAGAGTAGGAAGGGACCTCCTGGGCCATCTGGTCCAACCCCCTGCTCAAAGCAGGATTCGCTAAATCATCCCAGTCAGATGTCTGTCCAGCCTCTGCTTGAAGACTTCCATTGAAGGAGAACTCACCACTTCTCGTGGCAGCTTGTTCCACTCATTGATCACTCTAACTGTCAAAAAGTTTTTTCTAATATCTAATCTGTGTCTCCTCCCATTCAGTTTCATCCCATTGCTTCTAGTCTTTCCTTGTGCAAATGAGAATAAAGTTGATCCTTCTACAATGTGACAGCCCTTTAAATATCTGTAGACAGCTATTAAGTCTCCTCTCAGTCTTCTCTTTTGCAAACTAAACAATCCCAAATCCTGCAACCTTTCCTCATAAGACAGGGTTTGCAGACCGGTCACCATTCTGGTCGCTCTTTTCTGAACTTGCTCCAGTTTGTTGATGTCTTTTTTAAAATGTGGTGCCCAAAACCAGGGGAAGAGTCTTGAGGAGATCATTTGCATATTCCCAGTGCCTTCTGGGATAAGTGAAGAGTCTCCGCGAGCTCAACGATCACTGGGTTTTGGCCGTTGCAGCTGAAAAGAGGAAATCGGAAAACCAGGGGAAGAGTCTTGAGGAGATCATTTGCATATTCCCAGTGCCTTCTGGGATAAGTGAAGAGTCTCCGCGAGCTCAACGATCACTGGGTTTTGGCGGTTGCAGCTGAAAAGAGGAAATCGGAAAAATTTGGCTCATCTTTCATCGTTTTTAAGAAATCTCAAGATGGAAGAGTCCAGGAGCCATTTGGTGAGCTGCATTTCTTGCTACATGTTCACAGATTTACCAGTGGAAAAGCCAAACTTCACATGCCACAAATGCAAGCTTGTGTCCCTGTTGGAGGAAAAGTTGCAAAATCTCGAAGAGAGGTTAGCTACGTTGAAGATCATTAAGGAAGGTGAAGAGTTCTTGGACAGAGCAGAATTATCTCTTCATGTTACAGAAAGAGAAGAAATTCGAAGTGCACCTGAAGAAACAGAGGAATGGAGACATGTGACCCAGAGAAGCAGGAGGATCAGGAGGCAGTCAGCACCCATACTGCTCAGGAACCAGTACCAGGCTCTCACGCAGGAAAACGATGAAGAAATACATCAGGATAAGACTTTGCCAACAAACAGCAACCTTGTACGCCTTCAGAGTCCTCCTGGATGGAGAAAGAAAAATGTTGTGAAGAAGAAACGGAGAGTGGTGGTCATGGGGGATTCCCTGCTGAGAGGAACAGAGGCCGCTATCTGCAGACCGGATATAACTTCAAGAGAAATGTGCTGTCTTCCAGGTGCAAAAATTAAAGATGTGTCTGACAGGATATCAGGACACTTCAGACCTACAGATGACTACCCATTCCTGCTACTACATGTGGGGACAAATGACACCGCAAGAAACGACCTGGAAATCATCTGCAGAGACTTTGAAGACTTAGGCAAGAAAGTGAAAGAACTGGGAGCGCAGGTGGTCTTCTCTTCCATCCTCCCAGTGGATGGCCATGGAACAAGGAGGTGGAATAAGATTCTGCAGGTGAACAACTGGCTACGTCGATGGTGCCGTCAGCAACGATTTGGATTTCTGGATCACGGAGTGAACTACTTATACGATGGACTACTTGCTGGAGATGGGGTGCACCTTACGAAGACTGGAAAGCATGTATTTGGAAGTCGCCTTGCTACACTTGTAAGGAGAGCTTTAAACTAGAACAACATGGGAAGGGAAGCAAAAGACCAGAAAAAGCCATACACCTGACAAATGCTATTGAGAACTCTGCTATTAGAAGTGGAAAGGAAGAACAAAGACGAAAGAATCTAATTAATAAAAATATTGGAGAAAGAGAAACCAATCACAAACTAAAATGTTTCTATACTAATGCACAAAGCATGGGCAACAAACAAGGAGAATTGGAACTACTAACACAGGAACAGAAATATGATGTAATTGGAATCACTGAAACTTGGTGGGACAATACACATGATTGGAATACAAGACTAGAAGGATACAACTTATTTGCAAGAAACAGACTTGATAAACGAGGAGGGGGTGTCGCATTGTATGTTCGAAACGCGTATATCTGCACAGAGATTGAAGCTTCAGAGACTGGGAGTTCTGTGGAAACTGTTTGGGTAAGAATACAAGGACAGAACAATGGAAAGGACACCATTGTAGGCATTTACTACAGGCCGCCTGTGCAAGCCGAATATATAGATGAACTCTTTATGCATCAGATGGCCAAGTTCTCCAAAAAATATGACATAGTTGTCATGGGAGATTTCAACTATCCAGACATTTGTTGGGAATCTCTCTCAGGCAAAACTAACAGGTCAAGGAAATTCTTATCCTCTCTTGCTGACAACTTTATCTTCCAAAAGGTAAGGGAGAAAACAAGGGGAACTGCTACCTTGGATCTAATCCTTATAAACAGGGAGGAAATGGTTGAGGAGGTAAAAGTGGCTGGGACCCTAGGAGGTAGCGACCATGCTATTTTAGAATTTTGGATTACTAGAGGTGGAAGACCTGTGAAGACTCAGACGTCAAGGTTAGATTTCAGAAAGGCAGATTTTAAGGGATTCAGAAAGAGAATTGGAGGGATCCAATGGCTGGATATCCTTAAAGACAAAAATGTCCAGGAAGGATGGGAAATCTTGAAAAATGAAATTCTCAAAGCACAGTTGTTAACAATTCCGAAAAGAGGGAAGAATAGGAAGCATTTAAGGAAACCAGGATGGATGAACACAGAACTTAAGCACATGCTAAAAAGGAAGAAAAAAATGTTTATAAAATGGAAAGAGGGAGGCATATCTAAAGAAGAATATAATGCTGTCTGCAGAACCTGCAGGGCACAAATCAGATTAGCTAAAGCTGAAAATGAACTGAGGCTTGCAAGAGATGTCAAAAGCAATAATAAAGGATTTTGGGGATATGTCAAAAGTAAAAGAAAAGTCAAAGATGCTATAGGATTTTTACAGGATGAAAATGATGAAATGGTAAGACAGGATGTTGAGAAGGCTGAACTTTTAAATTCCTATTTTGCATCTGTTTTCTCTCAGAAAGGAAATGCAACATCAACTGTTATTCACTGTCCTATTAAGGGAATAGAAGAATCCAGGATATCTATAAACAGAAAGATAGTGAGGAAACACTTAGCTAACCTAAATGAATTCAAGTCTCCAGGTCCAGATGAATTACACCCCAGAGTACTGAAGGAGATAGCAGAAGAAATTTTTGAACCCCTCTCCATAATCTTTGAAAATTCTTGGAGAACAGGAGAAGTGCCAGAAGACTGGAGAAGAGCAAATGTTGTTCCTATCTTCAAAAAGGGGAAGAAGGTGGACCCAGGCAACTATAGGCCGGTGAGTCTGACTTCTATACCAGGAAAGATCTTTGAACAAATTATTAAACAACATGTATGTCAATACCTGGATAAGAATGAAGTGATTAAACAGAGTCAGCATGGGTTTGTAACTAATAAGTCATGTCTGACTAACTTAATTTCCTTCTATGACGGTATCACTGATTGGGTGGATCAAGGAAATGCTGTAGATATAGTATATCTTGACTTCAGCAAAGCATTTGACAAAGTCTCTCATACAATCCTTATTGAAAAAATGACTAAGTATGGAATGGACAAGGCAACTGTTAGGTGGATTCATAACTGGCTTAGTGATCGGACCCAAAGAGTGGTCGTAAATGGCTGCACATCCAGTTGGAAGAATGTCTCAAGTGGGGTACCACAGGGCTCTGTCCTGGGCCCTGTATTGTTCAACATCTTTATCAACGATTTAGATGAAGGAATTGAGGGTAAACTGATTAAATTTGCTGATGACACAAAGCTAGGAGGGATAGCTAATACTAGAGAAGAGAGAGAGAGGATTCAAAAAGATTTAAATAAACTGGAGAAGTGGGCAGCAACTAACAGAATGGTTTTTAACAGGGAGAAATGCAAAGTACTACATCTGGGCAATAAAAATGAAAAAAGCATATATAGAATGGGAGGAATAGGGCTAAGTGACAGCACATGTGAAAAAGACTTGGGTATACTAATAGATCACAGACTGAATATGAGTCAACAGTGTGATGCAGCAGCAAAAAAGGCAAATGCAATTCTAGGATGTATTAACAGAAGCATACAGTCTAGATCACGTGAAGTCATTATTTCCCTCTACTCCTCTTTGGTCAGACCTCATCTGGAATATTGTGTCCAGTTTTGGGCACCACATTTTAAAAAAGACATCAACAAACTGGAGCAAGTTCAGAAAAGAGCGACCAGAATGGTGACCGGTCTGCAAACCCTGTCTTATGAGGAAAGGTTGCAGGATTTGGGAATGTTTAGTTTGCAAAAGAGAAGACTGAGAGGAGACTTAATAGCTGTCTACAAATATCTAAAGGGCTGTCACATTGTAGAAGGATCAACTTTATTCTCATTTGCACAAGGAAAGACTAGAAGCAATGGGATGAAACTGAATGGGAAGAGACACAGATTAGATATTAGAAAAAACTTTTTGACAGTTAGAGTGATCAATGAGTGGAACAGGCTGCCACGAGAAGTGGTGAGTTCTCCTTCAATGGAAGTCTTCAAACAGAGGCTGGACAGACATCTGACTGGGATGATTTAGCGAATCCTGCTTTGAGCAGGGGGTTGGACCAGATGGCCCAGGAGGTCCCTTCCAACTCTACGATTCTATGATTCTATGAAAACTGGACACAATATTCCAGATGAGGTCTGACCAAAGAGGAGTAGAGGGAAATAATGACTTCACGTGATCTAGACTGTATGCTTCTGTTAATACATCCTAGAATTGCATTAGCCTTTTTTGCTGCTCCATCACACTGTTGACTCATATTCAGTCTGTGATCTATTAGTATACCCAAGTCTTTTTCACATGTGCTGTTGCTTAGCCCTATTCCTCCCATTCTGTATATGCTTTTTTCATTTTTATTGCCCAGATGTAGTACTTTGCATTTTTCCCTGTTAAAAACCATTCTGTTAGTTGCTGCCCACTGCTCCAGTTTATTTATATCTTTTTGAATCCTCTCTCTCTCTTCTCTAGTAATCCGCTGGGACTGATGGTGTGGTGCAGCAGAGATGGTATAGCTCACCACAGGTGGAGCTGTAGTCCCAGGGCAGTGTAGGTGCAATGGATGAGGAGAGGCACAGAATGGTATGGAGGCTGGTACCCAGGTGTAGTGGTGCGGGAATAACTGGAGGACACCAGAGTATGCGGTTCCAAAGCTTTACTCACTGTTTGCAGTTCACTCAACTGCTTGCCTCCGTACTGTGTTCTCCAGGTCAGGGCTCCAGCCAACCTCCAGGCAGGATAGGATTCTCCCTTCCACACTCCGCCAACATGTACCTTACTGAACGACTCCTCCAATGCGCCTTTAGGTGCGAAGCACTCCAGTAGTTAACCTGGAATGCCTCTCTTTAGGTGTTCCTAGTCTTTACTTGTATGACAGACAGCTGTAGCCTGCTTCAGGGACTCCTCACTGTGTCCCGGCTCTCTATTCAGTTGCTGTTGTGTCCCAAGTCTATGATGGGAGCAAGGCGTTAGCGGCTCACTACTCCTCCGGTGCCTGTTGCCGGACATAAAGATCCAATCAACCTCGGGGACCGGGCCCCAGCCTTTGCGCTCTCTGGACTGGAAGGGTTCTCTCTCTTTCTCAACCTGCTTCCCACCGTCCTTCTATTCTCCTTCGTTCCGATCTGTTCTCTCTCTCTCTTATGGAATTAGAGGTTATCAATCTTATCAGTCTCTTTCTCTGGTCTTTCTCATGCCAGCAGCCCAGATCACTGGGACCTGCTGCAGCACGTCCCTCAGACACCCATCTTCTCTCTTCTCTCTCCTCCAACCAACTAACTCTCACTCTTCCCACTCTTTTGTATCATCTCTCTCCACCTGCTTCCCAGCACATCTAGTGTTATGAAGCAGGGTTCCACGAGGGGTGCTCTGCTGACCCCCAGCATGAAGCTGTTAGGTGGCTCCACTGAACTATCCTGTGTGTGGAATGCAGGTGTGGAGCGTGGTCAGGAGTTCCCACCTTACCTGGATGGTGAGGCACTACACCTTAGGAGAAGGTGCAGTACCTCTGTGGCGACTGAAGCCTCAGGGGCACCACATACCCCCCGTTAAACACAGCACGTCCGTGGGCTGTAAGACAACAAAAGGTACAATACAGGAACACACAAAAATTTTTAAATACTTATCTAATCTTCCTAATGTAGGAGGCACATTTCTTAAACGTTACAAACAGGTTAACTTCCTATCTTAGTATCAAAAATTTACTTAAGTGCAATTCTGAATTCAAAGTGCAATACTCAACACATTTTCTTTATTACATTTTCTATCAATTATTCTCTTTTTTCTTTTTCTCTCTCTACTGGACGCAAGACACTGACCAGCTACGCTTGGCCTGTCACCTGTCACTTTCAATTCTGTATTCTTTATTCAATTCTCACATTCTATCTAAAAACTTTTCTAATTCTCTGTATCAAATATTCTATAAAAGACATTTACTTTTCATAAGACACAACATTATCAAATACGTTATCATAAAACATTCAAAATTCTTGTAAGGTGCTGAACACTGCTCCCAGACGGGATTTCTTGCAGTGTCCCTTGAGGTAGACATCATTCTTCGAAAAGTATCCATGCAAAAACATTATCTTCGCAAAGAGTCTCTATATGTGAAACCAAGAAAGGGCACCTAAAGAGGTGCAACTATTTACAATAAAAGTTTTTGGATCAATCAGCGTTTATGATCTCCACAGTTCCATTTCAAAAACAACGCTGCCAATCAAAAACTGGGCAACATGATGAACAAAAAGGCAAAGGCACAACTGGTGCAACAAACCCTCCTGGGTATCGGGATTTAGTAAATTATTTGACGTTAAGGACCTGCCCCCATCCTGTGGCATCTTGGGAACCGTAATACACAGCACGGGCCCTCTCTTTCCTGCTCAAATCCGGGCCCAGTACAGCCATTCTCCTCTGCTCCCTCTCCTGGTACTCATCTGCCAGCTTTTTAATGGTGGCTTGGCAATAGGCCTCATTCTGCTCCTCCCGGGACCTGCTTTGGCCTACTGGGGCCTGCGGTGCCACCGTTGGGGGTTCCGGTATCTCCCCCCGGGGACTGGCTTCCCGGTCCCAGACCAGGTCTAACACAACCTGGCCGGCCGTTGCAGTGGTGGGGCAACCCCGGGTCTTCTCAGGGGAAGGGGCACCGGACATACCTGAGGTGCGGCCTCGGCTCCGGTGCAGATGATAAAGGAACAGTTGTGGGTTCTGGATCCGCAAGGGTCTCTGTGGGGACCGGCGCAGCCGCGCCAGGTCCAGGCAGGAGCTCTGCTTCCACTCCCGGGTCCTTTGGTAACTTCTCCGGGCCGGTGGTGCTCAACCGCACGGTCAAAGTAGATGTGTAGGTCAGCGCCACCCGGGGACAGTCCAGTGTGGTAGCAGCGGTTACCGATGGAGAGGGTGGTACCGCTGGTGTAGGCCCCGCCGGGGCACGCTGCCGTCCAAAGCTTCCTCCTTCTGCTGCAGACGGGTGGTCAGTTCCATAATTTCCTTGGCTAATTGCCGGCAGTTCATTCCGGAATCAGGGTTGGAGCCGTCAGCCATGGCGCCGGGGAGATTCAGTTCCCCACGCTCCGCAGGCCTCCTTCCCTTGCTCTCCAAGATGGTGTTCTGGCGTTCTCCCTCTTTCTTCGCCCTTCTGCTCGCAACTGGCGGTGTCTTCTTCCAGCGCCTCCATACCAAGCCAGTATACGAACCCCTTGGGGGGTGGGCCATGCATCGGTCACATAGTAATTCAGGCAGGGACGGCCCAAGACTCTTCGCGGTCTTTTCTTAGGACCTCCCATCTCTTCATGCCCTTCTTCTCAGCGCCAGCGGCCATTTCTAATGTCCATTTTACAGTCTATTAAATTTGGTCTTCTGCACATTTTCAAAAGTTGTAAATCCAAGGCACACAGAACCCGATGACATCGGGTCTCATCATCCTGTTCGTGACGCCAAAATTGGGTCGCCCTCGCACACCCAGGGCAGCGGGGTACTCGGTACCGGGCCGGTGTCAAGGCGGGAATGTGTCACAGGAGCGGTGACCCGGTCCATGGCCCTGGGTGCCCAATATCAATGGCGGTGATGTTAATGGTGTTAAAGTTTATTAGAATAGTTTGTGACGCCACCCGTGGTGTTTGGCAAGTAAGATGGTAAGCCAACACTGCATACAGATCCGCTGGGACTGATGGTGTGGTGCAGCAGAGATGGTATAGCTCCCCATAGGTGAGCCCTTTCCTCATAAGACAGGGTTTGCAGACCGGTCACCATTCTGGTTGCTCTTTTCTGAACTTGCTCCAGTTTGTTGATGTCTTTTTTAAAAAGTGGTGCCCAAAACTGGACACAATATTCCAGATGAGGTCTGACCAAAGAGTAGAGGGAAATAATGACTTCACGTGATCTAGACTGTATGCTTCTGCTAATACATCCTAGAATTGCATTAGCCTTTTTTGCTGCTCCATCACACTGTTGACTCATATTCAGTCTGTGATCTATTAGTATACCCAAGTCTTTTTCACATGTGCTGTCACTTAGCCCTATTCCTCCCATTCTGTATATGCTTTTTTCATTTTTATTGCCCAGATGTAGTACTTTGCATTTTTCCCTGTTAAAAACCATTCTGTTAGTTGCTGCCCACTGCTCCAGTTTATTTATATCTTTTTGAATCCTCTCTCTCTCTTCTCTAGTAATCCGCTGGGACTGATGGTGTGGTGCAGCAGAGATGGTATAGCTCACCACAGGTGGAGCTGTAGTCCCAGGGCAGTGTAGGTGCAATGGATGAGGAGAGGCGCAGAATGGTATGGAGGCTGGTACCCAGGTGTAGTGGTGTGGGAATAACTGGAGGACACCAGAGTATGCGGTTCCAAAGCTTTACTCACTGTTTGCAGTTCACTCAACTGCCTGCCTCCGTTCTGTGTTCTCCAGGTCAGGGCTTCAGCCAATCTCCAGGCAGGATAGGATTCTCCCTTCCACACTCCGCCAACATGTACCTTACTGAACGACTCCTCCAATGCGCCTTTAGGTGCGAAGCACTCCAGTACTTAGTTAACCTGGAATGCCTCTCTCTAGTTGTTCCTAGGCTCTACTTGTATGATAGACAGCTGTAGCCTGCTTCGGGGACTCCACTCTGCGTCCCGGCTCACTATCCAGTTGCAGTTGTGTCCCAAGTCTATGATGGGAGCAAGGCGTTAGAGGCTCACTACTCCTCCTGTTGCCGTGCATAAAGATCCAATCAACCTCTGGGACCGGGCCCCGGCCTTTGCGTTCTCTGGACTGGAAGGGTTCTCTCTCTTTCTCAAGTTGCTTCCCACCGTCCTTCTATTCTCCTTCGTTCCGATCTGTTCTCTCTCTCTCTTATGGAAGGTTAGGTTATCAATCTTATCAGTCTCTTTCTCTGGTCTTTTTCGTGCCAGCAGCCCAGATCACTGGGACCTGCTGCAGCACGTCCTTCAGACACCCATCTTCTCTCTTCTCTCTCCTCCAACTAACTAACCTCTAACTCTCACTCTTCCCACTCTTTTGTATCATCTCTCTCCACCCGCCTCCCAGCACATCTAGTGTTACGAAGCAGGGTTCCACGAGGGGTGCTCTGCTGACCCCCAGCATGAAGCTGTTAGGTGGCCCCACTGACCTATCCTGTATGTGGAATGCAAGTGTGGAGCGTGGTCAGGAGTTCCCACCTTACCTGGATGGTGGGGCACTACACCTTAGGAGAAGGTGCAGTACCTCTGTGGCGACTGAAGCCTCAGGGGCGCCACACAAGCACTCCATCCGCAGCTGCCAGTGTTGCACACGAGGTGTCCCCCTATCGATCAGCTAGTGGAAAGCATCAGCAGGCGGTGTTGAAGATGATGAGTTTGGGCGACAGACACACGGCGGAGGTACTGGCCGACTACTTTCAGCGACAAACTGAGTCATGGCTGGGCAGTGTACATCTTGAGGCAGGCAAGGTAGTTAGTGATAATGGCCGGAATTTTGTGGCAGCCACAGCCCTTTCAAAACTCAGACACATACCTTGCTTGGCTCACACCTTGAACCTGGTGGTGCAGTGCTTCCTCAAAAATTATCCGGAGTTAACAGCCCTGCTCCAGAAGGTGCGAAGACTGTGCGCGCACATCCGCCGGTCGCCTGTACACTCCGTTTGTATGCAGAAGCTGCAGCGATTGCTCCACCTTCCCAACCACCGCCTCATTATCGACATTGCAACAAGGTGGAACTCCACCCTGCACATGGTGGAGCGGCTGTGCGAACAGAGGCAGGCCATAATGCATTTGTGGGAGGATACACGGGCAGGCACTTTGAGTAGGCGTCTGCAGCCGAGGATGATGAGGAAGAGGAGGAGGGAAGCCTTGATGACAGTCAGCCATTGTCTGCTCAGGGACCTCTCCTGGACGAGGTGGAGGAAGAAGAGGACGAGGAGGAGGAGGATGATGATGGGGATGATTATTTAGGGGAGGAGGATGCTTCTCGTGGGGCAAGAGAAAATGTTGGCTTTGCAAGGTCTGGTACAGGGGTTGTGCGTGACTGGAGGGATGTGGATTTGCCAGAAAGTGCTCCTCCAACCAGCACTCGCAGTGCATCATTGACACCGGGAACATTGGCCCACATGTCAGATTATGCCTTGCAGATCCTAAAAAGGGACCCCCGCATTGCCAAAATGATGAACGATGACGACTACTGGTTGGCCAGCATCCTGGATCCACGCTATAAAGGCAAATTCCAAAACATCATGCCACAGGAGAACCTTGACCTAATATTGGCTAACAAACGAGCAACTCTGGTAAACCGTTTGTTTGAGGCATTCCCAGCACACAGCAGTGGTGATGGTTCTCACACGAGCCGTAGGGGCTGGGGGCAGCTTGGCAGAGGTGTTCATGGTGCACACATCAGTAGTGGCGTTGGAGACAGGGGTTTCATGACCATGTTGTGGACTGATTTTTCAAGCCCCGCTCACACGACTGGTAATACTGCAACGATTGAAAGTGACAGGAGACAGCACTTGTCAACTATGGTTACAAACTACTTCTCGTCACATATTGATGTTCTCCCTCGCAGGTCATTCCCATTTGACTATTGGGCCCCTAAACTGGACACCTGGCCTGAATTGGCACAATATGCCTTACAGGAGCTCGCTTGCCCAGCTGCAAGTGTGCTATCGGAAAGAGTCTTCAGTGCAGCTGGATCAATCCTGACAGAAAAAAGGACCCAACTGTTGACCCAAAATGTGGATGATCTAACCTTCATTAAAATGAACCTTGCATGGGTTTCCAAGGATTTTGTCACACCTTACCCTGATGACACCTAGGTTGCCAGAAAAATGGCTTTCTTTGGTACTCCTCTTCCTGGGACTTGACCAATTTCGCCTTTAGCAGCAGGTGAATGTCCCACATCAACATATGCCATTTTGTAAACCTCCCTAACTGGGCTGCCTCCTCCCCCCATGGCCGGGGTCACCACCTAGCGCACGCAACCGTGAGAGTGCCGTTGCCCTGGACAGGTGGGTGGGCCGACTCTTGGGCGCGGGCACTGGCACAGGGTCACTCATAGTGCAATGAAGTGTTTCTGATGGTGGGGGTGCACACCCGCTGTCAGACACACCCCCGTACTATGAGGGGCCCAGTGCCAGTACCGACGCCCACGAGTGTGCCCCCCTTGCTTGGGCAGGGCCCCAGCATTTGCAATGTTTACCTCTCCCTGCTCCTTCGCTGTGTAGTCTGGGCTGTCAAATCCTTCACTGGGACTGCCACTACAAATTTGGTGAACTGATAGAAGATGATGGTTAAGACGTAGCTATGCCCTGTCCTGCTGGCTGGGCTCTAGCTTCAGATGATGAATGGCTTCCATTTCTTATGGACGTCGACTCACAGTGAGATGCAGTGGTGGTTTCTCATCAGCTTTCACAGTTTTCCTACCCACAGACACGTGACATTCCAGCGCACATTTTTAAATGTGCCCTCTCATGCCAATCAAATAGAATCGCCTACGGCCTCTGGCTTCTGTGTTTTGCACTCCAAAGTTACGTGACAGATCATAATAGGCAGTGAGCACCATGTTTACATCTCTCCCTGTGATCAAAATTATATGGATATGAGTAATGGCGATGGGATCGACGGTACTGCGATACAGCACACTTTCTTCACAAAGAAAGGTTTTCGCTGTCTCCACACACTAATTAATTGAGGGTCAGCATCGCCTCTGAGAATTGTGATGGAAGTTTATCCCGTGAATAGTAATTCCTAGATTTCGGCAATCACTAGACTTTATGTCAGTAATTGTATGCATCTCATTTCCTATTGCTGAGAGTCTGGACTGTCTTACTGAGACAGAAATATAAATGAAGATTAAAAAATACCACCAAAAGTGTATACTGGTGTACGCTTCAAATACATTTCCTTTTTTCGACTTTTTAGATTGTCTAATCCATACTGAGAACACGGAGATTTTAAATGTTTAAACTATGCTATATATACCTGCTATCCAGTGATAATGTACCCTTTCTCAACTTTGTACTATCACGTCTAATCCATACTGGGCCTGAGACCGTCTGAGCCTGCCTCCTGATCTATAGACATAGGTTTTTAATGTGTAAACTATGCTATTCATACCTGTAATCCGGTGATACGGTACCCTTTCTCACCTTTGTCCAATCACGTCTAATCCATACTGGGCCTGAGACCGTCTGAGTCTGCCTCCTGATCTATAGACATAGGTTTTTAATGTGTAAACTATGCTACATATATACGTGTTACCCGGTGAAACTGTACCCTTTATCAATTTTCTGGAATCTTGTCGAATCCATACTGGGCCTAAGAACGGCTGTCGAGCTGTTAAGCAAGCTACAGCACCTTTGTTTTGAACACGTAATTTTTTCATTTTGTCAGGAATGCCGGTTAGGCCTTATTCCGTAATTGCGGTTGACCTGCACTTACTGGGACATCATCGTTCGCGGGGAATAATTGGAATCACAGATCCCCATCACTAACGGTGTTCAGTGGGTTATCAGTACCTGTAAGCGACAAAAGCTGGTCCTTTCAGTGTAGCGCACATGCAGCCCCGGACATGTAAGGGCATGATAGACCGGTTATTGCTCGATCTCGCGTGCCAGAGCCTTGCGTATCCCTCTAGTAAGCTTGACGCGTACCGCGGGGCCATGCCGGAGTCTCGTTCGTTAACGGAATAAAGCTGACAAATTGCTAGCACAACTACAAACGGACATACCACACCACACAGAATCGACAAAGCTTTCAATGTGTGCATCTTTTCTTTAGGTGGCATGGTTGTGGTTTCCCAGGTGGAGTCCAATGAAGCCGCAGGCTCCACTCCTGGTGGTGCCCTTTTGGACATTCCTTTAAGGTTCAGCTTTGCAATCATACTGCCCCCGGAAAGCAAACACTTTGGCTTCATGGACGCTGTTTGGAGGTTCGTGGGAATAACGCCGCCCGATCGCCAGTTGGCATAATTTATTGGTGGGAAGTCTGACGGTATATGATCGTGTTCGATTTCATTTTTTTTTTTTGGTTTGCTTTTTAAATTTTTAGTCCAGACTTTCTTGACTTCTTAAAGGCATGACAAGCCTTGATCTGTGTCTCCTCCATCTCCTCCTTTTACTCCTCCACCTCTTTTATAAATCTAGTTGCCCTTTTCCATATGTTATTTTTGGCTTCTGAGCATTTTGTCAGCTTTGGGACACCTTTTAAGGTGTTTTGTAATTGTTTTCTATGTGTTAGTATGTGTTTGTGTTTGCCTGTTATTGTTTTCAATGGGGTTCGACGAACATTCGACGAACTTGCCTCCTGTGCGATGAACCAAAACACTAGCGTGGTGGCTCAACACTACTCCTGATATATAGACGTGCATTGTTAATGTTTAAACTATGCTATATATACCTGCTATCTGATGATACTGTACACTTTGTCCACTTTTTATATTCTTGTGTAATCCATACTGAGCCTGTGAGCATCTGTGTGACTGATGGAATATATATGGAGATTGACAATTATCCTTTGACTGAATAGAGCTGTGCGCTTCTGATACAGTGCCATATATCTGATGTTATTTTGTGTCTATTTTGTGCTAAATTTGGAAGTTTGGTGGAAGAGGCCGCGGACGGCGTGGGGGGGCCAGCTGGTGATGAAGGTGGTGGTGCATCTGCTGGTAGTGGCAAAAGCACAATAGCAGCTAAGGCAGGAGGTGTTGAGCCTGCGTCATGGTCTGGCTCTGGAACGCCTGGAAGGCTACCTTTTCTGGGAGTAGGTTAACCGCTTTTAAAGCCGGAGCATGAGTAACTGGTTTGGGCTTACATTGCCGAAACAGACTGCATCAAATATGCCCTACTCTTCTGAAGTTTCAAAAAATGCAAGCACTGAGTCGTCAAGTGCTGGCTCCTGGTCAGGAAGAACCCCTTTCCTTGTGTCCTGCACCCCCACCCAAAGTCAATGAGGCAGCAGGCCACACTTCACATTAGTCCATGTAGCTCTATCATACCATGCCTGGGTTATCAAGTCAAATCGTGAATTCCCCAGTCCAAGATGAATCTGACATGGAGTGTGGGTGGCAAGCCAGGGCAGTGGGGTTAATCGGTACCGGGCCGGTGTCTAAGAGGGATGTGCCACGGTGGTGGTGACCCGTTCCGTGGCCCTGGGCGTCCATGCAAAGGGGTGAATTACGTTTATAGGTGAATGATACGTGACGCCACCTTTGGTTTCTGATCAGATTGACCAGCGCTGCAGTGTCGCTTCTCTGGGACAGATGTTGTGGTGCAGCTAAGATGTAGAAGCCCTGCACAGGTAGGGCTGTAGTCGCAGGGCAGATGAAAGAGTTGGTAGATGGTGTGCAGTGCAGGATGTAGCAGAGCCATGCGCCAGGCGCAGGAGAAAGAGGACAGACACAGTCGTGCAGTTCCTTTACCTGTACTTGGTAAATGCCGTCCAGGACCCAGAGTACAGATGGAGGAATTGGTAAGCCTGGAAGCCAATTTGGAATTCTCTCTCTGCAGATAGGTAGTGTGGCCTCCGTTCTAGCGCTTATCTGAGGTACTCGCAGTGCTGAGTTCAATGAAGTTCCCCCTGTTGACTCTCTCTTGGAACTTTCTCGTATGGCAGGCAGCCGTAGCCTTTTCCTTCTGGCTCCCACACGTCGATGCTGGGGCCTCCAAGCCTTAGTTGGGTACAGAGCATTTACAGCTGCTACTTCCTCCGGTTTCTGCTGCTGGAACGTCAGTGTCCTTACAAACTCGGAGACCGGAATCCGGACCATGCGCTCCAGCTAGGAGTGAGCCTTAACTCTGCTCATCCTCCAGCTCCCCTTCTCACGTCCACACACTTCCACTTCCCTTCACAGACTGCCCTAACTTACCTCCTCCCAACCACAGAGAGCAGCTCCTCAGCAGTCAGGTTCAGAGGTCTCCCTGCTGGCCTGGAGTGGGAAATGTGTTGTGTGTTGGTTTACCTGCTAGAGAGATCCTTCATTGCTCCCAAGCATGACATCACACTCCCTAGGAGGAAGGTAATGCCACTGTGGCGACCGTACTCCTGGGGGCGCCACAAGTGCACTGATGCCCAGCCACTGCTAGATGATTCTGCTGGTACATTGACCCAGACCACTACATTCCCCTCGCGCTCTACACAGCCAGAGTCTGACCCTGATGAAACTCAGGTTACCCTTCCCATATACTGTACTACCTTACACGGTGACAAAGAGGAAGGTGCAGATAAAAGTGCAGGTTCGGCCCACCCGCTGTCAGACACACCGCCGTACTATGAGGGGCCCTGTGCCACTGCCGTCGCCAACGAGTGGGCCCCCCCTGCTTGCTCAGGATCACAGCACTTGCAAAGTTGAAATACTTACCTCTCCCTGCTCCACCGCCATGACGTCTTCCGCGTTTCCTGACAGTGATATTCTGATCAGAGAGCGCAATGACATCACGTCTGTACGCCCAGACTAGTACAGGGATTCCCTAGCGAGACTTATTTGAGACTTATTTAATTGTTTTCAATGTTGGGACAGCAATTTTTGGGGAGCACTATACTCTGGAGAATGATAGATGGGGCCCACCATAGACTGGAACATTCCAAAGGTGGACATCAGACACTGGAGCAGCATTTACAGGGCCCATTATACACTAGAGCATTAGAAATGGAGCCCATTATGTTTGGAGCATTATTTGGGCCCATAAGACAGTGGAGCTTCATCCATGGGGACCAACATATACTGTAGCATTATGTGGAGCTCATCATATACTGTTTCAAACATTATATGGGATCAATGATTCTGTAGGGAGAAATATATGGGCCTCATTACTCTGTATGGCGCACTATGCGGTGGCCATAATACTGTATGGAGTAAGATACTGTCCATTTTTGGAGCTATTGGAGAATTTAAAATGGATATCAGTCATGAGATGTAAAAAGTGAAGTATTTTTCATTGTACTATACTGCTATTTCTCTGCCGTATCAGAGCATCATGAGTTGTGCTATGTGTTAAAGGGGCGCTCTTTGGCCCAGGGCACATGAAAACCTGGAGCCAGTCCTACCCCCCCACAAATTTAGCCAAATAACCCCCAATTTTCAGTGCGTAACTAGCATTATGAAGTAAATTAAGGTTGACAAGCTTCAGTAATAAGAATTGATGTTTTTGGCATTCAAAAGGGCACTGTAGGTGTGTTTCCTGTCCTCCACTCCCTGCCGACTTTGCTTCCCCATTGACTTGCATTGGGTTTCGTGTTTCAGTCGGCCTTCGACTTTTCACAATAATCGGCCGATTTCATTCGACTCGACTTTTGCGAAAGTCGGGTTTCATGAAACCCGACTCAACCAGAAAAAAGGCAATGTCGCTCATCTCTACCAGAGAGGTTGGTAACTAAGCGGATTGCAGACCCCTGATCCTAACCACACAACTAACAGCAGCCATGGAGCGTACCTACGATGATCCTAGACGCTTCGTCACAGCCGGAGAACTACATAAGCCTAAAGCAGGAAAAGGGGAAAACTAAACTGCCCCAGAAGCAGATCCCAAAGGAATAGACAGCCCACACATATATTGTCGGTGAGACAAGATGAAAATACAAACGCAGGTAGGAAAATAGGCTGAGCAAACGATGGGGCCCACACTAGCTAGAAAGGACAGGAAAGGAAAGATACTGTCTGCAATCACTCCAAAAAACCCTGCAAAAATGTCCAACACTTCTGATAGCAAAAAAACCCTGAAGTCACTAGATTTCACCCACTATATCAGCACTCTGGCATATTCTGAGAACAGAGCAAAAAGAGGCCAATCTAATAAGGGACAAAAGCAAACTGGCACATACAGTGACATAAGAGTGGAAATTCAGCACAGCCCCAGCTAGGGCTGGCTGACCACACAAAAACTGAATAGACCAAACCAAATCAAATGTGAACATTAGCAAAGACAACTTAGCTTGAGAAGACAGGAACTGAGCTGGAAACTAAGGCCTCAGGAAGCAGGAAAAAATCACCAGCATGGGAATAGGGAGTCGGCTGTCTTAAATCCAGTCTGAGACTCCAGATGTCCAATCCTCTTCCTCATTATCAGGTGGCAGGTCTCTGTTAATTAGATCAGCTTCATTACCTCCTGCCACCACCAGATGGAACCCGGAAAGAGAACTCACAACTCCTCTGTCAGCACAACCAGCTCCATCACCAGAAACCAGAGGCAGACCAGAAAATGAGTTCACAACAGGGCAGGATTGGAGACGGGACAGGATGGAGGCAGGGCAGGATTGGAGACGGGGCAGGATGGAGATGGGGGCAGGATGGAGATGGGGCAGGATGGAGAGGGCAGGATTGGATACAGGGGGCAGGATTGGAGATACAGGGGGCAGGATTGGAGATACAGGGGGCAAGATGGCAGACACTGGGGGCAGGATGGCAGACACAAGGGGCATGATTGGAGACATGGGGGCAGGACTGGAGACACGGGGCAGGACTGGAGACATGGGGGCAGGATTGCAGGTACAGGGGGCATGATTGGAGACAAAGGGGCAGGATGAAAGACATGGGGGCAAGATTGCAGGTACAGGGGGCATGATTACAGACACAGGGGGCATGATTGGAGACAAAGGGGGCAGGATGAAAGACACAAGGGGCATGATTGGAACTAGGGCAAAATGGAGATATGGGGCAGGATTGGAGACACAGGGGGCAGGATTGTAGACATATGGGGCAGGATTGTAGACAGATGGGGCAGGATGGATGCGATGGAGACAGATGGGGAGATCATATGGGGCACAATGGATACTCATGAGGGTGGGATGGGAGAACATATAGCTGAAGCCAGGAATGAGACACACGGGGGCCAGGATGGGGGACATTATTACCATAGGGACTAATTAAAGGATATTATTACTGCAGTGATTTATTTTATTTTTTGAGTATACTGTTTTAAATGGGGGGCAGTCCTGTTACGGTGTAGAGTGACACTATGTTGCCTTTTTTTCTTC
The DNA here is from genome assembly GCF_039654945.1 of Dendrobates tinctorius. Taxonomy (NCBI): domain Eukaryota; kingdom Metazoa; phylum Chordata; class Amphibia; order Anura; family Dendrobatidae; genus Dendrobates; species Dendrobates tinctorius. The sequence continues at coordinate 1,275,680 of NW_027362015.1, read as the reverse complement.
ATGTGATGTAATGTAGAAGTTGGGAAAAAAATAAGTAATGTTTTCTGCAAGCGTAGCTCTAGATAACTGTGTTATTTCCTGCAGAGACGAGTCCTGGCTGGAAGAAGTGATGGCGATCTGTGCTGGATGAAAGAAAAGCAAAGATAAAGGACTTTACCTAGAGATGTCACTGTTGAGTCAGTGTGTTACCTATAAACTGACACTATATACTGTATACTATATGCAGAGGTGCTGTGTATAATGTCACCAGTGATCACTGTATTACCTGTACGTTATATACAGAGCTCCTGTGTATAATGTCATTAATCACTGTATTACCAGTACACAGACACTGGATAGTAAGTACAGATCCCCTGTGTATAATGGCACTTATGGCGATAGTATTGTTTTTTTTATTACTGACCAGTATGGTAGTATTCAGTCACCATGTGGTGGTAATATGTGGTCTGGACTTGGTGTTGTGATATTTGTCCCTTGTATGTGCTATTATTTGGTTACTTTGTGGTTGTAATATGTGGTCTGGACTTGGTGTTGTGGTATTTGTCCCTTGTATGTGCTATTATTTAGTCACTTTGTGGTGGTAATATGTGGTCTGGTCATGGTGCAGTGGTATTTGTTCCTTGTATGTGCTATTATTTGGTCACTTTGTGGTAGTAATATATAGTCTGGTCCTGGTGTTGCGGTATTTGTTCCTTGTATGTGCTATTATTTGGTCACTATGTGGTGGTAATATTGTGTCTGGTCATGGTGCGGTGGTATTTGTCCCTTGTATGTGATATTATTGGTCATTTTAAAAATTGAAAAACTAATACAAATGTACCTAAATTGTATTGCATATTTTAACAAATATTTAATAGGTTAAAGTAGAGTAGGGCTTGGCCAAAAGTATCTACAGTGTTGTGATGGCGGCTTAAAAAATATTTTGGCAAAAAAAAATCTGCCGGCTATATGTGTGATCTGGTGATGGGAACTGTTAATGTGTGATAGGTGAGAAGTGGAGTTTTCCAAGAGAAGGTGGTGGGACTGCGGACAGTTTGAAGGGTGGAGGCAGGGCTGGGGTGGAGCCTGGGCGGAGTGTTACGGGGGCCCCGAAAATTTTCCCAGTATGGGGCCCCAAAATTCCTAGTGGCAGCCCTGCCCCTACCCATATGCTGCAGCAGTTCAGGAATGTGCAGAGTGCGGACACTGGACAGTGTGGAATGGATCCTCTTGGTCTGGCCTGCTCTGCCTGCTCCAGGTAAGAGTACTGCCAGAGATGAGCAGGACTGAGGGACTGCGACCGAGGCATAGGCATGATTTTGGGGGCTCCTGGCGTGGGGGAGAACTGAACCTGGCAGGCATAATTTTCGGGGCCTCCGTCCTGGTGGAGAACTGAAGCATGATGGCCTGGCTGCTCATGAATGGGAGGGCCCCTGGGGAGAAGCATGACTGCTCATGAATGGGGGGCCCTGGGGGAGATGCTTGGCTGCTCATGAATGGGGGGCCCCTGGGGAGAAGCATGACTGCTCATGAATGGGGGGCCCTGGGGGAGATGCTTGGCTGCTCATGAATGGGGGTGCCCCTGGGGAGAAGCATGACTGCTCATGAATGGGGGGCCCTGGGGGAGATGCTTGGCTGCTCATGAATGGGGGGGCCCCTGGGGAGAAGCATGACTGCTCATGAATGGGGGGCCCTGGGGAAGATGCTTGGCTGCTCATGAATGGGGGGCCCCTGGGGAGAAGCATGACTGCTCATGAATGGGGGGGCCCTGGGGGAGATGCTTGGCTGCTCATGAATGGGGGCCCTTGGGGAGAAGCATGACTGCTCATGAATGGGGGGGCCCCTGGGGAGAAGCATGACTGCTCATGAATGGGGGGCCCCTGGGGAGAAGCATGACTGCTCATGAATGGGGGGCCCCTGGGGAGAAGCATGACTGCTCATGAATGGGGGGGCCCTGGGGGAGATGCTTGGCTGCTCATGAATGGGGGCCCTTGGGGAGAAGCATGACTGCTCATGAATGGGGGGGCCCCTGGGGAGAAGCATGACTGCTCATGAATGGGGGGCCCCTGGGGAGAAGCATGACTGCTCATGAATGGGGGGCCCTGGGGGAGATGCTTGGCTGCTCGTGAATGGGGGGCCCCTGGGGAGAAGCATGACTGCTCATGAATGGGGGGGCCCTGGGGGAGATGCTTGGCTGCTCATGAATGGGGGCCCTTGGGGAGAAGCATGACTGCTCATGAATGGGGGGGCCCCTGGGGAGAAGCATGACTGCTCATGAATGGGGGGCCCCTGGGGAGAAGCATGACTGCTCATGAATGGGGGGCCCTGGGGGAGATGCTTGGCTGCTCGTGAATGGGGGGCCCCTGGGGAGAAGCATGACTGCTCATGAATGGGGGGCCCTGGGGAGAAGCATGACTGCTCATGAATGGGGGGGCCCTGGGGGAGATACTTGGCTGCTCATGAATGGGGGGGCCCTGGGGGAGAAGCATGACTGCTCATGAATGGGGGGCCCTGGGGGAGATGCTTGGCTGCTCATGAATGGGGGGCCCCTGGGGAGAAGCATGACTGCTCATGAATGGGGGGGCCCCTGGGGAGAAGCATGACTGCTCATGAATGGGGGGCCCTGGGGGAGATGCTTGGCTGCTCGTGAATGGGGGGCCCCTGGGGAGAAGCATGACTGCTCATGAATGGGGGCCCTGGGGAGAAGCATGACTGCTCATGAATGGGGGGCCCTGGGGGAGATGCTTGGCTGCTCATGAATGGGGGGGCCCTGGGGGAGATACTTGGCTGCTCATGAATGGGGGGGCCCTGGGGAGAAGAAACATGAATCGGGCGGCCCACATAGGGGGAGAAGCAGCATAAACTGGGGGGCCACATAGGGTGAGAAGCGGCATAAACTGGGGGGGCCACATAGGGTGAGAAGCACTATGCCAAAAGTAGACCGCATATGGGGGAGAGCATTATGAAACAAAGGGAAACGGGGGTGCCTATATATATTACCTATCTATATGTTTACATAACTTTGTTGCCCTATGATGGACGGGGGGCCCGAAAAATGTCTTGCACAGTCTGTGTCCGCCCCTGTATAATCTAACGTGTTTTTCTTCTCTTTCAGGTTACATCGGGGCTTATCTACAGCATTACAGAATGCATTACAGAATGCTGGCGATAAGCCCCTGATGGCCACATCTCATAGAGGAAAAATGGAGTGACAGATTCCCTTTAAGAGAAATATGCATGGTTGTGCCACTATCAGCCAGTAGGTGGCAGTGCCACTTCTCCCCAGCCTTGTTCTCAGTGTCAGTGAGGGAGCAGTAGGGGCCTAAGGCTGTGTGCACACAGTGCCCATTCTCCTTCCGCACAAAACCGCAGCTCCTCGTGGCAGGAAACGCAGGTGTGCTGTGGATGCGTTTTTTGCTGTGGATTTGATGCGGTTTTTCATGCAGGTTTGTCTGTGTTTTGTGATGTCATTTCTGTCCAACCCTCCATTACACACACAGGTAGACAGAGCTATGGGATAGATGGATATTTCCATATCAGTCTGTGATTGTTCCCTTACTGTGATACCTGTACTTTGTGTGTATCCCCTTCTCACGGACAGCACCATGGAATCACTGGCGCTATAGAGATAATAATATATCCAGAGATATAGAGCCATATATATTTAAAATAAAAAACGGAAAAAAAATGGCGTGGGCTCCCCAGCAATTTTCTGTGCCAGACGGGGAAAGCCGACGACCGGGGGGGCCGATATTTGTAGCCTGGGAAGGGGGTAATACCCATGGCCCCTTCCCAGGCTATGAATATCAGCCCGCAGCTGTCTGCGTAGCCTTTACTGGCTATTAAAATAGGGGGAGCCCCAAAAAATGATGTGGGACCCCCTATATTTTATAGCCAGAAAGGCTACATAGATAGCTGCAGGCTGATATTCATAGCCTAGGAAGGGGCCATGGGTATTGCCCCCCCCCGCTACAAATATCAGCCCGCAGCCGCCCCAGAAATGGCGCATCTATAAGATGCGCCAATTCTGGCACTTAGCCCCTCTCTTCCCACTCCCGTGTAGTGGTGGCATATGGGGTAATAAGGGGTTAATGCCACCTTGCTATTGGAAGGTGACATTAAGCCCGGTTAATGGAGAGGCGTCAATAAGACACCGATCCATTCTTAACCCCTTAATGACTGCCAAGACATCTTTTAACTGACCTGAGATATAAGAGACTAGCCTCCCCATACAGGTGACAATCCAGCGGCTGTTGGCTGTCCACTATAGCTGACAAATTGCTGCATCAGCCACGATCAGTGTTGTCACCGGCCATATCTGTTTAACCCCTTAGATGCTGCTGTCAATAGTGACTAGATGATATAAATGACTAACAGAGTGTGGTTTCTCCCTCTTTATCCATATTGGTGCCTTCAGACTATGACTGTGTGGTCCTGATGTTTGCCATGGCAATTCACGACCAAATAGCGGCCTTAGAGTCTGCCGGCTGTTGTAACCTGCTCAGAAGTTAGTGGCATTTAGGGGGTAAAAATACACATTTTCATTTCTGTCATGCCACTTTGCATTAATTCCTGAAAATCACCTGAAGGGTTAATAAACTACCTGACAGCAGTTTTCAATATGTCAGGGGGTGCTGTTTTTAAAATGGTGTCACGTTTGGGGTTTTCAAATATATAGGACCCCCAAAGTCACTTCAAACTTGGAGAGGTCCCTCAAAAAATAAATTTTGTAAATTTCCTTGAAAAAATGAAAAATTATTGCTACATTTTTAAAGCTCCTAAAAAGCTAACAAAATAAAAGAACATTTTACAAACGGTGATGATGTAAAGCAGAATGAGGGAAATGTTATTTATTAATGTTTTTCTGTGGTATGACTATCTGTATTAAGGGGATAATCATTCAAAGCTTGAAAATTGCTAATTTTTTAACATTTTTCTCAAATTTCTGATTTTTTTTATAAACACAAAACATATCAACCTAAATTTACCCTTATCATAAGGTATAATGTGTCTTGAAAAAAACAGTCTCAAAATCATTGGGATTTGTTTCAGCATTCCAGAGTTATTACCAGATAAAGGGATACTGGTTAGATTTTAAAAATTTGGCTCCGCCACTAAGGGGTTAATCTTTTGAAAGGGTTAAAAGACATTACAATAGTCTTTTAATGAAATAAAACACGACAGTTTTCATATTTTTATTTCATACCCAGATCCAAGCGACGCCCTCGATCTCTTAGAAAAGAAAAACAATAAACCAACCGTATACTCCCTGTCCGACGCAGTCCAAGTAATAACGAGGGTCCCACGACGACGATCTCCCCTATAGAACAGTGACACGAGGTGATGTGACTGCTCTACAGGACCTCCCAGTGATGACCTGACAGGAGGTAATCCTCCTGCAGTGCATTACTGAAGAGGTCAAGTGAGTTCACTCTCTCACTTTATGGCAACGCTGCGTGGGAATTTTCTCACCCAGCATTGCCGGTAAGAATGAACTGAAGAGACCTCTCTCCCAGCAGCGGCGGAGGGATACACAGCGGAGGTAATCCTCCACTGTCATTTCATCACTGGAGCCCCTGGAGAGCGGTCGCATCAGCTGATGTGGCAGATTTCCAAGGGAGATCGCCGTGGGACTCTCATTATTATCTGCACTACGGCGGAGGGGTGAGTATAGGTTGGTTTATTACTTTATCTTTATTACAGGTGATCGAGGGTTTCGGGGAATTAGATGTGTGCAGTGACTATGTACTCTGTTATGTGTTGTATGTTATATGTATCTTCTGTATGTTATATGTTCTGTATGTTTTTTTTACATTCAGCACATTATCAGGATGATGGGACTACTACGGTCCCATCATTCACTAATGTGTCACTCACTGTCAGGGTAGCAGGCATAGCCCGATGGGACTTGTAGTCCCATCAGATGATGCCTGCATACACATATACACACCACCACAGACCCCCCCGCACCGCCAATGAGCTCTGCACAGGCCCGCAACCCTCCACACATAGGCCCATACACGCAGTCACCGCCCACACACCATACACGCAGTCACCGCCCCCCACTTTTCCCCCCTCCCAATCTGCAGCGTTTCATCCGCAGCAAAACCATAGATCTTTTTTAAACCTGCGGTTTTGCTGCGGATCAATGCAAGTCAATGGGTGCAGAAACGCTGCAGATCCGCCCAAAGAATTGACATGCTGCGGAAATGTACCCGCAACATTCCCACGCATTTTTCCGCATGTGCAAAGCAGTTTACAATTTACATAGGATAACATGGTACTGTACAACGCAGGAGATGCAGACCAAATGCGCGGCGGATCCGCAGTAGAATCCGCAACGTGTGCACATACCCTAAAATTGGATGAAACCTATGTGGCTTATTAGAAAAGTTGTGAGAGTTCAAAGGTCTTCTAAAAGAAGATTCAGAGATATAATGCAGTCCGTGTATATTATCCACGCAGACTTATTCCTTCTTTATATGGTTTTAATACGTCTCTTAGGTGTGTGTCTGGATTAAGCTCCTCTTCCTTTTTTTCCCCTCTCCACTAGTTCAGCCCGCATCGGGCATACACAGGGAGCGATCAGTGACCGTGCGCTGTCTTTGCCAGGGAGCTGAGCGTCATCTCCAAGATGGCGCCGGCTGTGAGAAAGGACCCCAGGACGCCGCAGCAGCCGCCTCCACCCAGGTAAGCTCAAACCTCGCCCCAGGAGGTCAGTGGGAGACGCCATGTTCCCCCGCAGCACACATACCTGGTGCGTCTTCTAGTGAAGCGCGTACCTCCGTCCTCTCAGGGAGGAGAGGGGGAGCCGGCGGTATGCCGGAGAGGCCCGCAACCACCGGAGTCCATGCGGGGAGATGAGAGGGACACCCTGCCAAGAGCGGGAACCGCGAGGCAACCGCGCTCCCTGTACCTCTATGGCAGTCACCGCGGCCTTAGTGTCGACTCCTCTAGGAAAGGTCCGAAGCAGGAAGATGGCGTCCCTCCACTTCTTGTTGATCCTTCAGGGTCTTGTGGGGATGGTAATTGTTACCCTGTAACCACCGGGTCATCACCAAAGGGCAAAGAGGGCCACCAGCTTAGTCAGGGGGAATGAAATATATATATATAAAGGGTTTTTTTCTCCAATTTTTGTCAGATTAGGCAGGAGCCCACAGAAAGCGCGTCCTCGCTCCAGATCAGCCAGCGTCTCTATATATTTGTATAACTTCAGGATAGACTGTATACACTAGTCGCTGACCTTGTTCATATACACTTGATTGCCAATTGTTGAGTATTATTATACATTTTTATACACCATTTATTCCATGGTGCTTTACATGTGAAAAGGGAAATGTAGACAAATACAATACACTGTGTTCCAAATTATTATGCAAAAACTATTTCCTCCTATTTCCTCTAAATTCCCTCTATGAATTGCCGTCATTGTTATTTTCCAGTCATCTAATATTCTAGTATAATTGTAATGTTTTTGAACAATCTGCCTATGAAAACAGGATATTTTTACCAATAAGTAACACTCAGAATGCATGTCCCAAATTATTATGCTCAGCAGAGTCTTCAACCTTTTTATTTTGAACAAAAAAATGGTCAGTTGTGGAGTTATCAGCATTATCAGCTTATTACAGAATGACATCAAACAGTTTTCAAGTCAAACCTTTCTTCTCAGTGATGTTACATTTGCACATAGGACCCTTGTTGGAAAGAAGCTTCTGAACTCTCTCGTCCATTGGATTTGTCAGGTTTTGGACGGTTTGTGCTTCAATTGTTTTGCCTGTGGACAGAATTCCCTCCCAGAGCTGTTGCTTAGATGTGAGCTGCCTCCCGCCATCATAGACGCTCCTTGTGATGATGCTCCAGAGGTTGTCAATGGGGTTGAGGTCAGGGGAAGATGGTGGCCACACCAGAAGTTTGCCCTCTTTTATGCCCATAGCAGCCAGAGATGCAGATGTGTTATTTGCAGCAGGAGACGGCGCATTATCAGGCATGACAATGATCTTGCTGCGGAAAGCACGGTTCTTCCTCTTGAACCATGGCAGGCAGTGCTGTTTTAGAAGCTCCACATAGATTATGGAGTTCATCTTTACCCCTTCAGGGATCCTAAAGGGGCCGACAATCTCTCTCCCCATGATTCCAGCCCAAAACATTACTCCACCTCCTCCTTGTTGGCGCCTTAGTCGTGTTTTCATGGGGTGTCCATCAACCAGCCATCCTCCACTCCATCCATCTGGACCATCGAGCGTTGCACGGCCCTCATCGGTCTTCATGTCTCGTTTGGCCACTGGAGCCGTTTCTGCTTGTGTGCAGTGGATAGAGGTGGTCGACAGGATGGCTTACGCACAGCTGCAAACCTCTGAAGGACCCTGCATCTTGTTGTTCGGGGGACGTTGGAGGCACCAGCAGCTTCAAAAACTTGTGTGCTGCTATGACAAGGCATTTTTGCAGCTGCTCTTTTAACCTGACGCAATTGCCTGTTGGAAAGAGTCCTCCATTTTTCCTTATCAGCCGCACACGTGTGTGCTGGGAATCAGTTACATACTGCTTGATTGTGCGATGATCACGATGAAGTGTCTTGGCAATGTTGATTGTAGTCGAGCCTTGACCTAAATACTCCACAATTTGTTGCTTCTCAGCAGCCGACACATCCTTTTTCTTTCCCATTTTGGCAAAAAATGTAGGCTGCTTAATAATGTGTAACAGCCTTCTTAAGTAGTCTTGCCTTTATTTGGACACACCGGCCAAACTAATCTGCACAGGTATCTGCAATTGCTTTCAGTGATATAAAGAACCTGACACACATCACCAGCAATGAGTGTAAAGGACAAAAAAATTCTAACCTTATCACTCCGAAACTCTTTGTGCATAATAATTTGGAACACAGTTTAGATCTGCAGCTTCTCCTCTGAATACAGGCGGACACACTGCATACAGATCTGCTGCTTCTCCTCTGGATACAGGCAGACACACAGGTACAGGAGGAGAGAGGACCCTGCCCGCGAGGGCTCAGTCTACAGGGGATGGTGAGGATACATGGATTTTCATATGTGAAACTTGTAGGATTGCTGTGTTGGTCCACTACCATGTTGTATCCTAGTTTTAATTGTTTTGCATTCATCTGTTGCATTGTACTCAATATTCACTGCTGTATATCCGTGGCTGGGGTCACGGTAGATATTATCTTGGGAAAGGTGTTATAGCATAGAGATGCAGCCAGGACTAGGGTCTTTGATCATCTATCCACCTGGTGTGATAAGCAACTGCTAATTTATTCCAAACCAGCTCCCACAATCCCTCTCTCCTAACCCTCTAGTGTGGCCTATAAATTTAGAAGCATTCTAAGGGGTGCACGCACGTATCCCCTCAGCAAAGCATCTAGACGAAGCAGTTAATCCATGGCAGTTAGGGCAGGAGACAGGAAACCCACACTTTGCTCTCCCTTTTACCCTTGTGCTTTATTTTTATCCTCCTGTGTTCTCTAGCCATCCACATTCACCGCCCCATCCCCCCTCCATCACGACTCATACATATTAGCCCCTCTATACTTCCCTCTCCCATGTACAGCTGCCATGCACTCCTCACCTTCCTGAGAAACCTCAGCCCATCTTGCCTAAACACATTGCACAAAAAAACTTCTTACAATTCCAATAACTACTTGCTCTTTATCTCCCCCAACCCCGGTCCACCATCCTCCAACCTCAACCCCTACCTCACATCGAAACCTCATTAACCTTATATTAGTTGTACTCCTTAATCTCCTTTTAATTGTGACCTCTGAAATCCACGGTCTATTTGTAACAAGCTTCCTTTCCTGCACAATTACTTTCTGAACAACTCTCTGAATCTGTTGGCCCTCACTGAAACCTGGATTCAGGATTCTGACAGTCTCCCCTGCTGCCATTTCCCATGGTGGCTTACAATTCTCTCATTCCCCGAGACCCACAAACAGACCTGGTGGTGGAGTCAGCATACTCCTGTCCCCACAATGCATCTTCCAGGTCATTCCCCCAGTTCCATCACTCATTCCCTTCTTTTGAGGTCCGCACCATCAGGCTCTTCCATCCCATCTCTCTGAGTAGCGGTCATATACCGGCCCCCAGGCTCACCCACCCACTTCCTTGACCACTTCTCTGCCTAGCAGTCACATTTCACATCCTCAGAACTATCAACCCTCATCCTGGGAGACTTCAACATCTCCATTAACAGCCCTACTTCCACATCTGCATCCCAGCTTCTATCACTAACCACTTTTCTCAGCCTCTCACAGCTCTCAACCTCTGAAACACACAAAGACGGTAACACCCTTGACCTGGTCTTTGTCCGGCTGCTCAATCTCCTACCAAGATAACTCACCGCTTCCCCTCTCTGACCACAACATTCTCTCCTTCACGCTCACAAATCCTCGCCCACCCCAGCTCACTACCTACCACACAGTCAGAAATCTACAAGCCATTAACCCTCAGACACTTTCAGACTCCCTACACTCATCACTGTCCCCAATCTCCTCTTTTTCCTGTCCTGATCTGGCAGTTCACCACTACGACACTCTTAGAAGCACCCTTGACCAAGTAGCGCCTCTCACCTTCAGAACATCCAAAACACAGAGTAAAACAGCCCTGGCTCACATTGTAAACTCGACTTCTCCAGCGTTGCGCTAGGAGTGCTAAACACGGATGGAGAAAAACCCGCCACCAGAAGACTTCATCCACTTCAAATTTATGTTAAGAACCTATAACTCTGCCCTTCACCTTGCCAATTACACACCTACCACACCACCCTGATCTCACTATCCATCAACCCTAAGAAAATTTTTGACACCTTTCACTCCCTCCTCAGGCCAAAAGCACAAGTTCCTATCACAGATATTTGTGCTGATGACCTGGCCTCCCACTTTACAGAAAAAATAGATAACATCTGTCAGGAAATCCACTCCCAGCCCCCAGGGGCAGTGACTCCCATCCCTCTCTGCATGTCCCCTGGCTCACTTTCCACATTTGATCCCATCACAGAAGACATCTCCAGACTCATCTCGTCTTCTCATTCGACTACATGCACTACTGACCCCATTCCCTGACATCTCCTCCAGTCTCTCTCTCCAGTCGTCACAACTCACCAAACTACAATCTTTAATCTCTCCCTCTCCTCAAGCATTTTCCTATCCTCCTTCAAACATGCCATTGTTACTCTGTTGCTAAAGATAACCCTGCTCTCGACCCATCCTGCAAAAACTACAGACCAGTCTCCAATCTCCCCTTCATCTCTAAACTCTTGGGAGCGCCTGGTCAACTTCCGCCTTACCCGTGTTACCTCTCCACTCACTCCCTCCTAGACCCTTCACAGTCTGGCTTCCGCCCCCTACATTCGAAAGAAACTGCTCTCATCAAAGTTACCAATGACCTTCTGACAGCAAAATGTTAACGGTGACCACTCTCTGCTCATTCTTCTCGACCTTTCGACACTGTTGACAACTATCTCCTACTCTCTAGGCTCCAGTCACTAGGCATTAAGGACACTGCTCTCTCCTGGTTCTCTTCCTATCTTTCGACGGCTCCTTCAGTGTTTTAGTTGCTGGCTCCTCGTCATCTCTTCCTCTAACTGTTGGGGTACCTCAGGGCTCAGTCTGTTGTGAATTCGCTTTCTGGCCTACCTCTGGGTACTACTGAAGGTAGTGGAGCTGGTCAAATTGACAGAGGGGTTGCGAGTTCTTTCTGGGCTCCCTCTGGTGGTTACTGGAGGTAATGGAGCTGATCTAATTAATAGAGGCTTGCCACCTGATAATGAGGACAACAAATGGAGATCTGGGGTTTCAGACTGGGATTTAAGACAGCAGACTCCCTCTATCCCTGCTGGTGATTTTCTTCCTGCCTCCTGAGGTCTTAGTTTCCAGCTCAGTCCCTGCATGTTCAGCTAAGTGTTCATTTGCTATTCTATTTACATTTGATCTGGTTTTGTCTATTTCAGATTTGTGTGTGTCAGCCAGCTCCGGTTGGGGCTGTGCTGCATCACCGTCCATATGTTACTGCTTGTGCCAGTTTGTTTTTGCCCCTTATTAGATTGGTATATTCTGAAAGCAGAGCAAAAAGAGGCCAGAGTGCTGATATAGTGGGAGAAGTCGTGCGACTTCAGTATTTTTTGCATGAGACGTGTTGGACTTTTTTGCAGGTTTTTTGCGTGATTGCAGACAGTGTCTTTCCTGTCCTGTCTAGTGTAGGCCCCATTATTTGCTCAGTCTATTTTCTGCCTGCGTTTGTGTTTCATCTTGTCTCACCAACAATATATGTTTGGGGGCTATCTATTCCTTTGGGGTCTGCTCTGGGGCAGTTTAGATTTCCCCTTTCTTACTTTAGGCTGTTAGCTCTCCGGCTGTGCTGAGGCATCTAGGATCATCGTAGGTACACTCCACGGCTACTGCTAGTTGTGTGGATAGGATCAGGGGTCTGCAACCCGCTTAGTTACCAACCTCTCTGGTTTTCTGTGGCTTATCTTGGTTTTGCTTTCCTCCTCAGTGACCCAATCATAACATCAGTCCTTGGCCCCCTTTTCTCTCTACATGGCCCCACTTGTGGACAGACCATCAGCAGATTTGGCTTTCAGTACCATCTTTATGCTGATGACACACAACTATACTTGTCATCCCTCAACCTTACCCCCGCTGTACTACAGAACGCCAGTGACTGTCTGTCCGCAGTCTCCAACATCATGTCCGCTCTCTATCTGAAACTCAACCTCTCCAAAACTGAACTTCTTCTGCTCCCGCCGTCTACTAACCTCCCTAAATCTGACATTTCCCTCTCCATGGGCGGCACCACAATAACACCCCAGCAGCAGGCTCCCTGTCTGGGTGTTATGCTTGACAACAATCTCTCCTTCACATCCCATATACAATCTCTTGCCGCTTACACCTAAAGAACATCTCTAGAATCCACCTTTTTCTCACCAGAGAAAAAACAAAAACCGTCACTGTCGCACTCCCGCCTGGACTACTGCAACGCTCTATTAATTGGCCTCCCCGTTACTCGACTCTCCCATCTCCAGTCCATCCTTAATGCAGCAGCCAGGGTCATCCACCTGGCTAATCGGTACTCGGACGCGTCCGCTCTTCACTAGTCGTTACATTGGCTGCCCATTCATTATAGGATCCAATTCAAAGTACTTGTTCTCACCCACAAAGCTCTCCACAGTGCAGCGCCCCCTACATCTCCCTCATTTCTGTCTATCGGCCTAACCGACCGCTGTGCTCTGCAAAAGACTTTTGACTAGCCTCTGCATTAATCCGCACCTCTCACTTGAACCTATGACTCCAGCAGCAGTCCTCTCCTCGTGAATCTCCCCCACATTACTGAATGGCCTTTTCTTAACAATCCTTTCCAGGCTGCGGTTATCCCGGTTGCTTGTGCACCTTTTTCTACACTTTTTCCTTCCACTCCACTTTCCATTAATATTCTTGGATACAGCACTGTGTGAACAGCCGGCTTCTTTAGCAATGACCTTCTGTGGCTTCCCCTCCTTGTGGAGTGTGTCAGTGACTGCCTTCTGGACATCTGTCAGGTCAGCAGTCTTCCCCATGATTGTGGAGCTACTGAAACAGACTAAGGAGCTTTTACAGGTGTTTATTGTTAATTATTCTAATTTACTGAGATAATGACTTTTGGGTTTTCATTAGCTGTAAGCCATAATCATCAACATTACCAGCAATAAACCAATGACATAGATCACTCTGTGTGTAATGGCTCTAGAGAATAGAGGAGGTCACTCTTTGTATTGAAGAACTGAAATAAATTCACTTTTTGAAGATATTCTAATTTACGGAGAGGCACCTGTGTATATACTGTATGTGTGTGAGGAGAGAATGAGTGGCTGGACCAGTGTCAGAGTGATTATTTTCTGGTCGATATTTTTGTTTCTGTTATTATAAAAATGAAAAACTTAACAATAAGAGATCTCCAGGATGTAACTCAGGATCAGTAACGTATCTTGTGAGGACATAGCATTTTATCTTAATTAACCAGACGTCTATTTTCAGTGAGCCAGGCCAGAAAACATGGACTGGCTGCTGTCCTGTGGAGAGTCTCTGGTTCTTTGGATCTCTTGGCTGTCTCTTTTTATAGTTTACCTGTGATGAAGGACAGTTGTTAATGGGAAGAATGATGAGCCCAACTTGCACTGTTTGATCGTATAATACAGTTGTGGCCAAAAGTATTGACACCCCTGCAATTCTGTCAGATAATACTCAGTTTCTTCCTGAAAATGATTGCAAACACAAATTCTTTGGTATTATTATCTTCATTTAATTTGTCTTAAATGAAAAAACACAAAAGAGAATGAAGCAAAAAGCAAAACATTGATCATTTCACACAAAACTCCAAAAATGGGCCAGACAAAAAGTATTGGCACCCTCAGCCTTATACTTGGTTGCACAACCTTTAGCCAAAATAACTGCGACCAACCGCTTCCGGTAACCATCAATGAGTTTCTTACAATGCTCTGCTGGAATTTTAGACCATTCTTCTTTGGCAAACTGCTCCAGGTCCCTGATATTAGAAGGGCGCCTTCTCCAAACTGCCATTTTTAGATCTCTCCACAGGTGTTCTATGGGATTCAGGTCTGGACTCATTGCCGGCCACCTTAGAAGTCTCCAGTGCTTTCTCTCAAACCATTTTCTAGTGCTTTTTGAAGTGTGTTTTGGGTCATTGTCCTGCTGGAAGACCCATGACCTCTGAGGGAGACCCAGCTTTCTCACACTGGGCCCTACATTATGCTGCAAAATTTGTTGGTAGTCTTCAGACTTCATAATGCCATGCACACGGTCAAGCAGTCCAGTGCCAGTGGCAGCAAAGCAACCCCAAAGCATCAGGGAACCTCCGCCATGTTTGACTGTAGGGACCGTGTTCTTTTCTTTGAATGCCTCTTTTTTTCTCCTGTAAACTCTATGTTGATGCCTTTGCCCAAAAAGCTCTACTTTTGTCTCATCTGACCAGAGAACATTCTTCCAAAACGTTTTTGGCTTTTTCAGGTAAGTTTTGGCAAACTTCAGCCTGGCTTTTTTATGTCTCGGGGTAAGAAGTGGGGTCTTCCTGGGTCTCCTACCATACAGTCCCTTTTCATTCAGACGCCGACGGATAGTACGGTGTCACGCTCGCGCCTTGGCTGAATGGCGCGAGCCGGGGGTTGTGGCCCCACTGTGCCACAGACCAGACTACCCTGGAAGGGGCGTGACTGCGTCAGCTACCTTGGTCTTCACTGGAGCCTCTGATGGTGAGGTCAGGCTTGTGCGGCAGGTAGCTGCCGGGTGCCACTTCAGGGTGGTGTCTGGCTGTGGCTGCTGATCCCACTCAGGAACAGGACACCGGGACAGGTGCGAGTGACAAGCAGGCTGAGACACTGGGCAAGCAGGCACGGCTTAGTACACTGGCAGGCAGGCACGGCTTGGAGACACTGGGCAAGCGGGCACGGCTTGGAGACACTGGGCAAGCGGGCACGGCTTGGAGACACTGGACAAGCGGGCACGGCTTGGAGACACTGGGCAAGCGGGCACGGCTTGGAGACACTGGGCACGCGGACACGGCTTGGAGACACAGGGCAAGCAGGAGTGGTATATGAGAGAACAGGTTTGGACCTGTTCACACAGGAGATGCCGGTATGGATATAGGCAGGAAGGTGTGGTATATGAGAGAACAGGTTTGGACCTGTTCACACAGGAGATGCCGGTATGGATATAGGCAGGAAGGAGTGGTATATGAGAGGACAGGTTTGGACCTGTTCACACAGGAGATGCAGGTATGGATATAGGCAGGAAGGTGTGGTATATGAGAGAACAGGTTTGGACCTGTTCACACAGGAGGTGTAGGTAGACAGAGCCACAGGAGTGCGGAGCAGGCAGAGCCGCAGGAGTGCGGAGCAGGCAGAGCCGCAGGAGTGCGGAGCAGGCAGAGCCGCAGGAGTGCGGAGCAGGCAGAGCAGGTAGGGAGCTGTGCAGACAGAGCGGCTAGGGAGCCGTGCAGACAGAGCGGCTAGGGAGCCGTGCAGACAGAGCTGCGAGCGTGCAGATGCACAGATAAAGCTGCGAGCGTGCAGATGCACAGATAAAGAGGACACAAGGAAAGACACGGCAGGGAAGGAACCACAAACTAGGAGGCTGACAGACAGAGGTAAGACTGAGTTCAGACAGAGGCACAGGGACAAAGACACAAGGACCAGGATATTCTGCCTCCTGGCAGGCAGACAGAGTACGGACAAGGTACAGGGAACAAGACTCAAGGGCCAGGATATTCAGCCTCCTGGCAGGCAGAAAGGGTACAAAGCAAGACTAGAGTAATCCTCCAAAGAAGGAGACAGACAGAACAGGGCCTGGCTTCCTCAGCAGCGAGATACTGAGTATAGACATTGCACAGGCAATGTTTCAGTGGGAGTGGTGAAACTAAATAGTCAAGGGCTCCAGGTGATTGGTCAGGGACAGATTACCCAGGTGCACCCTGACTGCATAAGAACCAGAGAGTTCAGGCGCCGCCCCCTATACACACAGTCAGGAAACATGGAGAGCAAGCGGGAAAACACGAGGCATAGCACATGGAGCACAGGGCTGGCAACAGACAGTATTCACAGCATGGCTTGAAGCAGAAAGTAAGTTGGTGTGCGGGGGATGGGAGGCCATGTAGTGATGCCAGCAGGGTTGTTACATACGGGTTGACACCGTTGTACCCTCGGACTGCAGGGCAGCTTGAACTTGTTTGGATGTTAGTGGAGGTTCTTTATCCAACATCCGCACAATCTTGCGTTGAAATCTATCGTCAATTTTTCTTTTCCGTCCACATCTAGGGAGGTTAGCCACAGTGCCATGGGCTTTACACTTCTTGATGACACTGCGCACGGTAGACACAGGAACATTCAGGTCTTTGAGATGGACTTGTAGCCTTGAGATTGCTCATGCTTCCTTACAATTTGGTTTCTCAAGTCCTCAGACAGTTCTTTGGTCTTCTTTCTTTTCTCCTTGCTCAATGTGGTACACACAAGGACACAGGACAGAGGTGGAGTCAACTTTAATCCATGTCAACTGGCTGCAAGTGTGATTTAGTTATTGCCAACACCTGTTAGGTGCCACAGGTAAGTTACAGGTGCTGTTAATTACACAAATTAGAGAAGCATCACATGATTTTTCGAACAGTGCCAATACTTTTGTCCACCCTCTTTTTTATGTTTGGTGTGGAATTATATCCAATTTGGCTTTAGGACAATTCTTTTTGTGTTTTTTCATTTAAGACAAATTAAATGAAGATAATAATACCAAAGAATTTGTGTTTGCAATCATTTTCAGGAAGAAACTGAGTATTATCTGACAGAATTGCAGGGGTGTCAATACTTTTGGCCACAACTGTATATTTGCTTAATTTTTCCTCCTCTGTTTAGCAAGTCAACAAACAAGTTGGCCTGGACAATGTGTAATGAACATATCAGCAAACATCACTAGTCATCCAGGATAAGAGCACAATAAGTTACATTAAATGTCAACTTCTCCCAGTCCAGTTACAGACTTACAAAAACAAAGGGCTGTTTTCTTTACCAACTAGAAAAAAACACAAATTCAAAAGTCAAGCTATAGATAACAGTCTATTCCTCCTGGCTTGCTGAAAATAGATGTCTGGTTAATTAAGATAAAATGCTGTGTCGCCACATATGTACACAGTGACTCCAGCAGAATAGTGAATGCAGCTCGAGTAAAAGTACAGTCACAGCTCACAGATGAGCGCCGCTCTCCCTGTTAATGAATCTCTGTACGACTGACACAACCACGTTTATTCTCTTCCATGTGATGACTGCACTGTAACGTCCATCGTCACGGCGGGTGCTGGATGGGCGGTGTGGTGGCACAGTTTTGCAGACCATACTAGAGCTGTGGCATAAGTCTTGTCACATGTAGACGGACCGAGCACATGGTGGCAGGAACCAGCGCCCTGAACATGCAAGACCCCCCGTGTGTCACGTCTCAGTGGGAGAGACTGAGTACGATGTTCTGCCTGTATCGCCCTAGAGGGGGAGAGCAGGTCCCTTGTCAGGTCACAGCTTTGCGTTTCGCCCTGCAGTGGGTGGAGCCTCGAGGACAGAGGCGTAGTTGGTGCATAGCTCCTCCCATTACCACCTCGCTGTGATGACATCATATAAAACATAACTTACACAACCACATGGAGTCAGAAAATACAGACGGCGACCCCCGGGGCGATCTACAGGGCGACCTCTACGTCACTGTGCAGACTCACAGCTGCATCGCCTCCTCCACCTCCCGCCGGCTGCACCTGTCCTCCATACTCGCCAGTGAGCGCAAAAGCTGATGGATGGGACCAGACGGAGGTGACCAGAGGACCAGCTCCAAGCATGGCGACGACCTGGGGAAAATCAGAAGAAGTTCCTGACTGGAGCGAGAAAAGACCTCGACTGTGATAGTCAGCGTATCATCCTCCTATCAGAAAGAGCATGGGGACAGTGGGGAGGCAGCCCCAAGGACGGGACGTGGTCCTGAGGGGGAGGAGAGGGCGGGGGATGGTGGAAGGCAGCCCCAAGGACGGGACTTGGTCCTGAGGGGAGGAGAGGGCGGGGGATGGTGGGAGGCAGCCCCAAGGACGGGACTTGGTCCTGAGGGGAGGAGAGGGCGGGGGATGGTGGGAGGCAGCCCCAAGGACGGGACTTGGTCCTGAGGGGAGGAGAGGGCGGGGGATGGTGGGAGGCAGCCCCAAGGGCAGGAGGAGATGTCGAGGGAGAGAAGGGGGCTTCAAAGGTAGCAGAGGGCAGGGGACAGTGTGAGGGGGGACAGTGTGAGGGCAGGCGGTAGCCTCAAATGCAGAGGCGCAGGGATGAGAAAAGGCAGACCCACAGGTGGGGCACAGGGATGGCGGCAGGGAGGCCGCCCAGCAGAGCAGTTGCCCTTCGGGAGGTCCAGTACTCACAGTGAGCGCAGCAGACTCTCGGGGATGATGCTCTCTGGTCGGGGGTCTCTCATCGTCTCCTCCAGCAGAGGGCACACACTGATCACATTACAGCCGCCCAAACTGAACTCTCCAGGATCCAAAATAACATTGTCATCCTCAGTGCTGGGATCCGGGCACCTGCAGGAAGCGTGAGAGGATGAGGATGGTGACGAGGCCTCCAGGCCATGCTCAGGAGTGATCAGCCGCTCACCTGCTCTCCGGCTCCTGCGACTCCTGGCGTGCTGACATTTTGGGGAGGCCGTTCCCTCCGTAGTTGTGATCATTCTCCAGGCTCAGGCGCTGAAGACGGGCAGAAACCACCTCCTCAGACATGTAAAGCTTCACGGCAGGTCCCCTGTGAGAGACACAACTATCAGAGGACACGGAACATACATGTAACACAAGACACGTCAGATACAGAACACACACGTGACGTGTTGCGTCTGTGTGTGTGTCCTGTATCTGACGTGTTGCGTCTGTGTGCATGTCCTGCGTCTGACGTGTTGCGTGTGTTCTGTTTACAACACGTCAGACACAGGACACACACACACACACACACAACACGTCAGATAGAGGACACACACACGTCAGATAGAGGACACACACACACACACAACACGTCAGATAGAGGACACACACACCACGTCAGATAGAGGACACACACACACACACAACACGTCAGATAGAGGACACACATACAACACGTCAGACACACACACCCAACACGTCAGATACAGGACACACATACAACACGTCAGATACAGGACACACACACCCAACACGTCAGATACAGGACACACACACAACACGGCAGATACAGGACACACACATGTCAGACACAGGACACACACACACACAACACGTCAGATACAGGACACACACACAACACGTCAGATACAGGACACACAACACGTCAGATAGAAGACACACACACACAACACGGCAGATACAGGACACACACACAACACGTCAGATACAGGACACACAACACGTCAGATAGAAGACACACACACACAACACGGCAGATACAGGACACACACACAACACGTCAGATACAGGACACACAACACGTCAGATAGAAGACACACACACACAACACGGCAGATACAGGACACACACACAACACGTCAGATACAGGACACACAACACGTCAGATAGAAGACACACACACACAACACGGCAGATACAGGACACACACACAACACGTCAGATAGAAGACACACACACAACATGGCAGATACAGGACACACACGTCAGACACAGGACACACACACAACACGTCAGATAGAGGACACACACACAACACGTCAGATACAGGACACACACACGTCACAGGACACACACACACACGTCACAGGACACGCACACACGTCACGCACACACACACGTCACAGGACACACACAACACGTCACAGGACACACACGTCACAGGACACACACACACAACACGTCACAGGACACACACAGTCACAGGACACACACACAACACATCACAGGACACACACACAACACGTCACAGGACGGACACACACAACACGTCACAGGACACACACACACACAACACGTCACAGGACACACACACACACACGTCACAGGACGCACACACGCAACACGTCACAGGACACACACACAACACGTCACCAACACGTCACAGGACACACACACACACGTCACAGGACACACACACAACACGTCACAGGACACACACACACACAACACGTCAGACACAGGACACACACAACACGTCAGACACAGGACACACACGTCAGACACAGGACACACACAACACGTCAGACACAGGACACACACAACACGTCAGACACAGGACACACACAACACGTCAGACACAGGACACACACAACACGTCAGACACAGGACACACAACACGTCAGACACAGGACACACACAACACGTCAGACACAGGACACACAACACGTCAGACACAGGACACACACAACAGGTCACACACAGGACACACACAACACGTCACACACAACACGTCACACACAGGACACACACAACACGTCACACACAGGACACACACAACACGTCACACACAGGACACACACAACACGTCACACACAGGACACACACATGTCACACACAGGACACACACAACACGTCACACAGGACACAACTCGGGGGGATGTGGACATCGTGTGTCTTTGGGGTCCGCATTATATGATACAGATCACTTACTCGTCTTCTGCTTGAAATCTCCTCTTGGAGCATGAAGGGTCCTGGCGGACGGAGGTCGGCCCCCTGCAGAGGACACAGCGGGGGCTCAGAACCAGCAGCATGTGCCCAACCCATAGCTACAGTAATGCTGGAGTGGCAGGGCTAGTCTCTGTGGGGTTGGCAACCTGGTATTGGGGGGGTCCAGACTGTGGGGGTCTCTAGTTTGGTATTGGGGCGGTCCGGTCTCTGCTTGGTCTGGAGTCTGTTATTGGGGTGGTCCAGTCTCTGTGGGGGTCTCTAGTTTGGTATTGGGGCGGTTCGGTCTCTGAGGTTGGCAACCTGGTATTGGGGGGGGTCCACACTGTGGGGGTCTCTAGTTTCGTATTGGGGCAGTCCGGTCTCTGCTTGGTCTGGAGTCTGTTATTGGGGTGGTCCAGTCTCTGTGGGGGTCTCTAGTTTGGTATTGGGGCGGTCCGGTCTCTGTAGGGTTGGCAGCCTGGTATTGGGGGGTCCAGACTGTGGGGGTCTCTAGTTTGGTATTGGGGCGGTCCGGTCTCTGCTTGGTCTGGAGTCTGTTATTGGGGTGGTCCAGGCTCTGTGGGGGTCTCTAGTTTGGTATTGGGGCGATCCGGTCTCTGCTTGGTCTGTAGTCTGTAATTGGGGGGTCCAGTCTCTGTGGGGGGTCTCGTTTGGTATTGGGGCGATCCGGTCTCTGCTTGGTCTGGAGTCTGTTATTGGGGGAGTTCAGACTCTGTGGGTGGTCTCTAGTTTGGTATTGGGGCGGTCCGGTCTCTGCTTGGTCTGTAGTCTGTTACTGGGGTGGTCCAGACTCTGTGGGGGGTCTATAGTTTGGTATTGGGGCGGTCCGGTCTCTGTGGGGTTGGCAGCCTGGTATTGGGGTGGTCCAGGCTCTGTGGGGGTCTCTAGTTTGGTATTGGGGCGATCCGGTCTCTGCTTGGTCTGTAGTCTGTAATTGGGGGGTCCAGTCTCTGTGGGGGGTCTCGTTTGGTATTGGGGCGATCCGGTCTCTGCTTGGTCTGTAGTCTGTTACTGGGGTGGTCCAGACTCTGTAGGGGGGTCTATAGTTTGGTATTGGGGCGGTCCGGTCTCTGTGGGGTTGGCAGCCTGGTATTGGGGGGGTCCAGACTGTGGGGGTCTCTAGTTTGGTATTGGGGCGATCCGGTCTCTGCTTGGTCTGTAGTCTGTTATTGGGGGGGGGGTTCAGACTCTGTGGGTGGTCTCTAGTTTGGTATTGGGGCAGTCCGGTCTGTGCTTGGTCTGGAGTCTGTTACTGGGGTGGTCCAGACTCTGTGGGGGTCTCTAGTTTGGTATTGGGTCGGTCCGGTCTCTGCTTGGTCTGTAGTCTGTTATTGGGGTGGTCCAGTCTCTGTTGGGGGGTCTCTAGTCTGGTATTGGGGGGTGATTGGTCTCTGTGAGGTCCGGTCTCTCTGTATTGGAGTGGGCAATTTTTATGTATCGGGGGTGGCAAGGCTCTCCATTGGGGGTGGGGGGGTGTCTATTGTGTTGGGGGTCCCGTCTGTCTTTTGGGGGTCCGATCTCTGTATTGGGGAGGGTCCCATCTCTCTTCTGTTTTTTCGGGGTCCAGTCTCTGTATTGGGGGGGGGGTCTCATCTCTCTGTATTGGGGGTGTCCCATCTCTGTTCTGTTTTTTGGGGGTCCAGTCTTTGTATGGGGGCTCTCATCTCTGTATTGTGGGGTCTGTGCTCGTCTCTGTAGTTGTGTGGCGATGTGTCCTGTGGTCCGGGACACAACATAAACTATATGAAAGTTGTCATATTAAGAGGCTGAGTCAGAAACCCTCCAAGTGTTTTATGGTAAAACTTAATATCTAATATATAAAGCTCAA
Organism: Dendrobates tinctorius; assembly: GCF_039654945.1. Classification (NCBI taxonomy): domain Eukaryota; kingdom Metazoa; phylum Chordata; class Amphibia; order Anura; family Dendrobatidae; genus Dendrobates; species Dendrobates tinctorius. The sequence continues at coordinate 1,252,700 of NW_027362015.1, read as the reverse complement.
GTGTATGTATGTGTGTGTGTATGTATGTGTGTGTGTATGGGTGTGTGTATGTATGTATGTGTGTGTGTGTGTGTATGTGTGTGTGTGTGTGTGTGTGTGTGTGTGTGTGTATGGGTGTGTGTGTGTATGTATGCGTATGTGTGTGTGTATGGGTGTGTGTGTGTGTGTGTATGTGTATGGGTGTGTGTGTGTATGTATGCGTATGTGTGTATGTGTGTGTGTATGGGTGTGTGTGTGTGTGTGTATGTATGCGTATGTGTGTATGTGTGTGTGTATGGGTGTGTGTGTATGTGTATGGGTGTGTGTGTGTATGTATGCGTATGTGTGTATGTATGTGTATGGGTGTGTGTGTATGTGTATGGGTGTGTGTGTGTATGTATGCGTATGTGTGTATGTATGTGTATGGGTGTGTGTGTATGTGTATGGGTGTGTGTGTGTGTGTGTGTATATGTATGTATGTATGTCCGGGATTGGCATCCGCACCGTCGCAGCTACAGCCACAAAATTTGGCACAGTCACACGTCTGGACTCCGAGAGCGTCCTATATTGTGAGGCGAAATTTTAACCCTGCACGTTCCAATTCACCAAACAATTTTGCCCCTATCTACATAATGGGGAAAAAGTGTGTGTGTATCAAGCCTCATTATGATGTCATAATGGTTGCCATGGCAACACTTGTCATAGGTTGCAAGCCCCGCCGCTCATTATAATGTCATAATGGTTGACGTGTGATGGGTATATGGGCACGGGACTATGGGATGGCGGATATGTATGATGGGTATATGGGCACTGGACTATGGGATGGAGGATGTGTGATGGGTATATGAGCACGGGACTATGGGATGGAGGATGTGTGATGGGTATATGGGCACTGGACTATGGGATGGCGGATATGTATGATGGGTATATGAGCACGGGACTATGGGATGGAGGATATGTATGATGGGTATATGGGCACGGGACTATGGGATGGAGGATATGTATGATGGGTATATGGGCACTGGACTATGGGATGGAGGATATGTATGATGGGTATATGGGCACGGGACTATGGGATGGCGGATATGTATGATGGGTATATGGGCACGGGACTATGGGATGGCGGATATGTATGATGGGTATATGGGCACTGGACTATGGGATGGCGGATATGTATGATGGGTATATGGGCACTGGACTATGGGATGGAGGATGTGTGATGGGTATATGGGCACGGGACTATGGGATGGAGGATATGTATGATGGGTATATGGGCACTGGACTATGGGATGGAGGATATGTATGATGGGTATATGGGCACGGGACTATGGGATGGCGGATATGTATGATGGGTATATGGGCACTGGACTATGGGATGGCGGATATGTATGATGGGTATATGGGCACTGGACTATGGGATGGAGGATATGTATGATGGGTATATGGGCACGGGACTATGGGATGGAGGATATGTATGATGGGTATATGGGCACTGGACTATGGGATGGAGGATATGTATGATGGGTATATGGGCACGGGACTATGGGATGGCGGATATGTATGATGGGTATATGGGCACGGGACTATGGGATGGCGGATATGTATGATGGGTATATGGGCACGGGACTATGGGATGGCGGATATGTATGATGGGTATATGGGCACTGGACTATGGGATGGAGGATGTGTGATGGGTATATGAGCACGGGACTATGGGATGGAGGATGTGTGATGGGTATATGGGCACTGGACTATGGGATGGCGGATATGTATGATGGGTATATGGGCACTGGACTATGGGATGGAGGATGTGTGATGGGTATATGGGCACTGGACTATGGGATGGAGGATATGTATGATGGGTATATGGGCACAGGACTATGGGATGGAGGATGTGTGATGGGTATATGGGCACGGGACTATGGGATGGAGGATGTGTATGATGGGTATATGGGCACTGGACTATGGGATGGAGGATGTGTGATGGGTATATGAGCACGGGACTATGGGATGGAGGATGTGTGATGGGTATATGGGCACTGGACTATGGGATGGCGGATATGTATGATGGGTATATGGGCACTGGACTATGGGATGGAGGATGTGTGATGGGTATATGGGCACTGGACTATGGGATGGAGGATGTGTGATGGGTATATGGGCACTGGACTATGGGATGGCGGATATGTATGATGGGTATATGGGCACTGGACTATGGGATGGAGGATGTGTGATGGGTATATGGGCACGGGACTATGGGATGGAGGATATGTATGATGGGTATATGGGCACTGGACTATGGGATGGAGGATGTGTGATGGGTATATGAGCACGGGACTATGGGATGGAGGATGTGTGATGGGTATATGGGCACTGGACTATGGGATGGCGGATATGTATGATGGGTATATGGGCACTGGACTATGGGATGGAGGATGTGTGATGGGTATATGGGCACTGGACTATGGGATGGAGGATATGTATGATGGGTATATGGGCACAGGACTATGGGATGGAGGATGTGTGATGGGTATATGGGCACGGGACTATGGGATGGAGGATGTGTGATGGGTATATGGGCACTGGACTATGGGATGGCGGATATGTATGACGGGTATATGGGCACGGGACTATGGGATGGAGGATGTGTGATGGGTATATGGGCACGGGACTATGGGATGGAGGATGTGTGATGGGTATATGGGCACTGGACTATGGGATGGCGGATGTGTATGATGGGTATATGGGCACTGGACTATGGGATGGAGGATGTGTGATGGGTATATGGGCACTGGACTATGGGATGGAGGATGTGTGATGGGTATATGGGCACTGGACTATGGGATGGCGGATATGTATGATGGGTATATGGGCACTGGACTATGGGATGGAGGATGTGTGATGGGTATATGGGCACGGGACTATGGGATGGAGGATATGTATGATGGGTATATGGGCACTGGACTATGGGATGGAGGATGTGTGATGGGTATATGGGCACGGGACTATGGGATGGAGGATGTGTGATGGGTATATGGGCACTGGACTATGGGATGGCGGATGTGTATGATGGGTATATGGGCACTGGACTATGGGATGGAGGATGTGTGATGGGTATATGGGCACTGGACTATGGGATGGAGGATGTGTGATGGGTATATGGGCACTGGACTATGGGATGGCGGATGTGTATGATGGGTATATGGGCACTGGACTATGGGATGGAGGATGTGTGATGGGTATATGGGCACTGGACTATGGGATGGAGGATGTGTGATGGGTATATGGGCACTGGACTATGGGATGGCGGATATGTATGATGGGTATATGGGCACTGGACTATGGGATGGAGGATATGTATGATGGGTATATGGGCACAGGACTATGGGATGGAGGATGTGTGATGGGTATATGGGCACGGGACTATGGGATGGAGGATGTGTGATGGGTATATGGGCACTGGACTATGGGATGGCGGATGTGTATGATGGGTATATGGGCACTGGACTATGGGATGGAGGATGTGTGATGGGTATATGGGCACTGGACTATGGGATGGAGGATGTGTGATGGGTATATGGGCACTGGACTATGGGATGGCGGATATGTATGATGGGTATATGGGCACTGGACTATGGGATGGAGGATGTGTGATGGGTATATGGGCACGGGACTATGGGATGGAGGATATGTATGATGGGTATATGGGCACTGGACTATGGGATGGAGGATGTGTGATGGGTATATGAGCACGGGACTATGGGATGGAGGATGTGTGATGGGTATATGGGCACTGGACTATGGGATGGCGGATATGTATGATGGGTATATGGGCACTGGACTATGGGATGGAGGATGTGTGATGGGTATATGGGCACTGGACTATGGGATGGAGGATATGTATGATGGGTATATGGGCACAGGACTATGGGATGGAGGATGTGTGATGGGTATATGGGCACGGGACTATGGGATGGAGGATGTGTGATGGGTATATGGGCACTGGACTATGGGATGGCGGATATGTATGACGGGTATATGGGCACGGGACTATGGGATCGTGGATATGTATGATGGGTATATGGGCACGGGACTATGGGATGGAGGATATGTATGATGGGTATATGGGCACTGGACTATGGGATGGAGGATGTGTGATGGGTATATGGGCACGGGACTATGGGATGGAGGATGTGTGATGGGTATATGGGCACTGGACTATGGGATGGCGGATATGTATGACGGGTATATGGGCACGGGACTATGGGATCGTGGATATGTGTGATGGGTATATGGGCACGGGACTATGGGATGGAGGATATGTATGATGGGTATATGGGCACAGGACTATGGGATGGAGGATATGTATGATGGGTATATGGGCACTGGACTATGGGATGGAGGATGTATGATGGGTATATGGGCACGGCACTATGGGATGGAGGATGTGTGTGATGGGTATATGGGCACGGGACTATGTGATGGAGGATATGTATGATGGGTATATGGGCACAGGACTATGGGATGGAGGATGTATGATGGGTATATGGGCATGGGACTATGGGATGGTGGATATGTATGATGGGTATATGGGCACGGGACTATGGAATGGAGGATATGTATGATGGGTATATGGGCACAGGACTATGGGATGGAGGATGTGTGTGATGGGAATATGGGCACTGGACTATGGGATGGAGGATGTGTATGATGGGTATATGGGCATGGGACTATGGGATGGAGGATATGTATGATGGGTATATGGGCACAGGACTATGGGATGGAGGATGTGTGATGGGTATATGGGCACTGGACTATGGGATGGAGGATGTGTGATGGGTATATGGGCACTGGACTATGGGATCGTGGATATGTGTGATGGGAATATGGGCACGGGACTATGGGATGGAGGATGTGTATGATGGGTATATGGGCACAGGACTATGGGATGGAGGATGTGTGTGATGGGAATATGGGCACTGGACTATGGGATGGAGGATGTGTATGATGGGTATATGGGCATGGGACTATGGGATGGAGGATATGTATGATGGGTATATGGGCACGGGACTATGGGATGGAGGATGTGCGATGGGTATATGGGCACTGGACTATGGGATCGTGGATATGTGTGATGGGTATATGGGCACTGGACTATGGGATGGATGATATGTATGATGGGTATATGGGCACGGGACTATGGGATCGTGGATATGTGTGATGGGTATATGGGCACTGGACTATGGGATGGATGATATGTATGATGGGTATATGGGCACGGGACTATGGGATGGAGGATAATTATAATTTGCTATAACTAACCACAGTTAGTTACTATGCCCGGGCAGCGCCAGGCTCTTCAGCTAGTTGTAAATAAAATTATCCAGTAACGTGATTGTACACACCCCCTCCAAAGTGTCAGAGGCACTGGTAATGAAAACCTGGGGAGGTGTGTACCCCTACGATCTCCCGGGGTCACCCTACCTCACTGCGGAGGTTGGCACCCTGAATCCTGCGCAATGGTGCCCCCGCTCGGTGATGGAACAGTGTGTATGTATTAGCTCGTTGATGGAACAGTGTGTATGTAATGGCTCGTTGATGGAACAGTGTGCATGTATTGGCTCGTTGATGGAACAGTGTGTATGTAATGGCTCGTTGATGGAACAGTGTGTATGTAATGGCTCGTTGATGGAACAGTGTGTATGTAATGGCTCGTTGATGGAACAGTGTGTATGTAATGGCTCGTTGATGGAACAGTGTGTATGTATTGGCTCGTTGATGGAACAGTGTGTATGTATTGGCTCGTTGATGGAACAGTGTGTATGTATTGGCTCGTTGATGGAACAGTGTGTATGTATTGGCTCGTTGATGGAACAGTGTGTATGTATTGGCTCGTTGATGGAACAGTGTGTATGTATTGGCTCGTTGATGGAACAGTGTGTATGTTTTGGCTCGTTGATGGAACAGTGTATGTATTGGCTCGTTGATGGAACAGTGTGTATGTAATGGCTCGTTGAAGGAACAGTGTATGTATTGGCTCGTTGATGGAACAGTGTGTATGTATTGGCTCGTTGATGGAACAGTGTGTATGTATTGGCTCGTTGATGGAACAGTGTGTATGTATTGGCTCGTTGATGGAACAGTGTGTATGTTTTGGCTCGGTGATGGAACAGTGTGTATGTAATGGCTCGTTGAAGGAACAGTGTGTATGTTTTGGCTCGTTGATGGAACAGTGTGTATGTAATGGCTCGTTGAAGGAACAGTGTGTATGTTTTGGCTCGTTGATGGAACAGTGTGTATGTAATGGCTCGTTGATGGAACAGTGTGTATGTAATGGCTCGTTGAAGGAACAGTGTGTATTGTTGTGAGTTCATTTTCCCCTCCGTCACTGAGGCCTGGTGAACTCCCTATTCTAGTGAAGGAAGGTAGTGAGCCTGATTGTCAGGCACCTGGGACTAATGAAGACGATTGGCTGAGTGGAGTCACTGACTGGATTTAAGGCAGCCTACGCCCTTTCTGCCCTGCAGGTGATTTCTCTGTGGACTCTTGGACACCAGTCTGATTCCTGCTCTCCTAAAGCTAAGTTTTCTGTTTTGCCTTTTGCATCTATGATTTGTTTTTGTTTTTCTTGCTTTTTGGATTCTGCCACTCCCTGCTGGAGTGTGCAGTGTTCTGTGAGCTCTGTCTTCTGAAAGTACCTGAGTGCTGATTTAGTTTTTGAAGCTTAGTTGCTTCAGGGCCATTTTTATATCAGCTTGTTGGCTTTTGTCTCTGATAGGGTTTTGGCAGATTGCAGACAGCAGCCTTCCTATCCGTTCCTATCTAGGTAGTTTTTGGGCCCCGTCTTTGCTCAGCCTGTCTTTCTGTCTGTGTAAGTGTTTTCATCTTGCTTCACCGTCATTATATGTGGGGGGCTGCCTATTGCTTTGGGGTCTGCTCCGGAGCAGTTAGATTTCCCCTTTCCTTCTTTAGGCCTATGTATCTCTCCGGCTGTGATCGAGGGGTCTAGGTCATCGTAGGAACCCCCCACGGCTACTGCTAGTTGTGTTGATAGGCTCAGGGGTCTGCAATCTGATAGTTGCCAACTTCTCTGGTTTTCAGGACTTAGCTAGCATTTCTGTTTTTGCCTCCTACGGTGACTCAATCATAACAGAATCACCCGCCAAACCGCAGATCCTGGGGTACTCAATAGCAGGAAAGAATTGTGTTTAAAAAAAAAAGGGTGTGTGTATATTCTTTCCTCTATATCTCTGAGGCCGTAGGGGGAAGTTTTTTTTTTCTCTCAATGGAGATAAAGCAAGTGTCTGATCGTGTGGAGCAGCTCGCTGCTGAAGTGCGAGGAATTTCCGCCTATCTTGCTCGTTCACATGCTGTTGAACCAAAGATCCCTACACCTGATGTATTTTTTGGGGATCGATCTAAATTTTTGAGTTTCAAAAATAATTGTAAATTATTTTTTGCTTTGAAGCCTAAGTCGTCAGGGAGCCCCGCGCAGCAGGTTAAAATTGTCACCTCTTGGCTGCGTGGTGATCCCCAGGATTGGGCGTTTTCTTTGAAACCAGATGACCCTATTCTGACTGATGTGAACGCATTTTTTCAAGCCTTGGGGTTGCTGTACGACGAACCTAATGCTATTGATCAAGCTGAAAAGACCCTGTTAGCATTGAACACCAGGGTCGAGAATCTGCAGAGTTGTACTGTCAAAAGTTCTGAAAGTGGGCGGTCCTTACTACCTGGAATGATAGTGCCTTGGCTGCTCTCTTTCGGAAGGGTTTGTCAGAAGCCGTAAAAGATACTATGGTGGGATTTCCTGTTCCCTCTGGTCTGGACGATTCTATGTCTTTAGCCATTCAGGTTGATCGGCGTTTACGTGAACGCAGGATTACACTAGAGGTGTTGCCACCGGTTGAACAGACGTCTGAACCTATGCAATGTGATAGAGTTTTATCTAAGGCGCAACGTCAGGAATTCAGAAGGTGTAATAAGCTGTGTTTTTTCTGTGGAGATGCCTCACATGTTATTTCTGTTTGTCCTAAACGTGAGAAACGCTTTGCACACACGTTTTCTGTTGGTGGGGTTCAGCCTAAGTTTCTTTTGGCGATTACTCTGATCTGTTCCCTGTCCACATTTTCCGCCAAGGCTTTTGTGGATTCGGGAGCAGCGCTAAACCTAATGGACTTGGATTTTGCTAGACGTTGTGGATTTCTGTTGACACCTCTGTGGACGCCTATCCCTTTGAGGGGGATTGATGCTACCCCTCTGGCTAAAAATAAACCTCAGTTTTGGACCCAGTTGGTCATGCGGGTCGCCCCAGACCACCAAGAAAATTGCAGATTTTTGGTGTTGCATGGTCTGCATGATGCCGTTGTTCTGGGGTTTCCCTGGTTGCAGATTCCTAATCCAGTTTTGGATTGGAAGTCTGTGTCTGTGGTGAGTTGGGGTTGCCGGTGTACCCTTAGTGAGGCTCCGGTTTTTTCCACCTCTCCTCAGTCGCATGAGGTTCCTGACTATTTGGCGGACTACTATGATGTATTTAGTGAGAATGAGTCTGCGTCCTTGCCTCCTCATAGGAGTTATTACTGTGCAATTGAACTAAACCCGGGGTGTAAATTTCCTAAGGGTCGGCTCTTCAATTTATCTGTACCCGAGCACGAGGCTATGCGGTCCTATATTAAGGAGGCGTTGGAGAAGGGTCATATTTGACCATCCTCTTCACCCTTAGGTGCCGTTTTTTTTTTGTGGCCAAGAAGGATGGTTCTTTAACCCCTTCCCGACCTGTGACACAGCGTATGCGTCATGAAAGTCGGTGCCAATCCGACCTATGACGCATACCCTGTGTCATGAATTCAAAGCCCCCCTGCGGGTCGGGTGACCGGGGTCAATGAAAGGTCACCTGACCCGCAGATACAGGGGGCTTTGTAATTCACCACAGGGGGCGTGGCTTCGCCCCCACGTGGCTACGATCACTCTGATTGGCTGTTAAAAGTGAAACAGCCAATCAGAGCGATAGTAATATTTCATCAATGAAAATTGATGAAATATTACAATCCAGCCATGGCCGATGCTGCAGTAGCATCGGACATGGCTGGAGACACCGATCTGCCGCCGCTGTCATCATCTGCCCCCCCTCCCATTCCCTTCTCTCCCCGCCAGCTTCCGATCCCCCCCTCACCCACTCTCACCGCCCCCGGCACCTTCCAAGTCCCCCCGTCGCTCCCGGTGTCCGGCGGGTCCGGTTCATGGGCGCCGCCATATTAGAAAATGGCGGGCGCATGCGCAGTGCGCCCGCCCGAATCTGCCGGCTGCAGATTCCATTATTAAAAAGTAAATGTACCCCCCGATTATCACCCCCATAGGTAGGCAGAACTAATAAAATAAAGAAAATATTTTTATTTTTCCATCAGGGTTAGGGTTGGAAAGAGGGTTAGGGTTGGAAAGAGGGTTAGGGTTGGAAAGAGGGTTAGGGTTGGAAAGAGGGTTAGGGTTAGAATTAGGGTTAGGCTTGTGGTTAGTGTTATGGTTAGTGTTGGGGTTAGGGGTGTGTTGGGGTTAGGGTTGGGATTAGGGTTAGGGATGTGTTGGGGTTAGGGTTGTGGTTAGGGGTGTGTTGGGGTTAGGGTTGGAGTTAGAATTGAGGGGTTTCCACTGTTTAGCCACATCAGGGGGTCTCCAAACGCGACATGGTGCAACCTTTGATTCCAGCCAATTTTGCGTTCAAAAAGTCAAATGGTGCTCACTCCCTTCCAAGCCCCGACGTGTGCCCAAACAGTGGTTTACCCCCACATATGGGGTATCAGCGTACTCAGGACAAACTGGACAACAACTTTTGGGGTCCAATTTATCCTGTTACCCTTGTGAAAAAAAAAATTGCGGGCTAAAAATCATTTTTTTTGAGGGAAAAAAATGATTTTTTATTTTCACGGCTCTGCGTTATAAACTTCTGTGAAGCACTTGGGGGTTCAAGGTGCTCACCATACATCTAGATAAGTTCCCTGGGGGGTGTAGTTTCCAAAATGGGGTCACTTGTGGGAGGTTTCTACTGTTTAGGCACACAGGGGCTCAGCAAATGTAACATGACGCCCGCAGACCATTCCATCAAAGTCAGCATTTCAAAATGTCACTACTTCCCTGCTGAGACCCAACGTGTGCCCAAACAGTGGTTTCCCCCCACATATGGGGTACCAGCGTACTCAGGACAAACTGGACAACAACTTTTGGGGTCCAATTTCTCCTGTGACCCTTGTGAAAATAAAAAATTGCGAGCTAAAAATTCATTTTTTGAGGAAAAAAAAAGATTTTTTATTTTCATGGCTCTGCGTTACAATCTTCTGTGAAGCACTTCGGGGTTCAAGGTGCTCACCACACATCTAGGCAAGTTCCTTATGGGGTCTAGTTTCCAAAATGGGGTCACTTGTGGGGGGTTTCCACAGTTTAGGAACATCAAGGGCTCTGCAAATGTAACATGATGCCGGCAGACCATTCCATCAAAGTCAGCATACCAAAACGTCACTACTTCCCTTCCGAGCCCTGACGTGTGCCCATACAGTGGTCATCCCCCACATATGGGTTATCAGCGTACTCAGGACAAACTAGACAACAACTTTTGGGGTCCAATTTCTCCTGTTACCCTTGTGAAAAAAAAAATTGCGGGCTAAAAATCATTTTTTTTGAGGGAAAAAAATGATTTTTTATTTTCATGGCTCTGCGTTACAATCTTCTGTGAAGCACTTGGGGGTTCAAGGTGCTCACCACACATCTAGATAAGTTCCTTGGGGGGTCTTGTTTACAAAATGGGGTCCCTTGTGGGGGGTTTCTACTGTTTAGGCACACAGGGGCTCAGCAAATGTAACATGATGCCCGCAGACTATTCCATCAAAGTCAGCATTTCAAAATGTCACTACTTCCCTTCCGAGCCCCGACGTGTGCCCAAACAGTGGTCTCCCCCCACATATGGGGTACCAGCGTACTCAGGACAAACTGGAAAACAACTTTTGGGGTCCAATTTATCCTGGTACCCTTGTGAAAATAAAAAAATTGCAGACTAAAAAATTTTTTTTTAGGAAAAAAAAAAGTTTTATTTTCACTGCTCTGCATTATAAACTTCTGTGAATCACCTGGGGGTTCAAAGTGCTCACTATGCATCTAGATAAGTTCCTTAGGGGGTCTAGTTTCCAAAATGGGGTCATTTGTGGGGGAGCTCCAAAGTTTAGGCACACAGGGGATCTCCAAACACGACATGGTGTCCGCTAACGATTGGAGCCAATTTTCATTTCAAAAAGTCAAATGGCGCTCATTCCCTTCTGCGTCCTGCCGTGCACCCAAACAGTGCCCCCCCCCACATATGGGGTACCAGCGTACTCAGGACAATCTGGACAACAACTTTTGTGGTCCAATTTCTCCTGTTACCCTTGTGAAAATAAAAAATAGCGTGCTAAAAAATCATTTTTGAGGAAAAAAAAATGATTTTTTATTTTCACTGCTCTATGTTATAAACTTTTGTGAGGCACTTGGGGGTTCAAAGTGCTCCCTACACATCTAGATAAGTTCCTTAAGGGGTCTAGTTACCAAAATGGTGTCACTTGTGGGGGAGCTCCAATGTTTAGGCACACAGGGGCTCTCCAAACGCGACATGGTGTCCGATAACGATTGGAGCTAATTTTCCATTCAAAAAGTCAAATGGCGCTCCTTCCCTTCCGGGCCCTGCCCTGCACCCAAACAGTGGTTTATGACCATATATGAGGTATTGGTGTGCTCAGGAGAAATTGCCCAACAAATTTTAGGATCCATTTTATCCTGTTGCCCATGTGAAAATGAAAAAACTGAGGCTAAAAGATAATTTTTGTGAAAAAAAAAGTACTTTTTTTTTTTTTCAGATCAATTTGAGAAGCACCTGGGGGTTCAAAGTGATCACTATGCATCTAGATAAGTTCCTTGGGGGGTCTAGTTTCCAAAATGGGGTCACTTGTGGGGGAGCTCCAGTGTTTAGGCACACAGCGACTCTCCAAACGCGACATGGCAACCCCTATATATTCCAGCATATTTTCCGATCAAAAAGTCAAATGGCGCTCCTTCCCTTCTGAGCCCTGCCGTACGCCCAAACAGTGGTTTATGACCACATATGAGGTATCGGTGTACTCAGGGGAAATTGCCCAACAAATTATAGGATCCATTTTATCCTGTTGCCCATGTGAAAATGAAAAAATTGATGCTGAAAGGAAATTTGTGTTGGAAAAATTAAAATGTCCATTTTTTCCTTCCACATTGCCTTAGCTGTTGTGAAACACCTGAAGGGTTAATAATCTTCTTGAATGTGGTTTTGAGTAGCTTGAGGGGTGCAGTTTTTAGAATGGTGTCACTTTTGGGTATTTTCTGCCATATAGACCCCTCAAAGTGACTTCAAATGTGAGGTGGTCCCTAAAAAAAAAAGGTTTTGTAAATTTTGTTGTAAAAATGAGAAATCGCTGGTCAACTTTTAACCCTTATAACTTCCTAACAAAAAAATATTTTGCTTCCAAAATTGTGCTGATGTAAAGTAGACATGTGGGAAATGTTATTTAGTAACTATTTTGTGTCACATAACTCTCTAGTTTAACAGAATAAAAATTCAAAATTTGAAAATTGCGAAATTTTCAAAATTTTCACCAAATTTCTGATTTTTTCACAAATAAACGCAAAAATTATCGACCTAAATTTACCACTAACATGAAGCCCAATATGTCACGAAAAAACAATCTCAGAATCGCTAGGATGCGTTGAAGCGTTCCAGAGTTGCAAAAAATGGCCAGGTCATTAAGGTCAAAATAGGCTGGGTCATGAAGGGGTTAAGGCCCTGTATTGATTATCGTGCCCTCAATAAAATTACTATTAAATATCAGTATCCGTTACCCCTGATTTCGGATCTATTCTCTAGAGTCAGAGGTGCTTGCTGGTTTACCAAGCTTGACCTCAGGGGGGCGTATAATCTTATCCGCATTAAGCAGGGGGATGAATGGAAGACGGCGTTTAATACTCCGGAGGGACATTTTGAGTACCTGGTGATGCCTTTTGGGCTCATTAATGCCCCTTCTGTCTTCCAGTGCTTCATGAACGATATTTTCCGAGACTTTGTGGATAAATTTTTGATCATCTATCTGGATGATATTTTGATCTTCTCCAAGGATTGGGATTCTCATGTGGAACATGTTCGGACGGTGTTCCGGATCTTGAGGGAGAATTCTCTGTATGTCAAAGGATCAAAATGCTTTTTTGGAGTACAGAGAATTTCTTTTTTGGGATTTATTTTGTCTCCGTCAACTATTGAAATGGACCCGGCCAAGGTACAGGCCATTTATGATTGGGTTCAGCCCACTTCTTTGAAGGCCCTCCAGAAGTTTTTGGGTTTTGCTAATTTTTATCGGAAATTTATAGCAAAATTTTCTAGTATTGCCAAACCATTGACTGACCTGACCAGGAAGGGTGCGGATGTGTTGAATTGGTCTCCGGAGGCGGTTGCTTCCTTTCAGGAGTTGAAGCGTAGATTTACCTCCGCCCCGGTTCTGCGGCAACCTGATGTCTCACTCCCGTTCCAGGTAGAGGTGGATGCTTCTGAGATTGGTGCAGGAGAGGTGTTGTCCCAAAAGGATCCGGTAACATCTAAAATGAATCCCTGTGCTTTCTTTTCCCGTAAGTTCTCTTCATCTGAACGTAACTATGATGTGGGGAATCGGGAACTGTTGGCCATGAAATGGGCATTTGAGGAGTGGAGACATTGGTTGGAGGGAGCCAAACATCAAGTTGTGGTCCTCACTGACCACAAAAATTTGATTTACCTAGAGTCGGCTAAACGCTTGAACCCTAGACAGGCTAGGTGGGCCTTGTTTTTTACACGTTTTGATTTTGTGGTCTCTTTCCTTCCTGGAACTAAGAATGTCAAGGTAGACGCCCTCTCTAGGAGTTTCTTGGCTGATTCTCCTGTGGTGACCAAGCCTGCCACCATCTTAGGCGAAGGGGTAGTTCTTTCTGCCATCTCGCCCGATTTGAGACTTGCTCTGCAAGAGTTCCAGGAGGACAAACCTGAGCGTTGCCCCAGTGGAAAGTTGTATGTTCCTGACCAGTGGAAGAAGAGAGTGATGTCTGAAGTTCATTGCTCTGCATTGGCTGGGCATCCAGATATTTTTGGTACTAGAGATCTGGTGAGTCGCTCTTTTTGGTGGCCCACCTTGTCTCATGATGTCAGGAATTTTGTGCAGTCCTGTGTGACTTGCTCCCGGTCTAAATCTTGTTCTCGCTCTAGTGGGTTGTTGATGCCTTTGCCGGTCCCCAGGAGGCCATGGACCCATATTTCAATGGATTTCATCTCTGATATGCCGGTCTCTCAAAGAATGACTGTTATTTGGGTGATTTGTGATAGGTTCTCTAAGATGGTTCATCTTGTACCACTCCCTAAGTTGCCATCTTCCTCTGAGTTGGTGCCCCTGTTTTTGCAACAGGTGGTTCGCTTGCACGGGATTCCTGAGAACATTGTATCTGACAGAGGAGTTCAATTTGTGTCTAAATTTTGGAGGACATTCTGTTCCAAGTTGGGAATTCAGTTGTCCTTCTCCTCTGCTTTTCACCCTCAGACCAATGGGCAGACAGAGAGAACAAACCAGACCTTGGAGTCGTATTTGAGATGTTTTATTTCCGCTGATCAGGATGATTCGGTTTCATTTTTGCCCTTGGCCGAATTTGCTTTAAATAATAGAGCTAGTTCTGCCACTTTGATGTCACCTTTTTTTTGTAACTTTGGTTTTCACCCTCGATTTTCTTCAGGGCAGGTGGAGCCTTCTGCCTGCCCAGGTGTTGACACTGTGGTGGAGAGAATGCACCAGATCTGGGACCAAGTGGTGGATAAGTTCTCTCTCTCCCAGGAAAAGGCCCAGCGGTTTTCCAATCGACATAGGACCATTGGTCCCCAGTTTAAGATTGGTGATATGGTGTGGTTATCATCAAAAAATATTGCTATGAAGGTGGCTTCTCCTAAGTTTAAGCCTAGATTTATTGGACCTTACAAGATTTTGGAGATTATTAATCCGGTCTCTTTTCGTTTGGCTCTTCCTGTCACATTTAAGATCCATAATGTGTTCCATAAGTCCTTGTTGAAGAGGTTTGTTGAGCCAGTTGTGCCTGAGGTGGCACCTCCGGACCCTGTAGTGGTTGAAGGTAACTTGGAATATGAGGTAGAGAAAATTCTGGATTCCCGTCTGGCTAGACGGAGACTCCAGTATTTGGTTAAGTGGAAGGGTTATGGTCAGGAGGAAAATTCCTGGGTCTCTGCCTCTGATATTCATGCCAAAAGATTGGTGCGTGCCTTTCATCGGGCTCACCCTGATCGCCCTGGTAGCGTTGTTGAGGGTTCGGTGACCCCTCCTCAAGGGGGGGGTACTGTTGTGAGTTCATTTTCCCCTCCGTCACTGAGGCCTGGTGAACTCCCTATTCTAGTGAAGGAAGGTAGTGAGCCTGATTGTCAGGCACCTGGGACTAATGAAGACGATTGGCTGAGTGGAGTCACTGACTGGATTTAAGGCAGCCTACGCCCTTTCTGCCCTGCGGGTGATTTCTCTGTGGACTCTTGGACACCAGTCCGATTCCTGCTCTCCTAAAGCTAAGTTTTCTGTTTTGCCTTTTGCATCTAAGATTGGTTTTTGTTTTTCTTGCTTTTTGGATTCTGCCACTCCCTGCTGGAGTGTGCAGTGTTCTGTGAGCTCTGTCTTCTGAAAGTACCTGAGTGCTGATTTAGTTTTTGAAGCTTAGTTGCTTCAGGGCCATTTTTAGATCAGCTTGTTGGCTTTTGTCTCTGATAGGGTTTTGGCAGATTGCAGACAGCAGCCTTCCTATCCGTTCCTATCTAGGTAGTTTTTGGGCCCCGTCTTTGATCAGCCTGTCTTTCTGTCTGTGTAAGTGTTTTCATCTTGCTTCACCGTCATTATACGTTGGGGGCTGCCTATTGCTTTGGGGTCTGCTCTGGGGCAGTTAGATTTCCCCTTTCCTTCTTTAGGCCTATTTATCTCTCCGGCTGTGATCGAGGGGTCTAGGTCATCGTAGGAACCCCCCACGGCTACTGCTAGTTGTGTTGATAGGCTCAGGGGTCTGCAATCTGATAGTTGCCAACTTCTCTGGTTTTCAGGACTTAGGCTAGTTTCACACTAGCGTTTAAACGACGCGCGCACGGCGCCGCTAAGCCACGCCCCTGCCGGCTCCCTGCCCGCCCCTTCCTGTTATCGCCTCCTCCGAGCGCAGAGGGCTGCATGCGTTATGCGCACCCTATCTTTAGCATAGGGTGCGCAGGCCGTGCGCAACTATGAATATAGCGTGCGCTGCGCATTTTTGGTGTTGCGCCGTGTGCGCCGAACGCAGCATGTTGCATTTTGGCGCGCACGGCGCACATTCAAAAATGCGCAGCGCACGCTATATTCATAGTTGCGCACGGCCTGCGCACCCTATGCTAAAGATAGGGTGCACATAACGCATTCAGCCCTCTGCGCTCGGAGGAGGCGATAACAGGAAGGGGCGGGCAGGGAGCCGGCAGGGGGCGTGGCTTAGCGGCGCCGTGCGCGCGTCGTTTAAACGCTAGTGTGAAACTAGCCTTAGCTAGCATTTCTGTTTTTGCCTCCTACGGTAACTCAATCATAACAGTGTATGTTTTGGCTCGTTGATGGAACAGTGTGTATGTAATGGCTCGTTGATGGAACAGTGTGTATGTTTTGGCTCGTTGATGGAACAGTGTGTATGTAATGGCTCGTTGATGGAACAGTGTGTATGTTTTGGCTCGTTGATGGAACAGTGTGTATGTAATGGCTCGTTGATGGAACAGTGTGTATGTTTTGGCTCGTTGATGGAACAGTGTGTATGTATTGGCTCGTTGATGGAACAGTGTGTATGTAATGGCTCGTTGATGGAACAGTGTGTATGTAATGGCTCGTTGAAGGAACAGTGTGTATGTAATGGCTCGTTGATGGAACAGTGTGTATGCATTGGCTCGTTGATGGAACAGTGTGTATGCATTGGCTCGTTGATGGAACAGTGTGTATGTAATGGCTCGTTGAAGGAACAGTGTGTATGTTTTGGCTCGTTGATGGAACAGTGTGTATGTAATGGCTCGTTGATGGAACAGTGTGTATGTAATGGCTCGTTGATGGAACAGTGTGTATGTAATGGCTCGTTGATGGAACAGTGTGTATGTAATGGCTCGTTGATGGAACAGTGTGTATGTATTGGCTCGTTGATGGAACAGTGTGTATGTAATGGCTCGTTGATGGAACAGTGTGTATGTATTGGCTCGTTGATGGAATAGTGTGTATGTAATGGCTCGTTGATGGAACAGTGTGTATGTAATGGCTCGTTGATGGAACAATGTGTATGTAATGGCTAGGTGAAGGAACAGTGTGTATGTATTGGCACATTGATGGAACATTGTGTATGTAATGGCTCGTTGATGGAACAGTGTGTATGTTTTGGCTTGTTGATGGAACAGTGTGTATGCAATGGCTCGTTGATGGAACAGTGTGTATGTAATGGCTCGTTGATGGAACAGTGTGTATGTAATGGCTCGTTGATGGAACAGTGTGTATGTAATGGCTCGTTGATGGAACAGTGTGTATGCAATGGCTCGTTGATGGAATAGTGTGTATGTAATGGCTCGTTGATGGAACAGTGTGTATGTAATGGCTCGTTGATGGAACAGTGTGTATGTAATGGCTAGGTGAGGGAACAGTGTGTATGTATTGGCACATTGATGGAACATTGTGTATGTAATGGCTCGTTGATGGAACAGTGTGTATGTTTTGGCTTGTTGATGGAACAGTGTGTATGCAATGGCTCGTTGATGGAACAGTGTGTATGTAATGGCTCGTTGATGGAACAGTGTGTATGTATTGGCTCGTTGATGGAATAGTGTGTATGTATTGGCTCGTTGAAGGAACAGTGTGTATGTATTGGCTCGTTGAAGGGACAGTGTGTATGTATTGCACCCACATGTCAGGGTGCAGTGATCTGTGCACTGTAGAAGTGCCTGGAGAGTGAGACATAGTAATGATGTACCTGCCCCTATTGTGACGCTGCCTGTCCGCGGGGTTGGCGCCCTGCTCCTCGGCGCTCTCCCTTCTGTCCCTTTCCGCAGCGCTGTGTTGATCGGTGAGCAGGACTCGGATCTCCTTATATGCATGAAGCGCTCGGTGCCGTATATATAGATAATCAGGAGTGAGATAGCGGATCAGCACCCGCCGGTGGCACACTGTGGAACGTCTACACAGACAGCACGTCATCCCCTTCTCTTATGTCCACTTACATCCATTAACCCCTTTCTGACCGCTGACGGGATAGTACGTCAGCAGTCAGACTCCCCTGCTACGAGGTGGGCTCTGGCGGTGAGCCCACCTCAAAGCCGCGACATGTCAGCTGTTATAAACAGCTGACATGTGCCCGCAATAGGCGCAAGTGGAATCGCCGTTCGCCCGCGCCTATTAACTAGCTAAATCCTGCTGTCAAGCGCTGACAGCGGGCATTTAACTAGAGCTTCCGGCCGTCGGGTCGGAAGTGAGCTCATCGCTGACCCCCGTCATGTCATCGGGGGTCGGTGTCATGTTGCCTGGACTACCACAGGTCTCAGAGACCTCTATGGTTGTTCCAGGCATATGGCTTTCAGCGCCACCCGGTGGTCGGCGCTGAAAGCACAGCAGTAAATCTGCTACATATGGACGATCTGCTCATCGCCCATATGTAGCAGAGCCGATCGGGTCGTGCATGCTCCAAGCCTCCTATGGAGATTACTGAAGCATGCCAAAAGTAAAAAATAAAATAAAAATAAAAAAACCTAATCACCCTAATCAAAATAAAACTATTTAAAAAAAAAATCACACATATTAGGTATCGCCACTTTCAGTATCACCAGATCAATAAAAGCATTAACCCGGTATCTAAACGGCGTAGCGGGAAAAAAAATACAAACTGCCAGAGTTACGGTTTTTTGGTCGCCGCTACATTGCATTAAAATGCAGTAATGGGCGATCAGAAGATCGTATCTGCACAAACGTGGCATCATTAAAAACGTCAGCTCCGCACGCAAAAAATAAGCCCTCATCCGACCCCAGAGCACGAAAAACGGGGACGCTGCAGGAATAATGCACATTTTTTTTTAGCAAACTTTGGACTTTGTTTTCCCCACTCAGATAATAGAGCCCCTGAGCCCGGTCTGGTGTCTGTGAGCCAGGAAGGACCCGGAGAACGGCGGGGTCAGCAGCTAGTGAACCCAGCAAAGAAGCCAAACAACAAGGGGGGGACACGGCACGCTTTCTGCAATGTCACCGCACTTGGGATTCTTTCCCAGTTCTCCAGTACACGACATGGTAAAAGCAATGGTGTCGTTCAAAAGTGCAACTCGTCCCGCAAACAACAAGCCCTCACACGGGGCCATACTGACGGGAGAGGAACAAGTGACGGCTCTGGGAAGGAGGGGCGCGGAAACCAGCTCCGGTCAGGAAGGGGTTAACGACCAGAGGGATCTTTGGTTTTGCATTTTCGGTTTCCACGCCCCTCCTTCCCAGAGCCGTCACTTGTTCCTCTCCCGTCAGTATGGCCCCGTGTGAGGGCTTGTTGTTTGCGGGACGAGTTGCACTTTTGAACGACACCATTGCTTTTACCATGTCGTGTACTGGAGAACTGGGAAAGAATCCCAAGTGCGGTGACATTGCAGAAAGCGTGCCGTGTCCCCCCCTTGTTGTTTGGCTTCTTTGCTGGGTTCACTAGCTGCTGACCCCGCCGTTCTCCGGGTCCTTCCGGGCTCACAGACACCAGACCGGGCTCAGGGGCTCTATTATCTGAGTGGGGAAAACAAAGTCCAAAGTTTGCTAAAAAAAAAAAAAAAAAAAAAAATCATTGGGGGGGGGGGGGGGGAGGGGTCTCATCTCCCTGTATTGGGGGGGGGGGGGTCTCCTCTCTCCGTATTGGGGGGGTCTCCTCGCTCTGTATTGGGAGGGGTCTCCTCTCCCTGTATGGGGGGGGTCTCCTCACTCTGTATTAGGGGGGTCTCCTCTCTCTGGATTGGGGGGGGGTCTCTTCTCTCTGGATTGGGGGGGGGTCTCCTCTCTCTGGATTGGGGGGGGGTCTCCTCTCTCTGGATTGGGGGGGTCTCCTCTCTCTGGATTGGGGGGGTCGTCTCCTCTCTCTGGATTGGGGGGGTCGTCTCCTCTCTCTGGATTGGGGGGGTCTCCTCTCTCTGGATTGGGGGGGGTCTCCTCTCTCTGGATTGGGGGGGGGGGGTCTCCTCTCCCTGGATTGGGGGGGGGGGTCTCCTCTCCCTGGATTGGGGGGGTCTCTCCTCTCTGGATTGGGGGGGTCTCCTCTCTGTATTGGGGGGGTCTCCTCTCTGTATTAGGGGGGTCTCCTCTCTGTATTAGGGGGGTCTCCTCTCTGTATTAGGGGGTCCTCTCTCTCTGTATTGGGGGGTCCTCTATCTCTGTATTGGGGGGGGGGTCTCCTGTATCTCTGTATTGGGGGGTCACCTCTCTCTGGATTGGGGGGGTCTCCTCTCTGTATTGGGGGGTCCCCTCTCTCTGTATTGGGGTCTCCTCTCTCTCTGGATTGGGGGGGTCACCTCTCTCTGGATTGGGGGGTCACCTCTCTCTGGATTGGGGGGGTCACCTCTCTCTGGATTGGGGGGGGTCTCCTCTCTGGATTGGGGGGTCCCCTCTCTCTGTATTGGGGTCTCCTCTCTCTCTGGATTGGGGGGGTCACCTCTCTCTGGATTGGGGGGTCCCCTCTCTCTGTATTGGGGGGGTCTCCTCTCTCTGTATTGGGGGGTCTCCTCTCTCTGTATTGGGGGGTCCCCTCTCTCTGTATTGGGGTCTCCTCTATCTCTGTATTGGGGGGTCTCTTCTCTCTGGATTGGGGGGGTCTCCTCTCTCTGGATTGGGGGGGTCTCCTCTCTCTGGATTGGGGGGTCCCCTCTCTCTGTATTGGGGGGGTCTCCTCTCTCTGTATTGGGGGGTCTCCTCTCTCTGTATTGGGGGGTCTCCTCTCTCTGTATTGGGGGGTCTCCTCTATGTATTGGGGGGTCCCCTCTTTCTGTATTGGGGGGTCTCCTCTCTCTGGATTGGGGGGGTCTCCTCTCTCTGGATTGGGGGGTCCCCTCTCTCTGGATTGGGGGGTCCCCTCTCTCTGGATTGGGGGGGTCTCCTCTCTCTGGATTGGGGGGTCTCCTCTCTGTATTGGGGGGTCCCCTCTCTCTGTATTGGGGTCTTCTCTCTCTGGATTGGGGGGTCACCTCTCTCTCTGGATTGGGGGGGGTCACCTCTCTCTGGATTGGGGGGGGTCTCCTCTCTCTGGATTGGGGGGGTCTCCTCTCTCTGGATTGGGGGGGTCTCCTCTCTCTGGATTGGGGGGTCCCCTCTCTCTGGATTGGGGTCTCCTCTCTCTTTGGATTGGGGGGTCACCTCTCTCTGGATTGGGGGGGGTCTCCCCTCTCTGGATTGGGGGGGTCTCCTCTCTCTGTATTGGGGGGTCTCCTCTCTGTATTGGGGGGGTCTCCTCTATGTATTGGGGGGTCCCCTCTCTCTGTATTGGGGTCTCCTCTATCTCTGTATTGGGGGGTCTCCTCTCTCTGGATTGGGGGGGTCTCCTCTCTCTGGATTGGGGGGTCCCCTCTCTCTGGATTGGGGGGGTCTCCTCTCTCTGGATTGGGGGGTCTCCTCTCTCTGTATTGGGGGGGTCTCCTCTATCTCTGTATTGGGGGGTCTCCTCTCTCTGTATTGGGGTCTCCTCTCTCTCTGGATTGGGGGGTCCCCTCTCTCTGTATTGGGGGGGTCTCCTCTCTCTGTATTGGGGGGGGGTCTCCTCTCTCTGTATTGGGGGGGTCTCCTCTCTGTATTGGGGGGGTCTCCTATGTATTGGGGGGTCCCCTCTCTCTGTATTGGGGTCTCCTCTATCTCTGTATTGGGGGGTCTCCTCTCTCTGGATTGGGGGGGTCTCCTCTCTCTGGATTGGGGGGTCCCCTCTCTCTGTATTGGGGGGGTCTCCTCTCTGTATTGGGGGGTCCCCTCTCTCTGTATTGGGGTCTCCTCTCTCTGGATTGGGGGGGGTCTCCTCTCTCTGGATTGGGGGGTCCCCTCTCTCTGTATTGGGGGGGTCTCCTCTCTGTATTGGGGGGTCCCCTCTCTCTGGATTGGGGGGGTCTCCTCTCTCTGTATTGGGGGGGTCTCCTCTCTCTGTATTGGGGGGGTCTCCTCTCTGTATTGGGGGGGTCTCCTATGTATTGGGGGGTCCCCTCTCTCTGTATTGGGGTCTCCTCTATCTCTGGATTGGGGGGTCTCCTCTCTCTGGATTGGGGGGGTCTCCTCTCTCTGGATTGGGGGGTCCACTCTCTCTGTATTGGGGGGGTCTCCTCTCTGTATTGGGGGGTCCCCTCTCTCTGTATTGGGGTCTCCTCTCTCTGGATTGGGGGGGGTCTCCTCTCTCTGGATTGGGGGGTCCCCTCTCTCTGTATTGGGGGGGTCTCCTCTCTGTATTGGGGGGTCCCCTCTCTCTGTATTGGGGTCTCCTGTATCTCTGTATTGGGGGGGTCTCCTCTCTCTGTATTGGGGGGTCTCCTCTCTATTTTGGGGTCTTACGGTCAGTCTTTACCCCGCTTGCAGTCGGATCAGGCTCCCGTGGATCCGCCACGCTGAGACTTGTAGTGCCGCCCATAGGGCGCACCAGTTACCTGCTGTCCGGCCTCCTCCGCATCCCCGGGACCCTCATCCCGAAATCTACTCCACACTGAGGCTTCACAACAAGACCAGGCCGCTGCCACACTGCGCATGTGCCAGTATAATGGCCTATGATCAGCACAGGAGCCAGCAGTTCCCACAGAAGCCTTCCCCTTCGTCTCCTCCGGAGTCTATCACTGAGCTAGACAGGAAACCCACCAGAAACATGGCGGCAGTGTCCGTACAGGCGTCACCAAGCGAGACCGGAAGTGAACGGGGCGCTGATCACGTGCTGCACATAAACACTCAGCCTGCGGTGATGTCTCGTGCTTCTGTCAAGTTCTCTGAAGACCACGCCCACGTGTACTTGTCAGCCAATCAGGAGCTGAGTCGCAGATCATGTGATCGCTCCCGGAGTCTCTACAGGAAAGCGGCGATTGTCAGAACAGGTGAGTCCGGAGGTGAGAGAGGAGGAGACAGTGAGGAGACGGTGTGTGTGGGGGGGGGAGGACGGGGGGAGGAGACTGTGTGTGTGTGTGGGGGGGAGGACGGGGGCAGGAGACGTGTGTGTGTGGGGGGGGAGGACGGGGGCAGGAGACGTGTGTGTGTGGGGGGGGGAGGACGGGGGCAGGAGACGTGTGTGTGTGGGGGGGGAGGACGGGGGCAGGAGACGTGTGTGTGTGGGGGGGGGAGGACGGGGGCAGGAGACGTGTGTGTGTGTGGGGGGGGGAGGACGGGGGCAGGAGACGTGTGTGTGTGGGGGGGGGAGGACGGGGGCAGGAGACGTGTGTGTGTGGGGGGGGGAGGACGGGGGCAGGAGACGTGTGTGTGGGGGGGAGGACGGGGGCAGGAGACGTGTGTGTGGGGGGGAGGACGGGGGCAGGAGACGGTGTGTGTGTGGGGGGGGAGGACGGGGGAAGGACGGGGGCAGGAGACGGTGTGTGTGTGTGGGGGGAGGACGGGGGCAGGAGACGTGTGTGTGTGTGTGTGTGTGTGTGTGGGGGGAGGACGGGGGCAGGAGACTGTGTGTGTGGGGGGGGAGGACGGGGGGAGGAGACTGTGTGTGTGTGTGGGGGGGGGAGGACGGGGGGAGGAGACTGTGTGTGTGTGTGTGGGGGGGGGAGGACGGGGGGAGGAGACTGTGTGTGTGGGGGGGGAGGACGGGGGCAGGAGACGTGTGTGTGTGGGGGGGGAGGACGGGGGCAGGAGACGGTGTGTGTGGGGGGGGAGGACGGGGGCAGGAGACGGTGTGTGTGGGGGGAAGGACGGGGGCAGGAGACGGTGTGTGTGGGGGGAAGGACGGGGGCAGGAGACGGTGTGTGGGGGGGGAGGACGGGGGCAGGAGACTGTGTGTGTGTGTGGGGGGGGAGGACGGGGGCAGGAGACGTGTGTGGGGGGGGAGGACGGGGGCAGGAGACTGTGTGTGTGTGGGGGGGGAGGACGGGGGCAGGAGACGTGTGTGTGTGGGGGGGGGGAGGACGGGGGCAGGAGACGTGTGTGTGTGGGGGGGGGAGGACGGGGGCAGGAGACGTGTGTGTGTGTGGGGGGGGGGGAGGACGGGGGCAGGAGACGTGTGTGTGTGTGGGGGGGGGAGGACGGGGGCAGGAGACGTGTGTGTGTGGGGGGGGGAGGACGGGGGCAGGAGACGTGTGTGGGGGGGGGGAGGACGGGGGCAGGAGACGTGTGTGTGGGGGGGAGGACGGGGGCAGGAGACGTGTGTGTGTGTGGGGGGGGAGGACGGGGGAAGGACGGGGGCAGGAGACGGTGTGTGTGTGTGGGGGGAGGACGGGGGCAGGAGACGTGTGTGTGTGTGTGTGTGTGTGTGGGGGGAGGACGGGGGCAGGAGACTGTGTGTGTGTGTGGGGGGGGAGGACGGGGGGAGGAGACAGTGTGTGTGTGTGGGGGGGGGGAGGACGGGGGGAGGAGACTGTGTGTGTGTGTGTGGGGGGGGGAGGACGGGGGGAGGAGACTGTGTGTGTGGGGGGGGGAGGACGGGGGGAGGAGACTGTGTGTGTGTGTGTGGACGGGGGCAGGAGACGTGTGTGTGTGTGTGTGGGGGGAGGACGGGGGCAGGAGACGTGTGTGTGTGTGTGTGTGTGTGTGTGGGGAGGACGGGGGGAGGAGACTGTGTGTGTGTGTGGGGGGGGAGGACGGGGGGAGGAGACTGTGTGTGTGTGTGGGGGGGGGAGGACGGGGGGAGGAGACTGTGTGTGTGTGTGTGTGGGGGGGGGAGGACGGGGGGAGGAGACTGTGTGTGTGGGGGGGGGAGGACGGGGGGAGGAGACTGTGTGTGTGGGGGGGGGAGGACGGGGGGAGGAGACTGTGTGTGTGGGGGGGGAGGACGGGGGGAGGAGACTGTGTGTGTGTGGGGGGGGGAGGACGGGGGGAGGAGACTGTGTGTGTGTGGGGGGGGGAGGACGGGGGGAGGAGACTGTGTGTGTGTGGGGGGGGGAGGACGGGGGGAGGAGACTGTGTGTGTGTGGGGGGGGGAGGACGGGGGGAGGAGACTGTGTGTGTGTGGGGGGGGGAGGACGGGGGGAGGAGACTGTGTGTGTGTGGGGGGGGGAGGACGGGGGGAGGAGACTGTGTGTGTGTGGGGGGGGGAGGACGGGGGGAGGAGACTGTGTGTGTGTGGGGGGGGGAGGACGGGGGGAGGAGACTGTGTGTGTGTGGGGGGGGGAGGACGGGGGGAGGAGACTGTGTGTGTGTGGGGGGGGGAGGACGGGGGGAGGAGACTGTGTGTGTGTGGGGGGGGGAGGACGGGGGGAGGAGACTGTGTGTGTGTGGGGGGGGGAGGACGGGGGGAGGAGACTGTGTGTGTGTGGGGGGGGGAGGACGGGGGGAGGAGACTGTGTGTGTGTGGGGGGGGGAGGACGGGGGGAGGAGACTGTGTGTGTGTGGGGGGGGGAGGACGGGGGGAGGAGACTGTGTGTGTGTGGGGGGGGGAGGACGGGGGGAGGAGACTGTGTGTGTGGGGGGGGGAGGACGGGGGGAGGAGACTGTGTGTGTGGGGGGGGGAGGACGGGGGGAGGAGACTGTGTGTGTGGGGGGGGGAGGACGGGGGGAGGAGACTGTGTGTGTGGGGGGGGGAGGACGGGGGGAGGAGACTGTGTGTGTGTGGGGGGGGGAGGACGGGGGGAGGAGACTGTGTGTGTGTGTGAGGACGGGGGGAGGAGACTGTGTGTGTGTGTGTGGACGGGGGGAGGAGACTGTGTGTGTGTGTGTGGACGGGGGCAGGAGACTGTGTGTGTGTGTGGGGACGGGGGCAGGAGACTGTGTGTGTGTGGGGACGGGGGCAGGAGACTGTGTGTGTGTGGGGACGGGGGCAGGAGACTGTGTGTGTGTGGGGACGGGGGCAGGAGACTGTGTGTGTGTGTGGACGGGGGCAGGAGACTGTGTGTGTGTATGTGTGGACGGGGGCAGGAGACGTGTGTGTGTGTGTGGGGACGGGGGCAGGAGACGTGTGTGTGTGTGTGTGTGTGGACGGGGGCAGGAGACGTGTGTGTGTGTGTGTGTGGACGGGGGCAGGAGACGTGTGTGTGTGTGTGTGTGTGTGTGTGTGTGTGTGTGGACGGGGGCAGGAGACGTGTGTGTGTGTGTGTGGACGGGGGCAGGAGACGTGTGTGTGTGTGTGTGTGTGTGTGGACGGGGGCAGGAGACGTGTGTGTGTGTGTGTGTGTGTGTGGACGGGGGCAGGAGACGTGTGTGTGTGTGTGTGTGTGTGTGTGTGTGTGTGTGTGTGGACGGGGGCAGGAGACGTGTGTGTGTGTGTGGGGTGTGAGTGTGTGTGTGTGTGTGGACGGGGGCAGGAGACGTGTGTGTGTGGACGGGGGCAGGAGACGTGTGTGTGTGTGTGTGGACGGGGGCAGGAGACGTGTGTGTGTGTGTGTGGACGGGGGCAGGAGACGTGTGTGTGTGTGTGGACGGGGGCAGGAGACGTGTGTGTGTGTGTGGACGGGGGCAGGAGAGGGGGCAGGAGACGTGTGTGTGTGTGTGTGTGTGGGTGGGGACGGGGGCAGGAGACGTGTGTGTGTGTGTGTGTGGGGACGGGGGCAGGAGACGTGTGTGTGTGTGTGTGTGTGTGTGTGTGTGTGGACGGGGGCAGGAGATGTGTGTGTGTGTGTGTGTGTGTGGACGGGGGCAGGAGACTGTGTGTGTGTGGACGGGGGCAGAAGACTGTGTGTGTGTGTGGACGGGGGCAGGAGACGTGTGTGTGTGTGGACGGGGGCAGGAGACGTGTGTGTGTGTGTGTGTGTGTGGACGGGGGCAGGAGACGTGTGTGTGTGTGTGTGTGTGTGTGTGGACGGGGGCAGGAGACGTGTGTGTGTGTGTGTGTGTGTGTGTGTGGGGACGGGGACAGGAGACGTGTGTGTGTGTGGACGGGGACAGGAGACGTGTGTGTGTGTGTGTGTGTGTGTGTGGGGACGGGGGCAGGAGACGTGTGTGTGTGGGGACGGGGGCAGGAGACGTGTGTGTGTGTGGACGGGGGCAGGAGACGTGTGTGTGTGTGTGTGGACGGGGGCAGGAGACGTGTGTGTGGACGGGGGCAGGAGACGTGTGTGTGGACGGGGGCAGGAGACGTGTGTGTGTGTGGACGGGGGCAGGAGACGTGTGTGTGTGTGTGGACGGGGGCAGGAGACGTGTGTGTGTGTGTGGACGGGGGCAGGAGACGTGTGTGTGTGTGTGGACGGGGGCAGGAGACGTGTGTGTGTGTGGACGGGGGCAGGAGACGTGTGTGTGTGTGGACGGGGGCAGGAGACGTGTGTGTGTACGGGGGCAGGAGACTGTGTGTGGACGGGGGCAGGAGGTGTGTGTGTGTGTGTGTGTGTGTGGACGGGGGCAGGAGACGTGTGTGTGGACGGGGGCAGGAGACGTGTGTGTGTGTGTGTGTGTGTGTGGACGGGGGCAGGAGACGTGTGTGTGTGGACGGGGGCAGGAGACGTGTGTGTGTGTGTGTGGACGGGGGCAGGAGACGTGTGTGTGTGTGTGTGGACGGGGGCAGGAGACGTGTGTGTGTGTGTGTTTGTGTGTGTGGACGGGGGCAGGAGACGTGTGTGTGGGGACGGGGGCAGGAGACGTGTGTGTGTGTGTGGACGGGGGCAGGAGACGTGTGTGTGTGTGTGTGTGTGTGTGTGTGTGGACGGGGGCAGGAGACGTGTGTGTGGACGGGGGCAGGAGACGTGTGTGTGTGTGTGTGTGTGTGTGTGTGGACGGGGGCAGGAGACGTGTGTGTGTGTGGACGGGGGCAGGAGACGTGTGTGTGGACGGGGGCAGGAGACGTGTGTGTGTGTGTGTGGACGGGGGCAGGAGACGTGTGTGTGTGTGTGGACGGGGGCAGGAGACGTGTGTGTGTGTGGACGGGGGCAGGAGACGTGTGTGTGTGTGGACGGGGGCAGGAGACGTGTGTGTGTGTGTGGACGGGGGCAGGAGACGTGTGTGTGTGTGGACGGGGGCAGGAGACGTGTGTGTGTGTGGACGGGGGCAGGAGACGTGTGTGTGTGTGTGTGTGGACGGGGGCAGGAGACGTGTGTGTGTGTGTGTGTGTGTGTGGACGGGGGCAGGAGACGTGTGTGTGTGGACGGGGGCAGGAGACGTGTGTGTGTGGACGGGGGCAGGAGACGTGTGTGTGTGTGGACGGGGGCAGGAGACGTGTGTGTGTGTGTGTGTGTGTGTGTGGATGGGGGCAGGAGACGTGTGTGTGTGTGTGTGTGTGGATGGGGGCAGGAGACGTGTGTGTGTGTGTGTGTGTGTGGACGGGGGCAGGAGACGTGTGTGTGTGTGTGTGTGTGTGTGTGTGGGTGGACGGGGGCAGGAGACGTGTGTGTGTGTGTGGACGGGGGCAGGAGACGTGTGTGTGGACGGGGGCAGGAGACGTGTGTGTGTGTGGACGGGGGCAGGAGACGTGTGTGTGTGTGTGTGTGTGTGTGTGTGTGGATGGGGGCAGGAGACGTGTGTGTGTGGATGGGGGCAGGAGACGTGTGTGTGTGTGTGTGTGTGTGTGTGTGTGTGTGTGTGTGTGTGTGGACGGGGGCAGGAGACGTGTGTGTGTGTGGACGGGGGCAGGAGACGTGTGTGTGTGTGGACGGGGGCAGGAGACGTGTGTGTGTGTGGACGGGGGCAGGAGACGTGTGTGTGTGTGTGGACGGGGGCAGGAGACGTGTGTGTGTGTGTGGACGGGGGCAGGAGACGTGTGTGTGTGTGGACGGGGGCAGGAGACGTGTGTGTGTGTGGACGGGGGCAGGAGACGTGTGTGTGTGTGTGTGTGTGTGTGTGTGGACGGGGGCAGGAGACGTGTGTGTGTGTGTGTGTGGGGACGGGGACAGGAGACGTGTGTGTGTGTGTGTGTGTGTGTACGGGGACAGGAGACGTGTGTGTGTGTGTGTGTGTGTGTGTGTGGACGGGGGCAGGAGACGTGTGTGTGTGTGTGTGTGTGTGTGTACGGGGGCAGGAGACGTGTGTGTGTGTGTGGACGGGGGCAGGAGACGTGTGTGTGTGTGTGTGTGTGTGTGTGTGTGTGTGTGGACGGGGGCAGGAGACGTGTGTGTGTGTGTGTGTGTGGACGGGGGCAGGAGACGTGTGTGTGTGTGTGTGTGGACGGGGGCAGGAGACTGTGTGTGGGTGGACGGGGGCAGGAGGTGTGTGTGTGTGTGTGTGTGTGTGTGTGTGTGTGTGGACGGGGGCAGGAGACGTGTGTGTGGACGGGGGCAGGAGACGTGTGTGTGGACGGGGGCAGGAGACGTGTGTGTGGACGGGGGCAGGAGACGTGTGTGTGGACGGGGGCAGGAGACGTGTGTGTGGGTGTGTGTGTGTGGACGGGGGCAGGAGACGTGTGTGTGTGTGTGTGTGTGTGTGTGGACGGGGGCAGGAGACGTGTGTGTGGTCGGGGGCAGGAGACGTGTGTGTGGACGGGGGCAGGAGACGTGTGTGTGGACGGGGGCAGGAGACGTGTGTGTGGACGGGGGCAGGAGACGTGTGTGTGTGGACGGGGGCAGGAGACGTGTGTGTGTGTGTGTGTGTGTGTGGACGGGGGCAGGAGACGTGTGTGTGTGTGTGGACGGGGGCAGGAGACGTGTGTGTGGACGGGGGCAGGAGACGTGTGTGTGTGTGTGTGTGTGTGTGTGTGTGTGTGTGGACGGGGGCAGGAGACGTGTGTGTGTGTGTGTGTGGACGGGGGCAGGAGACGTGTGTGTGTGTGTGTGTGTGTGTGTGTGTGTGGACGGGGGCAGGAGACGTGTGTGTGTGTGTGTGGACGGGGGCAGGAGACGTGTGTGTGTGTGGACGGGGGCAGGAGACGTGTGTGTGTGTGTGTGTGTGTGTGGACGGGGGCAGGAGACGTGTGCGTGTGTGTGGACGGGGGCAGGAGACGTGTGTGTGTGTGTGTGTGGACGGGGGCAGGAGACGTGTGTGTGTGTGTGTGGACGGGGGCAGGAGACGTGTGTGTGTGTGTGTGTGTGTGTGTGTGTGTGTGTGTACGGACGGGGGCAGGAGACGTGTGTGTGTGTGTGTGTGTGTGGACGGGGGCAGGAGACGTGTGTGTGTGGACGGGGGCAGGAGACGTGTGTGTGTGTGTGTGGACGGGGGCAGGAGACGTGTGTGTGTGTGTGGACGGGGGCAGGAGACGTGTGTGTGTGTGTGGACGGGGGCAGGAGACGTGTGTGTGTGTGTGGACGGGGGCAGGAGACGTGTGTGTGTGTGTGGACGGGGGCAGGAGACGTGTGTGTGTGTGTGTGTGTGTGTGTGGACGGGGGCAGGAGACGTGTGTGTGTGTGTGTGTGTGTGTGTGTGGACGGGGGCAGGAGACGTGTGTGTGTGTGTGGACGGGGGCAGGAGACGTGTGTGTGTGTGTGTGTGTGTGTGTGGACGGGGGCAGGAGACGTGTGTGTGTGTGTGTGGACGGGGGCAGGAGACGTGTGTGTGTGTGTGTGGACGGGGGCAGGAGACGTGTGTGTGTGTGTGTGTGTGTGGACGGGGGCAGGAGACGTGTGTGTGTGTGTGTGTGTGTGGACGGGGGCAGGAGACGTGTGTGTGGACGGGGGCAGGAGACGTGTGTGTGTGTGTGTGTGTGTGTGTGTGTGGACGGGGGCAGGAGACGTGTGTGTGTGTGGACGGGGGCAGGAGACGTGTGTGTGTGTGTGTGTACGGGGGCAGGAGACGTGTGTGTGTGTGTGTGTGTGTGTGTGTGTACGGGGGCAGGAGACGTGTGTGTGTGTGTGTGTGGACGGGGGCAGGAGACGTGTGTGTGTGTGTGTACGGGGGCAGGAGACGTGTGTGTGTGTGTGTGGACGGGGGCAGGAGACGTGTGTGTGTGTGGACGGGGGCAGGAGACGTGTGTGTGTGTGTGTGTGTGTGTGTGTGTGTGTGGACGGGGGCAGGAGACGTGTGTGTGTGTGTGTGTGGACGGGGGCAGGAGACGTGTGTGTGTGTGGACGGGGGCAGGAGACGTGTGTGTGTGTGTGTGTGGACGGGGGCAGGAGACGTGTGTGTGTGTGGACGGGGGCAGGAGACGTGTGTGTGTGTGTGGACGGGGGCAGGAGACGTGTGTGTGTGTGTGTGGACGGGGGCAGGAGACGTGTGTGTGTGTGTGTGTGTGTGTACGGGGGCAGGAGACGTGTGTGTGTGTGTGTGTGTGTGTACGGGGGCAGGAGACGTGTGTGTGTGTGTGTGTGTGTGTGTGTGTGTGTGTGGACGGGGGCAGGAGACGTGTGTGTGTGTGTGTGGACGGGGGCAGGAGACGTGTGTGTGTGTGTGTGGACGGGGGCAGGAGACGTGTGTGTGTGTGTGGACGGGGGCAGGAGACGTGTGTGTGTGTGGACGGGGGCAGGAGACGTGTGTGTGTGTGTGTGTGGACGGGGGCAGGAGACGTGTGTGTGTGTGGACGGGGGCAGGAGACGTGTGTGTGTGTGTGTGTGTGGACGGGGGCAGGAGACGTGTGTGTGTGTGTGTGTGTGGACGGGGGCAGGAGACGTGTGTGTGTGTGTGTGGACGGGGGCAGGAGACGTGTGTGTGTGTGTGTGTGGACGGGGGCAGGAGACGTGTGTGTGTGTGTGTGTGTGGACGGGGGCAGGAGACGTGTGTGTGTGTGTGTGTGTGTGGACGGGGGCAGGAGACGTGTGTGTGTGTGTGTGGACGGGGGCAGGAGACGTGTGTGTGTGGACGGGGGCAGGAGACGTGTGTGTGTGTGTGTGTGTGTGGACGGGGGCAGGAGACGTGTGTGTGTGTGTGTGTGTGGACGGGGGCAGGAGACGTGTGTGTGTGTGTGTGTGTGTGTGGACGGGGGCAGGAGACGTGTGTGTGTGTGTGTGTGTGTGTGTGGACGGGGGCAGGAGACGTGTGTGTGTGTGTGTGGACGGGGGCAGGAGACGTGTGTGTGTGTGTGTGTGTGTGTGGACGGGGGCAGGAGACGTGTGTGTGTGTGTGTGTGTGTGTGTGGACGGGGGCAGGAGACGTGTGTGTGTGTGTGTGTGTGGACGGGGGCAGGAGACGTGTGTGTGTGTGTGTGTGTGTGTGTGTGGACGGGGGCAGGAGACGTGTGTGTGTGTGTGTGTGTGGACGGGGGCAGGAGACGTGTGTGTGTGTGTGTGTGTGGACGGGGGCAGGAGACGTGTGTGTGTGTGTGTGTGTGGACGGGGGCAGGAGACGTGTGTGTGTGTGTGTGTGTGTGGACGGGGGCAGGAGACGTGTGTGTGTGTGTGTGTGTGTGTGTGGACGGGGGCAGGAGACGTGTGTGTGTGTGTGTGTGTGTGTACGGGGGCAGGAGACGTGTGTGTGTGTGTGTGTGTGTGTGGACGGGGGCAGGAGACGTGTGTGTGTGTGTGTGTGTGTGTGTGGACGGGGGCAGGAGACGTGTGTCTGTGTGTGGACGGGGGCAGGAGACGTGTGGGGGGGGGGGAGGACGGGGGCATGAGATCGGGTGTGTGGGGGGGGGGGAGGACGGGGGCGGGGCACTGTAGTGTAGCGTCATTACAGCCTCAGCCCCCTGATGACGCCGGTGAAACGTGTTGTGGACACTCAGGAGCCAGTGATTTTGCAGTGTGTGATTTTTGAGGGGCTCTCCTGTAGGCAGCGGCCGGACCCCTGAATACTGTTACATATGGGGATTAGGGCTGTGAGCGTCTTTATGACAAGTGTGATGGGTACGCTAGTGTCCGATCGTACACACTGTCTGCCGCGGGTTTAAGAATTACAATTTTCCTCAGTTGGGGATTATTTTCCGTCGGCAGTTTGGGGTTCATGTTCTGATTACCTGCGCTGACTTTTTTGTGGCTCGTGTTATCCAGGGGGCTTCTGTGATGTATTAGTTCTAGTGTCTCCTGTGACTTCTCACCATGTGGCCCCTCGTGCTGTCCCCTGGTGGCTCGTGTTATCCAGGAGGCTTCTGTGATGTGTAAGTTCTGGTGTCTCCTGTGACTTCTCACCATGTGGCCCCTCGTGCTGTCCCCTGGTGGCTCGTGTTATCCAGGGGGCTTCTGTGATGTATCAGTTCTGGTGTCTCCTGTGACTTCTCACCATGTGGCCCCTCGTGCTCTCTCCTGGTGGCCCGTGTTATCCAGGAGGCTTCTGTGATGTGTCAGTTCTGGTGTCTCCTGTGACTTCTCACCATGTGGCCCCTCGTGCTGTCCCCTGGTGGCCCGTGTTATCCAGGAGGCTTCTGTGATGTATCAGTTCTGGTGTCTCCTGTGACTTCTCACCATGTGGCCCCTCGTGCTCTCTCCTGGTGGCTCGTGTTATCCAGGGGGCTTCTGTGATGTACCAGCTCTGGTGTCTCCTGTGACTTCTCACCATGTGGCCCCTCGTGCTCTCTCCTGGTGGCCTGTGTTATCCAGGGGGCTTCTGTGATGTATCATTTCTGGTGTCGCCTGTGACCTCTCACCATGTGGCCCCTCGTGCTGTCCCTTGGTGGCCCGTGTTATCCAGGGGGCTTCTGTGATGTACCAGCTCTGGTGTCTCCTGTGACCTCTCACCATGTGGCCCGTGTTATCCAGGGGGCTTCTGTGATGTACCAGCTCTGGTGTCTCCTGTGACCTCTCACCATGTGGCCCGTGTTATCCAGGGGGCTTCTGTGATGTACCAGCTCTGGTGTCTCCTGTGACCTCTCACCATGTGGCCCGTGTTATCTAGGGGGCTTCTGTGATGTACCAGCTCTGGTGTCTCCTGTGACCTCTCACCATGTGGCCCGTGTTATCCAGGAGGCTTCTGTGATGTATCAGTTCTGGTGTCTCCTGTGACTTCTCACCATGTGGCCCCTCGTGCTCTCCCCTGGGGGCCGCTCGCTGTGTCTGGGCCGCAGGGTTATTTGCTCTTGTCATTTGATTGCTGTGTGTCGGCTGCTGTAGGGATCTCGCGGAAGCAGACGTGCGGGGTCGGAGGACCTGATGCTCCTGGGGATGGGGGTGCTCCTGGGGCGCGGTCTCATCTGCAGTTCTCACTCTTATTTCACTTTTTCTCATCCTGAAGTGTTGAGCTGCGTCAGCGGCTCCTGCGGTGCTCTGAATGGTAGCTGCTTGATAGAGGGCGCTATGTAGATGCCGCCATCGCCCGCTACTGACCAGAAGCAATAAAGAAACGTACGACCGGCTACGCAACGCTGTACCGGATCCACGGCCAACCACAGCCAGCACCTGGAGTCCAGCATGGCCAGCTCCAATGTAAAACGTGAGTACCCACAGCTCCGGTTATGCCCAGAATCTGGGTTACATTGTGTCTCCAGTCACCTCCAGAGCTGCGGTCACTATTCTGCTGTTACATCCTGTCTTATCCTCCATAGCTTCACTCTATACTGCTCTTGGAGTCTTGTATAATGTGACGCTCAGGCATCTAATGCTGCGGTGTAGCATGGTGTTATACCTCTGCTTGCTGTTGGTTCTTGTGGCTGTGGTGGGCATTGCTGTCTGACATCTCTTGGCATCTCTGCTGGGCTCTTGTGCACCCGCTTGCTGGTCTGGTGGTCTGTGACCCCTGAGATCTGTGGACGGTGTGCAGGTGAGGTGCGTGACTTCTGTTCATTCTTTCCAGGCCTGGCGGTGACGCTCATGGACGCCTCCACTGACAAGGACCCCGACGTACAGGAGCAGATCTACAGCTCACTGTGCTTCATAGGAGAGACCGCGCCGGTGGAGGTGCTGGAGGCCTGCGACGCGTACCTGCGCCAGCATGAGAAGGTGAGACATATGTATGAGCAGTGCTGGTGGGAGGTGGCGTGCCGCTCCCTGCGGGGGCTGGTTCATTTCTGTCCATTGTGCCGTTCCCTTTGTGGACCAGTATGTTTCTGGCCCTCGTACCGCTCCCCGCGGGGGGCCGGTATACTTATGGCTCTCTTGTCTCGCCAGCTATCGTACGCTCATCGCACCATCATCCTGAGAGCAATGGAGACGGTGGTGAAGAACAACCTGATCAACCTGAGCAAGGAGACAGCGAAACTGACCATCGTCCTGGCGTCCAGCGAGATGACCAAGTCTAAGGTGTGCGCTGATGCCACCCCCCCCCCCATCTCCGCTTCCTCCGCCACCCCACTCGCCTCATACGTACAGTGTGTGTGGTCTGATACCACCTCATACGAGTGTGTGTGTGCGCGTGCGTGCGTTGATGCCACCTCCTATGAGCAGTGTGTGATACAACCCCCCCACCTCCTGTGTTGATACCACCTCCCGCCTCCTACATGCAGTGTGTGTGTGTGTGTGTGTGTGTGTGTGTGTGTGTGTGTGTGTGTGTGTGTGTGTGTGTGTGTGTGTGTGTGTTTGTTCTATGATAACTTCCGGTGACACTGTGTATGTTCCTCCTGTGGGGGACACCTGTAACTTTGTCCTCTGTGTTTTCTTTCTGCTGACCTGTCACTTGCAGGATGTCATCTTTGAGTGGCAGCAGGCGGCCAGTAACGTCCTTGTAGCTGTCGGGAGACGTTTTATTAACTCCGTAATGGAGGAAATTCTGCTGAAGTTCCAGCCGGGGATTCTCCCACATTTCTTTGTCATGCAGACGCTGGCCAACCTCTCCCTGGCAAATGGTACGTTCCAGAGCCCCTATATATCCTTGTGTAAGAGTGGGAACATGGAAGGAAGGCATTGTTGCCAGTGATAGTTGCTGCTACCTGGTTTGGAGCTGGAGTAGTGAGCTGAGACAGGAGCAGGCGTTTGACGTTGTTTCAGGAGATATCTGCGTGTAGTTGGGTTGTCTCCCCAGCCTCTGCTCTGTTTTGGTTCGCCTCACCCTCTCCCTCACCCTCTCCTTCCCTATTTTCCACTCTATTGTGAGCGTTTTTATCTGATTGTGGTTTTCATTTGTCCCTGTCCGTCTCTGTGTCTTTACAGTAGAGCAGGTCTATCATTCCTGCTATCCTACTCACTAGTCAGGGATGGTAGGAAGCTCAGGGGGTTCTGGGCAATTATCGGGTGACCCCTTTGTATCCTTCCCTAGAGGCAGAGCTTCTTCCCCTTCTGTCTCGCTGTGTGACAGATGGGAAGAAAGTCTGGAGAAGGCTTGAAGCGGCTCCTGATCCTCGGCACATCCTGTGTAACACATGATGCAGTCGGTGTGATGGCGCGGGCATACATGGCTGCCAATGGCACCGGGTCACTAGCGGTTATTGATGTGACTGGTGAATCCTGTGTGTGCAGTGTGAGACTTTCTGCTCCGATCCAACCAAATAATTGGACGGTGCTTCACAGAACAGATGGACACTGACCCAAAACATCCTGCGAAAGAAAATAAGTGGAATATTTTGCAATGGCCGAGTCTTCACCAGATCTCAGCCCAACGAGCCACATTTCACCGGCTGAAGGCAAAAGGCAGAGTCACAAACAACTGCGAAGTTACTGCAGGATAGGCGACAAAGCCTCACACCGGAGGAGACCAGTGATGGTGACAGCCATGGCCTCCAGACCTCAGGCCATTATTGCTGCAGAGCCTCACACCAGAGGAGACCAACAATGGTGATATCCATGGCCTCTAGACTTCAGGCCACCATTGCTGCAGAGCATCACACCAGAGGAGACCAGCGATGGTGACATCCATGGCCTCTAGACTTCAGGCCATTATTGCTCTAGATCCTCACATCAGAGGAGACCAGCAATGGTGATATCCATGGCCTCTAGACTTCAGGCCATCATTGCTGCAGAGCCTCACACCAGAGGAGACCAACAATGGTGATATCCATGGCCTCTAGACTTCAGGCCATCATTGCTGCAGAGCCTCACACCAGAGGAGACCAGCGATGGTGATATCCATGGCCTCTAGACTTCAGGCCATCATTGCTGCAGAGCCTCACACCAGAGGAGACCAACAATGGTGATATCCATGGCCTCTAGACTTCAGGCCATCATTGTTGCAGAGCCTCACACCAGAGGAGACCAGCGATGGTGATATCCATGGCCTCCAGACCTCAGGACATCATTGCTGCAAAGCCTCACACCGAAATAAACCAGTGATGGTGACAGCCATGGCCTTCAGACTTCAGGCCATCATTGCTGCAGAGCATCACACCAGAGGAGACCAGCGATGGTGACATCCATGGCCTCTAGACTTCAGGCCATTATTGCTCTAGATCCTCACATCAGAGGAGACCAGCAATGGTGATATCCATGGCCTCCAGATTTCAGGCAGTCATTGCTGCAAAGCCTCAAACCATAGGAGACCAGCGATGGTGACAGCCATGGCCTCCAGATTTCAGGCCGTCATTGCTGCAAAGCCTCAAACCAGAGGAGACCAGCGATGGTGACAGCCATGGCCTCCAGACTTCAGGCCATCATTGCTGCAAAGCCTCACACCAGGGGAGACCAGCGATGGTGACAGCCATGGCCTCCAGACTTCAGGCCATCATTGCTGGAGAGCCTCACACCAGGGGAGACCAACGATGGTGACAGCCATGGCCTCCAGACTTCAGGCCATCATTGCTGGAGAGCCTCACACCAGGGGAGACCAGCGATGGTGACAGCCATGGCCTCCAGATTTCAGGCCATCATTGCTGCAGAGCCTCACACCAGAGGAGATCAGCGATGGTGACAGACATGGCTTTGATCTCAGGCCGTCATTGCTGCAATGGATTCTCTCCAAAGGGTTAAACATGGACATTTCATTTATGGGGAAGTGAATTTGTCCAATTACTTCTGAGCCCTGAAATGAGGCTTTGTAGGAAAATGGTAACAAATTCCTAACATTTCACAGGAGATTTCTGTTCAACTCCTTTAATTAAGATTATGAAGATATTCAAATATGGCCTCTTACATTCAATATGGCTGCTTATATTCAATATGATACAGGAAATATATATATCTTTGTACCGTGTTAGCCAGTAGATAGAAGAATATTTAGAGTCCTCAGTGGTTGATGCCATCTTTTCAGTTCGCCATTAAAAGGTAACACATTGCAGCTTTCGAGACTCATCAGATCTCTTCATCAGGCAAAGACTAATACAACATCTGAGGAATCACATATTTATTTATGTGCTGTGTTGTGTATAAATGTGATGAAGAGACCTGAGGAGTCTGGAAAGCTGCAATGTGTCACCATCTCTTCAGTTAGCCATTAAAAGGCATCAACCGCCAAGGACTCACTTCACCTTCAGAGCTGAAATCACAAGGATTCATCACTGGACAAAGATTTCTGGACCAAACTGTGTTGGTGATGACACAGCGCTGTTCAGAAGTCTCAGGCCGGGTTGCAGTACATGCTCCAGATATAGAAGGATTAATAGTTATCAATTACCAGCATGCCGAAAAAACGTAAATCCCATCAGTGGTGACCCCCGTCCCCTCCGTCATCAGTGTCTGGTGACCCCCGTCCCCTCCGTCATCAGTGTCTGGTGACCCCCGTCCCCTCCGTCATCAGTGTCTGGTGACCCCCGTCCCCTCCGTCATCAGTGTCTGGTGACCCCCGTCCCCTCCGTCATCAGTGTCTGGTGACCCCCGTCCCCTCCGTCATCAGTGTCTGGTGACCCCCGTCCCCTCCGTCATCAGTGTCTGGTGACCCCCGTCCCCTCCGTCATCAGTGTCTGGTGACCCCCGTCCCCTCCGTCATCAGTGTCTGGTGACCCCCGTCCCCTCCGTCATCAGTGTCTGGTGACCCCCGTCCCCTCCGTCATCAGTGTCTGGTGACCCCCGTCCCCTCCGTCATCAGTGTCTGGTGACCCCCGTCCCCTCCGTCATCAGTGTCTGGTGACCCCCGTCCCCTCCGTCATCAGTGTCTGGTGACCCCCGTCCCCTCCGTCATCAGTGTCTGGTGACCCCCGTCCCCTCCGTCATCAGTGTCTGGTGACCCCCGTCTCCTCCATCACTGGTTATGGAGGGTCTCGGCAGGAGTTTGGGCCAAACACCTTGGAGCACTTCCCCCAGATCTCCTATGTATGAGGCTTGTGCGAATCCTTCTTGTGATCCCAGACAGAAGGGATGATGTGAGATCAGATACTGATGCCGGAGGCGACGGGCGGTCACCGGATACTACTGGGATTATCATTTCTCTTCCTGCTTTGGACTTTGGTAATCCATGACAATGATCTATTAACCCTTCCATGTGTAGTCTCTGTCTGCAGCACCTCGGGTGCGTTGTAACCTGCCCGGGGCCCCGTGCTGTGTCCTCTGGGGCCCCGCTGTATGTATTGACTGTCGCTGTTCTCCGCAGTATTTGGGATGGTCCCGTTCCTGAACTCCATCCTGGGCACGATGCTCCCAATGTTGGGGATGGTGAAGCAGGACCCCATGAAGGCCGTCTTCTGTGTTGGTGAGTAACGTGGGGGTGACCTGTGTGTGGTATATGCAGGGTGCCCAGGAGCCCCTGACCCTGCACGGGTGTATATACATGAAGGTGGTGGGTGGGGGTCTCCCCAGGGTGGGCAGCTTACTTCGCACTTCCTTTTCTGCTCTCTGCATCAGTGACGATCAGGGCACAGCGAGCAGCCGGCACCGCGCTCGAGTGACTTGGTGTTATTATTGGGCATAAAGTGTGCAAGAACCTAAGGTCTGTCATTAGTCCACGGCCGGCGGTCCAGAGCCCTGCGAGCTTCCCACCACCTGCTGGCATGATTGGCACATGATGAGCCAGTAACCAGGATCTATCTGCAAGAGAAGAGCTGCGAAAGTGTGCATAGTCTGCCTGGCCCCTCTGCGGACAGTCGCTCACTCTCGCTGGTCACTCCCCAGCTGCACACTGACCACAACACCAGACTGCTCGGCTCCCCGGCTGTCTGACCGGTGGACGCGGCCCGCCTCTTGCATCTCACCCGGACCGGATTGTACCACACATGAAAATGAAACAAAAAGTAACCAAAAAAAATTGTGTCCCAAAGTGTTAGCAATAAATCCACTCAGTGGTGAGGAGATGGAAAAGTGCAGCCCTTCAATATCACCTGAACAGCATAGAGCAAACTTCTCAAGAGCGCCTTAAACTATTTCAGATTGATTATTTTTTTTGAGCCTTCTAGTAAAAAAATTACTGGGAAGTCCCATATCCCAAAAAAGTCCCAGTAAAAATGCCCATATTTCCCAAACAAAAAGCCCCATACAACACAATTGTTTTGTGTCAAGTCCCTCCTGAAAAGTTAGTAAAATTTTAGTGATTTAGATCTACCCAAAATGACGCTACTGACAAATACAACTCCCTCCGAAAAAGAAAATAAAGAAACCGCCCCATATGATTTACACCAAAATCATAAGTCCTGTCCCTAGGAGCTCGTGAGAAATGAAAACCAGCGGTGCGCTCGGTCCGTGACGTGGGGTGCTCGGGCTGTAATGTGGAGCTTTCCAGCTGTGTCGCGGCGCCGTGACGTGGGACTGAACCTCGGGAGCCGTTTTCCTCTCATTCACTTCCCGTTGCCTCGGTTACCAGCTACCTCCTGAGGCATTCAGCGGTGGACTGTCTCCTAAGCGCGGAGTGCAGCGCTCACATGCCTCTTGTTATAAAGCCTGTAACCGCAACTCTTCTCAGCTCTGCAGCATTTCAGTGAGAGTATTCTGGAATATCTGGCTAATCTGGACAAGGCCCCGGATCCCACAGTGAGGAAATCCACCTTCTCCAGTGACCTGTACAGCGCCCATGACGTCCTGTTCAATAACTGGCTGCAGAACCGTGAGTCCAAGGTGAGAACGTGCAGGACGAGCTCTGCTGCATCAGTGCACCCACTCTGTGCTCAACCTCCCCTCCCCCAATTATTGCTCCTGGAGGCTGCCACCCTCCACAGAACTGCTCCACTGTCCCTATGTCCCATTGCCTTTTCCCCTTGTCGCCCCCTGTAGGTTCGGCTCGCTGTGGTTGAGGCTCTTGGTCCAATGAGTCACTTACTTCCCAATGAGAAGTTGGAGGAACAACTCTCTCGCCTGCTTCCGGGCATCCTGTCCCTCTACAAGAAAAACGTGGAGCCGTACTATGTGACCAAGGTGAGAGCTGGGCTCTTTGTGCTGCCCCTCTGTGCGCCGACCCATCCTTCCCCACCGGTGCTCTCTGTGCGCCAGCCCCTCCTTCCCCCAGGTCTGTGCGCCGGCCCTTCCTTCCCTTGGCTCTCTGTGCGCCAGCCCCTCCTTCCCCCAGGTCTCTGTGCGCTGGCCCTTCCTTCCCTTGGCTCTCTCTGTGCGCTGGCCCTTCCTTCCCTTGGCTCGCTCTGTGCGCCGACCCCTCCCTCCTTCCTTCCCTTTGTCTCGCTCTGTGCGCCGGCCCCTCCCTCCTTCCTTCCCTTTGTCTCGCTCTGTGCGCCGGCCCCTCCCTCCTTCCTTCCCTTTGTCTCGCTCTGTGCGCCGGCCCCTCCCTCCTTCCTTCCCTTGGCTCGCTCTGCGCCGGCCCCTCCCTCCTTCCTTCCCTTGGCTCGCTCTGTGCGCCGGCCCCTCCCTCCTTCCTTCCCTTGGCTCGCTCTGTGCGCCGGCCCCTCCCTCCTTCCTTCCCTTGGCTCGCTCTGTGCGCCGGCCCCTCCTTCCTTCCTTCCTTCCTTCCCTTGGCTCGCTCTGTGCGCCGGCCCCTCCTTCCTTCCTTCCTTCCTTCCTTCCTTCCTTCCTTCCTTCCTTCCCTTGGCTCGCTCTGTGCGCCGGCCCCTCCCTCCTTCCTTCCCTTGGCTCGCTCTGTGCGCCGGCCCCTCCTTCCTTCCTTCCTTCCTTCCCTTGGCTCGCTCTGTGCGCCGGCCCCTCCTTCCTTCCTTCCTTCCTTCCTTCCTTCCCTTGGCTCGCTCTGTGCGCCGGCCCCTCCCTCCTTCCTTCCTTCCCTTGGCTCGCTCTGTGCGCCGGCCCCTCCCTCCTTCCTTCCTTCCCTTGGCTCGCTCTGTGCGCCGGCCCCTCCCTCCTTCCTTCCTTCCCTTGGCTCGCTCTGTGCGCCGGCCCCTCCCTCCTTCCTTCCTTCCCTTGGCTCGCTCTGTGCGCCGGCCCCTCCCTCCTTCCTTCCTTCCCTTGGCTCGCTCTGTGCGCCGGCCCCTCCTTCCTTCCTTCCTTCCCTTGGCTCGCTCTGTGCGCCGGCCCCTCCTTCCTTCCTTCCTTCCTTCCTTCCTTCCTTCCTTCCTTCCCTTGGCTCGCTCTGTGCGCCGGCCCCTCCCTCCTTCCTTCCTTCCTTCCCTTGGCTCGCTCTGTGCGCCGGCCCCTCCCTCCTTCCTTCCTTCCTTCCCTTGGCTCGCTCTGTGCGCCGGCCCCTCCTTCCTTCCTTCCTTCCTTCCTTCCTTCCCTTGGCTCGCTCTGTGCGCCGGCCCCTCCTTCCTTCCTTCCTTCCTTCCTTCCCTTGGCTCGCTCTGTGCGCCGGCCCCTCCTTCCTTCCTTCCTTCCTTCCTTCCTTCCTTCCTTCCTTCCTTCCCTTGGTTCTCTCTGTGCGCCGGCCCCTCCTTCCTTCCTTCCTTCCTTCCTTCCTTCCCTTGGCTCGCTCTGTGCGCCGGCCCCTCCTTCCTTTCTTCCTTCCTTCCTTCCTTCCCTTGGCTCGCTCTGTGCGCCGGCCCCTCCTTCCTTCCTTTCTTCCTTCCTTTCTTCCTTCCTTCCTTCCTTCCTTCCTTCCTTCCTTCCTTCCTTCCCTTGGTTCTCTCTGTGCGCCGGCCCCTCCAAGTTTATGATGGTTCTCAGTTCTCTTCTTTCAGAGTCTGTGTCAGATCCTGGAGAGCGCAGTGGGTAATGAGAGTCGTACTCTGGAGCCTCAGATAGAGTCTGTGCTGTCAGTGCTGCACAACCAGGTGAGGTGATGGCCGCCTGCCGTCCTGTGCTGTACGATCCAGTATTTGATCATGGAGGAGGGAAAGGAAGCAGCTAAGTAGTCGACGGGAG
This sequence comes from Dendrobates tinctorius, assembly GCF_039654945.1. Lineage (NCBI taxonomy): Eukaryota > Metazoa > Chordata > Amphibia > Anura > Dendrobatidae > Dendrobates > Dendrobates tinctorius. Next base: position 1,209,820 of record NW_027362015.1, on the reverse strand, counting down.
CGCAGTGCAGAGGCGTCATTAGTCTCGGATTTGTTCACCAGTTGAAGCTCCTCCTTGGGGCGCACCCGGCCTTCCTGCTTGGCTCCTCCTGGGGCGCACCCGGCCTGCCTGCTTGGCTCCTCCTGGGGCGCACCCGGCCTGCCTGCTTGGCTCCTCCTGGGGCGCACCCGGCCTGCCTGCTTGGCTCCTCCTGGGGCCAACCCGGCCTGCCTGCTTGTGTTCTGGGGCGCAAGAACGCTGCCTGTGCTGTGTATGTGGAGTGTTGACTCCTCCATGTTGTCTGCAGATCTGCTCCTCCGCAGATGCGCCCACACAGATGCTGGTGAGGAATCGGAATGAGGTTCTGCGCTGCTTCACAGTTCTTGGTAAGCGGGGGGATATTCTGGGTTTGTAGGGTGGAAGACCGCTCTTTTTCAATCACTAGGGGTTTGCATCGACTCTTCATTAAATGGGCAGTTGTAATATTCTCATGTGATCTAGGTCAGCTCTGAGAGCTCTGCTCCCTCTGTGATTGCACTTCCATGTGGGTCCTCAGGGGTGGGGCATATAAATAGTGACCTAATGGACCAACACCATTATGGTCCCCTCCCTAACATAAATGCCAAAATCCTATAAACATGTAGGAACACGAACCATAAGTAGAAAACTTCTATTCTTTATTATAATGAACAAGATGTATAAAAAGGAGCGTAGCTAACACCGCAAAGCCACAAAAAGTCATAAAGTACAACTGACGTTACTCACTGAATGGTAAGAACAACCTGAGTGTTACAATGTATCAGTCACAAGTGCAGGTATAAGGAGGGAGAAATCCCGGCCACAAAAATACATGAAAGTATAGGAAAAACCAGTGTACGAAGTAGAAATAGACCTGTGTGGCAGGGAGAGGAGCCCCCGACGCGCGTTTCACGTACAGCGTTTCACGTACAGTGAGTGATTCTGTCCCACCACATCTGCGCATCGTCTTTCCAGTGACCTATATGTATTCGTTGGTAGATGTGCATCCTGGCATACAAGTTGTCATTATCATTTGGCGGTGGCTGAGTGAGTTGCGGAAGCATTGGTTATTTTCTCTTAACTTCTGTTAATGGTCCTGCAGATATTTCTCTACCAGCGTTTCTCTGTCCTCTCGTGTCCTCTGTGGCCGGGATTTCTCCCTCCTTTTACCTGCACTTGTGATTGATACGTTGTGACGTCGAGGTTCTTGCCGCTCAGTGAGTAGCGTCGCTTGCACTTTCTGGCTTTTTGTGGCTTTGCTGTCTTTGCTACTTTTCATGTTTTTCTACGTTTCATACGTCTTGATACTTGTAATAGAGTTGAGGTTTCCACTTCTCTCATTATCCTGCGTGTTTATAGGATTTTGGCACTGAGGCCTCGCTGTAACCTCCGTCCGTCCTTCCCACAGCCTCTTCATTTCCCGATAACCTCCTGTCGTTTCTGCTCCCCAAACTGGAGACGAGTAACCCCAAAGTGCGTGTGGGGACCCTGATAATCCTCAAGCAGGTCATCAACTCTGCAGGTAATTGGGGGCCGGGGCCACATGTTTCCCATCTGATGATGGTGGATTGCTCTCATTCTCTGACTCATCTGGGATTTCAGCTTCTCTGATGGATGTGAAAAAGCCTCTGATCCTGACTGCGGTCAGAGCGTCCCTCCAGGACAGCAGCAACCAGGTGAGTGTCCCCGCATACCCCCCCCCCCCCATGTGCCATGGGCTTGCCTGTGGTCCTCCCCTGTGTGCGTGGTGGGCTTGCCTGTGGTCCTCCCCTGTGTGCGTGGTGGGCTTGCCTGTGGTCCTCCCCTGTGTGCGTGGTGGGCTTGCCTGTGGTCCTCCCCTGTGTGCGTGGTGGGCTTGCCTGTGGTCCTCCCCTGTGTGCGTGGTGGGCTTGCCTGTGGTCCTCCCCTGTGTGTGTGGTGGGCTTGCCTGTGGTCCTCCCCTGTGTGTGTGGTGGGCTCGACCGGGGTCCTCCCCTGTGTGTGTGTGGTTGATCCCGTCTCTGCCCCGGGGACCCTGGTCTCGTTACGTCTGGCGGTCTCCTGTACCCTCTCTCTCGGCAGGTGAGGAAGGCGATGGTGCAGCTGATCAGTACCATGGCACATCACGGCTACCTGGAGCAGCCGGGGGGAGAGGTGATGCTGGACTACATCATCCGGCTGTGCTGCGTGTCTGCGGAGAGTTCGGTAAGGTGCAGGATGGAGGTAGTAGTGCCTGCTGTGTGGATTCTGCTCCATCACATCCGGAGCGTCCACCTGCGGACCCCTCAGATATTAATGGTCTCCCCTCCATCCTCAGCTGAGGCGTCACAGCTCCGAGCAGGAAGAGGTGACGGAGGAAAGTGTGAGACGGATCAGTGTCAACACCCTGTACCTGATCAGCACCACGGTGGAGCGCATGAGCAATGTGAGTCCCCCGCCTCCGCCACCGCTGCACATCGCGTTGTTAACCCCTGACATGCTGCAGACATTTTGTTATTTTGACTTTGATTGACTTTTTTGCTTTTATTCTACTTGATGCGTGAAACGTGACCCTGTGCTCCGCTCCGACACCCCGATGCTGCGGTGTACTGCATGGCAGGAAGAGGTTAATGCACTAAAGGCTTATAGCAGGTGAATAGTTAACACTCCGCTCACATCGTGTTCCTATGGCAGATCCTGTGGCCCCATCTGCTGGAGTTTGTGGTCCCTGTACAATTTACCAACGCCCTGACCCCGGTGTGCAAGAGCCTGGTGCACCTGGGCCAGAAGAAGCAGGAGGAGGGTGTGGAGGAGTTCCTCATCAACTTCAATGTGAACGGTGAGCCCGCCCCCCATAATGTGACCCCCTCCCTCTAACAGCTCTGCCGCCCCCCATAATGTGACCCCCCCCCTCTAAGAGCTCCGCTGCCCCACATAATGTCACCCCCTCAAAGAGCCCCCCCAAAAAATGTCACCCCTCTAAGAGCTCTGCCGCCTTCCCAGTATGTCACCCCTTGTAAGCTCCACCATCCCTCAGTATGTCACCCCGATAAGAACTCCTGATAAGAGCTCAACTGACCGCCTAAGATGCCACCCCTCGTAAGAGCTCCACCAGCTCCAATATGTCACCCCCTCGTAGGACATTTCTGCTCTACTCCACTTGTCTAATCACTTCAATTTTGTGTTCACAGTGAATCTGCCGTCACCACACGCTCTGTATGCAAGACTCCTGGTGAGTGACCCCCAACTATTGTATACAGTATATACGCAGGAGGACGGTGAGGAGGAGCGGACACTTCTAGTCCTGTCCTGTAGTGATGTATATAGTATATACCCAGGAGGACGGTGAGGAGGAGCGGACACTTCTAGTCCTGTAGTGATGCATATAGTTTATACCCAGGAGGACGGTGAGGAGGAGCGGACACTTCTAGTCCTGTCCTGTAGTGATGTATATAATATATACCCAGGAGGACGGTGAGGAGGAGCGGACACTTCTAGTCCTGTCCTGTAGTGATGTATATAGTATATACCCAGGAGGACGGTGAGGAGGAGCGGACACTTCTAGTCCTGTCCTGTAGTGATGTATATAGTATATACCCAGGAGGACGGTGAGGAGGAGCGGACACTTCTAGTCCTGTCCTGTAGTGATGTATATAGTATATACCCAGGAGGACGGTGAGGAGGAGCGGACACTTCTAGTCCTGTCCTGTAGTGATGTATATAGTATATACCCAGGAGGACGGTGAGGAGGAGCGGACACTTCTAGTCCTGTCCTGTAGTGATGTATATAGTATATACCCAGGAGGACGGTGAGGAGGAGCGGACACTTCTAGTCCTGTCCCGTAGTGATGTATATAGTATATACCCAGGAGGATGGTGAGGAGGAGCGGACACTTCTAGTCCTGTCCCGTAGTGATGTATATAGTATATACCCAGGAGGATGGTGAGGAGGAGCGGACACTTCTAGTCCTGTCCCGTAGTGATGTATATAGTATATACCCAGGAGGATGGTGAGGAGGAGCGGACACTTCTAGTCCTGTCCCGTAGTGATGTATATAGTATATACCCAGGAGGATGGTGAGGAGGAGCGGACACTTCTAGTCCTGTCCTGTAGTGATGTCTATAGTATATACCCAGGAGGACGGCGAGGAGGAGCGGACACTTCTAGTCCTGTAGTGATGTATATACCCAGGAGGATGGTGAGGAGGAGCGGACACTTCTAGTCCTGTAGTGATGTATATACCCAGGAGGACGGTGAGGAGGAGCGGACACTTCTAGTCCTGTAGTGATGTATATACCCAGGAGGATGGTGAGGAGGAGCGGACACTTCTAGTCCTGTCCTGTAGTGATGTATATAGTATATACCCAGGAGGATGGTGAGGAGGAGCGGACACTTCTAGTCCTGTCCCGTAGTGATGTATATAGTATATACCCAGGAGGATGGTGAGGAGGAGCGGACACTTCTAGTCCTGTCCCGTAGTGATGTATATAGTATATACCCAGGAGGATGGTGAGGAGGAGCGGACACTTCTAGTCCTGTCCTGTAGTGATGTCTATAGTATATACCCAGGAGGACGGTGAGGAGGAGCGGACACTTCTAGTCCTGTAGTGATGTATATACCCAGGAGGATGGTGAGGAGGAGCGGACACTTCTAGTCCTGTAGTGATGTATATACCCAGGAGGATGGTGAGGAGGAGCGGACACTTCTAGTCCTGTCCCGTAGTGATGTATATAGTATATACCCAGGAGGATGGTGAGGAGGAGCGGACACTTCTAGCCCTGTCCCGTAGTGATGTATATAGTATATACCCAGGAGGACGGTGAGGAGGAGCGGACACTTCTAGTCCTGTCCTGTAGTGATGTATATAGTATATACCCAGGTGGACGGTGAGGAGAAGCGGACACTTCTAGTCCTGTCCTGTAGTGATGTATATAGTATATACCCAGGAGGACGGTGAGGAGGAGCGGACACTTCTAGTCCTGTCCTGTAGTGATGTATATAGTATATACCCAGGAGGACGGTGAGGAGGAGCCGACACTTCTAGTCCTGTAGTGATGTATACAGTATATACCCAGGAGGACGGTGAGGAGGAGCGGACACTTCTAGTCCTGTAGTGATGTATACAGTATATACCCAGGAGGACGGTGAGGAGGAGCGGACACTTCTAGTCCTGTCCTGTAGTGATGTGTATATAGTATATACCCAGGAGGACGGTGAGGCGGAGCGGACACTTCTAGTCCTGTCCTGTAGTGATGTATATAGTGTATACCCAGGAGGATGGTGAGGAGGAGCGGACACTTCTAGTCCTGTCCTGTAGTGATGTATATAGTGTATACCCAGGAGGATGGTGAGGAGGAGCGGACACTTCTAGTCCTGTCCCGTAGTGATGTATATAGTATATACCCAGGAGGACGGTGAGGAGGAGCGGACACTTCTAGTCCTGTCCTGTAGTGATGTGTGCAGTATATACCCAGGAAGACGGTGAGGAGGAGCGGACACTTCTAGTCCTGTCCTGTAGTGATGTATATAGTATATACCCAGGAGGACGGTGAGGAGGAGCGGACACTTCTAGTCCTGTCCTGTATTGATGTATATAGTATATACCCAGGAGGACGGTGAGGAGGAGCGGACACTTCTAGCCCTGTCCCGTATTGATGTATATAGTATATACCCAGGAGGACGGTGAGGAGGAGCGGACACTTCTAGTCCTGTCCTGTAGTGATGTATATAGTATATACCCAGGAGGATGGTGAGGAGGAGCGGACACTTCTAGTCCTGTCCTGTAGTGATGTCTATAGTATATACCCAGGAGGACTGTGAGGAGGAGCGTACACTTCTAGTCCTGTTCTGTAGTGATGTATATAGTATATACCCAGGAGGATGGTGAGGAGGAGCGGACACTTTTAGTCCTGTCCTGTAGTGATGTATATAGTGTATACCCAGGAGGACGGTGAGGAGGAGCGGACACTTCTAGTCCTGTCCTGTAGTGATGTATATAGTATATACCCAGGAGGACGGTGAGGAGGAGCGGACACTTCTAGTCCTGTAGTGATGCATATAGTATATACCCAGGAGGATGGTGAGGAGGAGCGGACACTTTTAGTCCTGTCCTGTAGTGATGTATATAGTATATACCCAGGAGGATGGTGAGGAGGAGCGGACACTTCTAGTCCTGTCCTGTAGTGATGTATATAGTATATACCCAGGAGGACGGTGAGGAGGAGCGGACACTTCTAGTCCTGTCCTGTAGTGATGTATATAGTATATACCCAGGAGGATGGTGAGGAGGAGCGGACACTTCTAGTCCTGTCCTGTAGTGATGTATATAGTGTATACCCAGGAGGACGGTGTGGAGGAGCGGACACTTCTAGTCCTGTCCCGTAGTGATGTATATAGTATATACCCAGGAGGACGGTGAGGAGGAGCGGACACTTCTAGTCCTGTCCCGTAGTGATGTATATAGTATATACCCAGGAGGACGGTGAGGAGGAGCGGACACTTCTAGTCCTGTCCTGTAGTGATGTATATAGTATATACCCAGGAGGACGGTGAGGAGGAGCGGACACTTCTAGTCCTGTCCTGTAGTGATGTATATAGTATATACCCAGGAGGACGGTGAGGAGGAGCGGACACTTCTAGTCCTGTCCTGTAGTGATGTATATAGTATATACCCAGGAGGACGGTGAGGAGGAGCGGACACTTCTAGTCCTGTCCTGTAGTGATGTATATAGTATATACCCAGGAGGACGGTGAGGAGGAGCGGACACTTCTAGTCCTGTCCTGTAGTGATGTATATAGTATATACCCAGGAGGACGGTGAGGAGGAGCGGACACTTCTAGTCCTGTCCTGTAGTGATGTATATAGTGTATACCCAGGAGGACGGTGTGGAGGAGCGGACACTTCTAGTCCTGTCCCGTAGTGATGTATATAGTATATACCCAGGAGGACGGTGAGGAGGAGCGGACACTTCTAGTCCTGTCCCGTAGTGATGTATATAGTATATACCCAGGAGGACGGTGAGGAGGAGCGGACACTTCTAGTCCTGTAGTGATGTATATAGTATATACCCAGGAGGACGGTGAGGAGGAGCGGACACTTCTATTCCTGTCCTGTAGTGATGTATATAGTATATACCCAGGAGGACGGTGAGGAGGAGCGGACACTTCTAGTCCTGTCCTGTAGTGATGTATATAGTATATACCCAGGAGGACGGTGAGGAGGAGCGGACACTTCTAGTCCTGTAGTGATGTATATAGTATATACCCAGGAGGACGGTCAGGAGGAGCGGACACTTCTAGTCCTGTCCTGTAGTGATGTATATAGTATATACCCAGGAGGACTGTGAAGAGGAGCGGACACTTCTAGTCCTGTCCTGTAGTGATGTATATACCCAGGAGGACGGTGAGGAGGAGCGGACACTTCTAGTCCTGTCCTGTAGTGATGTATATAGTATATACCCAGGAGGACGGTGAGGAGGAGCGGACACTTCTAGTCCTGTCCTGTAGTGATGTATATAGTATATACCCAGGAGGACTGTGAAGAGGAGCGGATACTTCTAGTTCTGTCCTGTAGTGATGTATATAGTATATACCCAGGAGGACTGTGAAGAGGAGCGGATACTTCTAGTCCTGTCCTGTAGTGATGTATATAGTATATACCCAGGAGGACGGTGAGGAGGAGCGGACACTTCTAGTCCTGTCCTGTAGTGATGTATATAGTATATACCCAGGAGGACGGTGAGGAGGAGCGGACACTTCTAGTCCTGTCCTGTAGTGATGTATATAGTATATACCCAGGAGGACGGTGAGGAGGAGCGGACACTTCTAGTCCTGTCCTGTAGTGATGTATATAGTATATACCCAGGAGGACGGTGAGGAGGAGCGGACACTTCTAGTCCTGTCCTGTAGTGATGTATACAGTATATACCCAGGAGGATGGTGAGGAGGAGCGGACACTTCTAGTCCTGTCCTGGAATGATGTCTATAGTATATACCCAGGAGGACGGTGAGGAGGAGCGGACACTTCTAGTCCTGTCCCGTAGTGATGTATATAGTATATACCCAGGAGGACGGTGAGGAGGAGCGGACACTTCTAGTCCTGTCCTGTAGTGATGTATATAGTATATACCCAGGAGGATGGTGAGGAGGAGCGGACACTTCTAGTCCTGTCCCGTAGTGATGTATATAGTATATACCCAGGAGGACGGTGAGGAGGAGCGGACACTTCTAGTCCTGTCCCGTAGTGATGTATATAGTATATACCCAGGAGGACGGTGAGGAGGAGCGGACACTTCTAGTCCTGTCCTGGAATGATGTCTATAGTATATACCCAGGAGGACGGTGAGGAGGAGCGGACACTTCTAGTCCTGTCCTGTAGTGATGTATATAGTATATACCCAGGAGGACGGTGAGGAGGAGCGGACACTTCTAGTCCTGTCCTGTAGTGATGTATATAGTATATACCCAGGAGGACGGTGAGGAGGAGCGGACACTTCTAGTCCTGTCCTGTAGTAATGTATATAGTATATACCCAGGAGGACGGTGAGGAGGAGCTGACACTTCTAGTCCTGTCCTGTAGTGATGTATATAGTATATACCCAGGAGGACGGTGAGGAGGAGTGGACACTTCTAGTCCTGTCCTGTAGTAATGTATATAGTATATACCCAGGAGGATGGTGAGGAGGAGCGGACACTTCTAGTCCTGTCCTGTAGTGATGTATATAGTATATACCCAGGAGGACGGTGAGGAGGAGCTGACACTTCTAGTCCTGTCCTGTAGTGATGTATATAGTATATACCCAGGAGGACGGTGAGGAGGAGCTGACACTTCTAGTCCTGTCCTGTAGTGATGTATATATTACAGTCATGGCCAAAAGTATTGACACCCCTGCAATTCTGTCAGATAATACTCAGTTTCTTCCTGAAAATGATTGCAATCACAAAATCTTTGGTATTATTATCTTCATTTAATTTGTCTTAAATGAAAAAAACACATAAAGAATTGTCCTAAAGCCAAATTGGATTTAATTCCACACCAAACATAACAAAGAGGGTGGACAAAAGTATTGGCACTGTTGGAAAAATCCTGTGATGCTTCTCTAATTTGTGTAATTAACAGCACCTGTAACTTACCTGTGGCACCTAACAGGTGTTGGCAATAACTCAATCACACTTGCAGCCAGTTGACATGGATTAAAGTTGACTCAACCTCTGTCCTGTGTCCTTGTGTGCACCACATTGAGCATGGAGAAAAGAAAGACGACCAAAGAACTGTCTGAGGACTTGAGAAACCAAATTGTGAGGAAGCATGAGCAATCTCAAGGCTACAAGTCCATCTCCAAAGACCTGAATGTTCCTGTGTCTACCGTGCGCAGTGTCATCAAGAAGTGTAAAGCCCATGGCACTGTGGCTAACCTCCCTAGATGTGGACGGAAAAGAAAAATTGACAAGAGATTTCAACGCAAGATTGTGCGGATGTTGGATAAAGAACCTCGACTAACATCCAAACAAGTTCAAGCTGCCCTGCAGTCCGAGGGTACAACAGTGTCAACCCGTACTATCCGTCGGCGTCTGAATGAAAAGGGACTGTATGGTAGGAGACCCAGGAAGACCCCACTTCTTACCCCGAGACATAAAAAAGCCAGGCTGGAGTTTGCCAAAACTTGCCTGAAAAAGCCTAAAACATTTTGGAAGCATGTTCTCTGGACAGATGAGACAAAAGTAGAGCTTTTAGGGCAAAGGCATCAACATAGAGTTTACAGGAGAAAAAAGAGGCATTCAAAGAAAAGTACACGGTCCCTACAGTCAAACATGGCGGAGGTTCCCTGATGTTTTGGGGTTGCTTTGCTGCCTCTGGCACTGGACTGCTTGACCGTGTGCATGGCATTATGAAGTCAGAAGACTACCAACAAATTTTGCAGCATAATGTAGGGCCCAGTGTGAGAAAGCTGGGTCTCCCTCAGAGGTCATGGGTCTTCCAGCAGGACAATGACCCAAAACACACTTCAAAAAGCACTAGAAAATGGTTTGAGAGAAAGCACTGGAGACTTCTAAGGTGGCCAGCAATGAGTCCAGACCTGAATCCCATAGAACACCTGTGGAGAGATCTAAAAATGGCAGTTTGGAGAAGGCACCCTTCTAATATCAGGGACCTGGAGCAGTTTGCCAAAGAAGAATGGTCTAAAATTCCAGCAGAGCATTGTAAGAAACTCATTGATGGTTACCGGAAGCGGTTGGTCGCAGTTATTTTGGCTAAAGGTTGTGCAACCAAGTATTAGGCTGAGGGTGCCAATACTTTTGTCTGGCCCATTTTTGGAGTTTTGTGTGAAATGATCAATGTTTTGCTTTTTGCTTCATTCTCTTTTGTGTTTTTTCATTTAAGACAAATTAAATGAAGATAATAATACCAAGGAATTTGTGTTTGCAATCATTTTCAGGAAGAAACTGAATATTATCTGAGAGAATTGCAGGGGTGTCAATACTTTTGGCCATGACTGTATATACCCAGGAGGACGGTGAGGAGGAGCGGACACTTCTAGTCCTGTCCTGTAGTGATGTATATAGTATATACCCAGGAGGAGGGTGAGAAGGAGCGGACACTTCTAGTCCTGTCCTGTAGTGATGTATATAGTATATACCCAGGAGGACGGTGAGAAGGAGCGGACACTTCTAGTCCTGTCCTGTAGTGATGTATATAGTATATACCCAGGAGGATGGTGAGGAGGAGCGGACACTTCTAGTCCTGTCCTGTAGTGATGTATATAGTATATACCCAGGAGGACGGTGAGGAGGAGCGGACACTTCTAGTCCTGTCCTGTAGTGATGTATATAGTATATACCCAGGAGGACGGTGAGAAGGAGCGGACACTTCTAGCCCTGTCCTGTAGTGATGTATATAGTATATACCCAGGAGGACGGTGAGGAGGAGCGGACACTTCTAGTCCTGTCCTGTAGTGATGTATATAGTATATACCCAGGAGGACGGTGAGGAGGAGCGGATACTTCTAGTCCTGTCCTGTAGTGATGTATATAGTATATACCCAGGAGGACGGTGAGGAGGAGCGGACACTTCTAGTCCTGTCCTGTAGTGATGTATATAGTATATACCCAGGAGGACGGTGAGGAGGAGCGGACACTTCTAGTCCAGTCCTGTAGTGATGTATATAGTATATACCCAGGAGGACGGTGAGGAGGAGCGGACACTTCTAGTCCTGTCCTGTAGTGATGTATATAGTATATACCCAGGAGGATGGTGAGGAGGAGCGGACACTTCTAGCCCTGTCCTGTAGTGATGTATATAGTATATACCCAGGAGGATGGTGAGGAGGAGCGGACACTTCTAGTCCTGTCCTGTAGTGATGTATATAGTATATACCCAGGAGGACGGTGAGGAGGAGCGGACACTTCTAGTCCTGTCCTGTAGTGATGTATATAGTATATACCCAGGAGGATGGTGAGGAGGAGCGGACACTTCTAGCCCTGTCCTGTAGTGATGTATATAGTATATACCCAGGAGGACGGTGAGGAGGAGCGGACACTTCTAGTCCTGTCCTGTAGTGATGTATATAGTATATACCCAGGAGGACGGTGAGGAGGAGTGGACACTTCTAGCCCTGTCCTGTAGTGATGTATATAGTATATACCCAGGAGGACGGTGAGGAGGAGCGGACACTTCTAGTCCTGTCCTGTAGTGATGTATATAGTATATACCCAGGAGGATGGTGAGGAGGAGCGGACACTTCTAGTCCTGTCCTGTAATGATGTATATAGTATATACCCATGAGGACGGTGAGGAGGAGCAGACACTTCTAGTCCTGTAGTGATGTATATAGTATATACCCAGGAGGACAGTGAGGAGGAGCGGACACTTCTAGTCCTGTAGTGATGTATATAGTATATACCCAGGAGGACAGTGAGGAGGAGCGTACACTTCTAGTCCTGTCCTGTAGTGATGTATATAGTATATATTGTAGTATGCTGGCCGGTGCCTTTACTGCGAGGTGACTGTTGAGTTGTTTCCTTTCTTAGGTGGTGTCGGCGTCTCTGGACCCTGATGATGGGAGGACCGCCGCTGCTCTTCGCCTTCTGTCTGTTCTGCAGATTAACATCCACCCCAGTATCGGTCAGTGCTGGGAGCAGGAGATTCCGCCACTTCTTCAGCTCTTGGAAGGTGAGGCACTTCGTTATTGTGTGTATATTTTATATCTGTGTATGAATTTCTTATATACTCACACTTATATGTATACTAGTGGTTAGATCTCTTACTCGGGTGTTAATCGAGTATCATGGTTGCCCAACAATATGTTGGATCCTATGCATGATCCACAACACACGCAAGGATTGCTTGTTATAGATCATATAGAATCAGACTCTCCAGGAGAAAGAGCTGACAATCTAATGCTCAGTTGGGTAAATAAACCACATGTTTAACAGAGAGGAAGTCAGGAACTTGCATATAGATAAGTGACAAAACTAATTATATCTCCCTTTTGAGGCTGTGACTACATGTGGTGACCAAATAGCGAAAACAGAATTTCTATTGTGAGTCGGAGAAAGACTGAGACTTGTAGATTGAAGAGGAAGGTCAGTGAAAATCTGTCACCTGTTAGAGGTAACTCTGGTTCTCTTCAGGGGAAGCTGGATATCTACACTTAAGGGCCTGTCACACTAAGCGATATTGCTAGCGACATCGCTGTGTCTGATACTTACCTCCGACCGCTCCCCCGCTGGTTATCGTTGATTGCGCCAGAACGTCCTGGACTGTTTCTCGTCGTCAGCTTCCTGCGGCGCTTCCTGTTGAGAGACGAGCGACTAGCGTGGAGCCGGGAGGACGCAGGATCGCCTAGTGTGACAGGTAAGTAGCGACCCCCGTCCCCAGCGATGTCGCTGGTGAGATCTGCCTGTGTGGCAGCTCACTAGCGACCACTTAGCGATGTACCAGCGATCCTGGCCGCGTCATATCGCTGGTCAGGATCGCTGGTACATCGCTAAGTGTGACAGTACCTCTCTTCAGTGCCGATGGTCAGATATGAATATTGGGGTTTGTATAGATCTGATAATGATGGGACATTTTCAACTTCAGGACTAATTGGGAAAGAATATGCTGGGTTTTTTTCATAACTGTGACCCCTGCCTATAAGCCCCAAATCAATAGTGGCCAGATAACGGGCATCGGCCTTGTAATGTTTCCTATCCATGAAAAAGTAACAGGTATGACGGTGATCTCTATCCTCTGTGGTTGTCAGGAGTGAAGATATTGTGAATGTTGGGAATCTTAATATTTTCTGAAGCTGAAGCCACATCCAATGTTCAGCCCGGTTATGAGTTATTAGGGAGGTCTGTGTGGGGTAACTTGGGTGCTTATAAAAAAAAAAAAAAAATGAGGCAAATTATGATCTGTGTTAAGTACTGGAAGATGCATCGCCATGTAGGGTTGATCCATGTCTACCAGACATATTTCGGTGGGATTCTTCTATCCCCCTAAGCGCTGTGGCATGGTTGTGACAAGTTTACATACATACATACATATATATATGTATGTGTGTGTGTGTGTGTGTGTGTGTGTGTGTGTGTATTTTTTATAACATACACAGTTTGAATTCTGCGCCAATTTGCGGCCGGACTGCACCTGTCACTGATTGGTCGTGCCCGGCCAATCAGCAACGCGGGATTTCAGTTACAAACAGGCAGAATTAGACGATTATATAGTAGATATTATATACTCGCACACTCTACAGAAAGTATTCAGACCCCTTTAAAGTTTTCACATTGTTTCATTGCAGCCATTTGGTAAATTCAAAAAAAGTTCTTTTTTTACCTCATTAATGTGCACTCTGCATCTGGAAGATGTTAGATATGGATGTAAAATGATTTGGATAGTGGAGGAGGGGGCTAAGCTCCTGATGGCGTCCACCTCCATCTCACAATTCATTGTGATGTTATCGGGAGTGTGAGAGGAGGGGGTACGGTGCATGGGACTCTGTTTCATTGCAGCCATTTGGTAAATTCAGAAAAGTTCATTTTCTCATTAATGTGCACTCTGCACCCCATCTTCACTGGAAAAATCAGAAATGTAGAAACTTTTGCAAGTTTATTATATAAAAAAAAAAAGAGAGAAACTGAAATCTCCCATGGTCATAAGTCTTCAGCCCCTTTGCTCAGTATTGAGTAGACGCACCTTTTGAGCTAGTACAGCCATGAGTCGTCTTGGGAATGATGCCACAAGTTTTTCACGCCTGGATTTGGGGATCCTCGGCCATTCTTCCTTGCAGATCCTCTCCAGTTCCATCAGGTTGGATGGTGAATGTTGGTGGACAGCCATTTTCAGGTCTCTCCAGAGATGCTTAGTTGTGTTTAGGTCAGGGCTCTGGCTGGGCCAGTCAAGAATGGTCACAGAGTTGTTCTGAAGCCACTCCTTTGTTATTCTAGCTGTGTGCTTAGGGTCATTGTCTTGTTGGAAGGTGAATCTTTGGCCAAGTCTGAGGTCTAGAGCACTCTAGAAGAGGTTTTCATCCGGGATGTGTCTGTACTTGGCCACATTCATGTTTCCTTCAATGGCAACCAGCTGTCCTGTTCCTGCAGCTGAAAAACACCCCCATAGCATGATGCTGCCTCCACCATGTTTCACTGTTGGGATTGTATTGGGCAGGTGATGAGCAGTGCCTGGTTTTCTCCACACATACAGCTTAGAATTATCACCAAAAAGTTCTTTCTTTGTCTCATCAGACCAGAGAATCTTATTTCTCATAGTCTGGGAGTCCTTCATGTGTTTTTTTTTTTTTTTTTTTTTTTTAGCTAACTCTGTGCGGGCTTTCATATGTCTTGCTCTGAGGAGAGGCTTCCGTCGGGCCACTCTGCTATAAAGGCCCGCGTGGTAGAGGGCTGCAGTGATAGTTGACTTTGTGGAACTTTCTCCTATCTCCCTACTGCATATGTGGAGCTCAGCCACAGTCATCTTGGGGTTCTTCTTTACCTCTCTCTCCAAGGCTCTTCTCCCACGATTGCTCAGTTTGGCTGGACGGCCAGGTCTATGAAGACTTCTGGTGATCCCAAACTTCTTCCATGTAAGGATTATGGAGGCCACTGTGCTCTGAGGAATCTTGAGTACTGCAGAAATTCTTTTGTAACCTTGGCCAGATCTGTGCCTTGCCACAATTCTGTCTCTGAGCTCCTTGGCCAGTTCCTTTGGCCTCATGATTCTCATTTGGTCTGACATGCACTGTGAGCTGTGAGGTCTTATATAGACAGGTGTGCGCCTTTACAAATCAAGTCCTATCAGTTTAATTACACACAGCTGGACTCCAATGAAGGAGTAGAACCATCTCAAGGAGGATCACAAGGAAATGGACAGCACGTGGCTTACATATGAGTGTCTGAGGAGCGTGGCCAAAGCACTGAAGAGAGCAGACATGCAGTACTGAGCTCTTCCCGGCTTTCTAACAAATACCGGGCTCCTGCCTCGTAAATGGCAGCTTGGAGTCCCACATTTGTCCCATGGCCAGTTGCTCACCTGCTTGTCACTTCCCGGGTGAGATGGAGGCGGTGAGAGAGCTGTGGAGGGCGCCTGGGAGCTGAAGTCCAGACCCCTTGGAGACGTGTGGCCACTGATGGGTGGGATGGAGCTGAGGAGCGGCAGCCATCTTGGGGATTTCCCTGACACGTGGCGGAGGCATTGAAGAGTCAGAGACTCAAGCACATGAACAGCTGGGGAAGCTACCTTGGTGATTGGTTTGGCTGCAGCAAAGGTCTGAGAACGGTGAAGAAATCTAACAGCCTCTCCCCTCCCCCTTCCCTCTGTACTTGGAGTGAATTCCTGACAGAGATGAGACACGGCAGGTTACAGTGCGCTGCTGCCATCTAGTGCCCTTTGTGAGAATTGCGCCTGTTCCACATCATTATGCAGTAATAATGACTAGGGAAATGACTGTGTAACCCCCTTAATTTCAATATCCGAGCCAGTCATATTCTCCTGTGAATACATACATACTGAATAACCAGTTATAGGACTGCAGACGTATCTTGGGAAAAGCGCGATGAGTCCTAAGTCACAATCTGCAGCTGAGAAGGTGAGGATGTATGCTAGAGGGAATAACTCGATGACTCAAACCCTCATTGACTCGAGGAAAGACATCAATGTCGTCAGAAGCAGATGATATAGATTCAAAACCCGCTCTGAGACCGGCTGCCCTGAGACGGGTATCTGCCCCACTGCTGACTGCCATCACTGCAGCACGGCCGCCCTGAGACAGGTATCCGCACCACTGCTGACTGCCATCACTGCAGCACGGCCGCCCTGAGACAGGTATCCGCACCACTGCTGACTGCCATCACTGCAGCACGGCCGCCCTGACCTTTATCCGCACCACTGCTGACTGCCATCACTGCAGCATGGCTTCCCTGAGACAGGTATCTGCACCACTGCTGATTGCCATCACCGCAGCACGGCCACCCTGAGACAGGTATCCACAGCACTGCTGACTTCCATCACCGCAGCATGGCTTCCCTGAGACAGGTATCCACAGCACTGCTGACTGCCATCACCGCAGCACGGTCTCCCTGACCGGTATCCACAGCACTGCTGACTGCCATCACCGCAGCACGGTCTCCCTGACCGGTATCCGCACCACTGCTGACTGCCATCACCGCAGCACGGTCTCCCTGACCGGTATCCGCACCACTGCTGACTGCCATCACCGCAGCACGGTCTCCCTGACCGGTATCCGCACCACTGCTGACTGCCATCACCGCAGCACGGTCTCCCTGACCGGTATCCGCACCACTGCTGACTGCCATCACCGCAGCACGGTCTCCCTGACCGGTATCCGCACCACTGCTGACTGCCATCACCGCAGCACGGTCTCCCTGACCGGTATCCGCACCACTGCTGACTGCCATCACCGCAGCACGGTCTCCCTGACCGGTATCCGCACCACTGCTGACTGCCATCACCGCAGCACGGTCTCCCTGACCGGTATCCGCACCACTGCTGACTGCCATCACCGCAGCACGGTCTCCCTGACCGGTATCCGCACCACTGCTGACTGCCATCACCGCAGCACGGTCTCCCTGACCGGTATCCGCACCACTGCTGACTGCCATCACCGCAGCACGGTCTCCCTGACCGGTATCCGCACCACTGCTGACTGCCATCACCGCAGCACGGTCTCCCTGACCGGTATCCGCACCACTGCTGACTGCCATCACCGCAGCACGGTCTCCCTGACCGGTATCCGCACCACTGCTGACTGCCATCACCGCAGCACGGTCTCCCTGACCGGTATCCGCACCACTGCTGACTGCCATCACCGCAGCACGGTCTCCCTGACCGGTATCCGCACCACTGCTGACTGCCATCACCGCAGCACGGTCTCCCTGAGACAGGTATCCGCACCACTGCTGACTGCCATCACCGCAGCACGGGTGCCCTGAGACAGGTATCCGCACCACTGCTGACTGCCATCACCGCAGCACGGGTGCCCTGAGACAGGTATCCGCACCACTGCTGACTGCCATCACCGCAGCACGGGTGCCCTGAGACAGGTATCCGCACCACTGCTGACTGCCATCACCGCAGCACGGCCGCCTTGACACAGGTATCCGCACCACTGCTGACTGCCATCACCGCAGCACGGCCACCTTGACACAGGTATCCGCAGCACTGCTGACTGCCATCACCGCAGCACGTTCTCCCTGACCGGTATTCGCAGCACTGCTGACTGCCATCACAGCAGCACGGCCGCCCTGAGACAGGTATCCGCACCACTACTGTCTGTTGATCCGTGTATCTAATCCTATCCTGTGTGATGCAGTCTGCTGAGCCGTGCATCTAATCCTATCGTGTGATAGTCTGCTGATCCGTGTGTCTAATCCTATCCCGTATGATACTGATTGCTGAGCCGTGTATCTAATACTATCCTGTGTGGTACTGACTGCTGAGCCGTGTATCTAATCCTCTCCTGTGTGGTACTGTCTGCTGAGCCGTGTATCTAATCCTATCCTGTGTGATAGTCTGCTGATCCGTGTATCTAATCCTATCCTGTGATAGTCTGCTGAGCCATGCATCTAATCCTATCCTGTGTGATACTGACTGCTGAGCTGTGTATCTAATCCTATCCTGTGTGATACTGCGCTCCTGATATACTCTGTGCTGCTGTCACCCTGCTGGTTTTATGTGTGATCTACATGGTGGTATTGTGTATGATCTATATGGCGGTATGATGTGTGAAGTATATGGCGGCATTATGTGAGAACACTATGGCAGTATTACCTGCTAAAAGGGGACCCATTTTGGGGTGGTTCTGGCTGAGCACCTGCACACGGGTCAGGGGTAATAGTTAGGTGCAGTCAGGGGAGGGCTGGTGAGACAGCTGAAGAGAGGGGTCTCATTTTTATCGTTACTGTATGGCTCCATTTCCCCCCAGCCTGCTTCCCAGTGTCACTCCGGACTGCGCCTGTCGCCTCGCTGTCACACATCGCCAGGACAGGATCTGAGGAGGGGAATGGGGTCTTTGCATGCAAAGTCTGGATCAGAACAGGCCATCAATCAGCAGAGATGTTTCCTGGATTTCTGTGCTGCTGTCACCCTGCTCCTCCCCCATATATCTCCCTCTGTGCCCCCCATAGACCAGCACACTGCTCTCCTGAAATACTCTGTGCTGCTGTCACCCTGCTCCTCCACCATATATCTCCTTCTGTGCCCCCCATAGACCAGCACACTGCTCTCCTGAAATACTCTGTGCTGCTGTCACCCTGCTCCTCCCCCATATACCTCCCTCTGTGCCCCCCATAGGCCAGCACACTGCTCTCCTGAAATACTCTGTGCTGCTGTCACCCTGCTCCTCCCCTATATACCTCCCTCTGTGCCCCCCCATAGACCAGCACACTGCTCTCCTGAAATACTCTGTGCTGCTGTCACCCTGCTCCTCCCCCATATACCTCCCTCTGTGCCCCCCCATAGACCAGCACACTGCTCTCCTGAAATACTCTGTGCTGCTGTCACCCTGCTCCTCCCCCATATACCTCCCTCTGTGCCCCCCCATAGGCCAGCACACTGCTCTCCTGAAATACTCTGTGCTGCTGTCACCCTGCTCCCAGAATCCTTGCTGCCTGCCATCCTCAGTGATCAAAGACCCCATTTATCTCCTCAGATCCTGTCCTGGCGATGTGTGAAAGCGAGGCGACGGGCCTGATATATGGTGGAAGGAGCACAGAGTATTTCAGGAGAGCAGTGTGCTGGTCTATGGGGGGCACCCTGTTCGGTGCCAGGGATTGTACATAGAGCGCTGTGTTATATACACATGGATGGACCGTCTTCTTGTCTGCTCCACAGAAATCCAGGAAACATTTCTTCTGATTGATGACCTGTTCGGATCCAGACTTACATGCAAAGACAGCCAGTAACATTGCAGGCCCCATCAAAATGGCGGCTCACTGTGTTCCTAGATGTCATCCTCTCTTTTCCCTTAGCAAACACCCAGAAGGGGAGGAGAGGAGTGACATCACACCCATGTCAGCAGACTCCGCCCATAATTACTGCAGGGCAGTAATCTGAGCTAGTTATACACTAGGTTTTTGTGCCAAATTTCAGTAGCTGCTCCCCCTAGTGTTAACAAGTGGAAATGCCAAACTTTTTAAAATTATTTTTCATATTTTTCAAAATTAAAAACAAATGATAATATTTTTTAAGAAAATGTAAACATTAATTCTTTACATTTTTTCAATTGCTGAAAAAAATTTTTTTGGATGGCACCTTCCCTTTAAGATCAGGCATGACCCTTGGTGGAGGAACCAGACATGGCTGCCTCCTGTCCCCGATGCTCTTCGCTCTGGCGATAGAACCTATAGCTCTTAAGATCAGGCAGGACCCTTGGTGGAGGAACCAGACATGACTGTCCCCGATAGAACCTATAGCTCTTAAGATCAGGCATGACCCTTGGTGGAGGAACCAGACATGACTGTCCCCGATAGAACCTATAGCTCTTAAGATCAGGCATGACCCTTGGTGGAGGAACCAGACATGACTGTCCCCGATAGAACCTATAGCTCTTAAGATCAGGCATGACCCTTGGTGGAGGAACCAGACATGACTGTCCCCGATAGAACCTATAGCTCTTAAGATCAGGCATGACCCTTGGTGGAGGAACCAGACATGACTGTCCCCGATAGAACCTATAGCTCTTAAGATCAGGCAGGACCCTTGGTGGAGGAACCAGACATGGCTGCCTCCTGTCCCCGATGCTCTTCGCTCTGGCGATAGAACCTATAGCTCTTAAGATCAGGCAGGACCCTTGGTGGAGGAACCAGACATGACTGTCCCCGATAGAACCTATAGCTCTTAAGATCAGGCATGACCCTTGGTGGAGGAACCAGACATGACTGTCCCCGATAGAACCTATAGCTCTTAAGATCAGGCATGACCCTTGGTGGAGGAACCAGACATGACTGTCCCCGATAGAACCTATAGCTCTTAAGATCAGGCATGACCCTTGGTGGAGGAACCAGACATGACTGTCCCCGATAGAACCTATAGCTCTTAAGATCAGGCAGGACCCTTGGTGGAGGAACCAGACATGGCTGCCTCCTGTCCCCGATGCTCTTCGCTCTGGCGATAGAACCTATAGCTCTTAAGATCAGGCAGGACCCTTTGGTGGAGGGCATCAATATAAACTCCAGAATAGACCAGGTGGGATTATATAGAATCATAGAATCGTAGAGTTGGAAGGGACCTCCTGGGCCATCTGGTCCAACCCCCTGCTCAAGGCAGGATTCGCTAAATCATCCCAGTCAGATGTCTGTCCAGCCTCTGTTTGAAGACTTCCATTGAAGGAGAACTCACCACTTCTCGTGGCAGCCTGTTCCACTCATTGATCACTCTAACTGTCAAAAAGTTTTTTCTAATATCTAATCTGTGTCTCCTCCCATTCAGTTTCATCCCATTGCTTCTAGTCTTTCCTTGTGCAAATGAGAATAAAGTTGATCCTTCTACAATGTGACAGCCCTTTAGATATTTGTAGACAGCTATTAAGTCTCCTCTCAGTCTTCTCTTTTGCAAACTAAACATTCCCAAATCCTGCAACCTTTCCTCATAAGACAGGGTTTGCAGACCGGTCACCATTCTGGTCGCTCTTTTCTGAACTTGCTCCAGTTTGTTGCGGCCAACCTGGTGCTCTTCTTAAATAAAGTGGAGCAATTCCTCCTGAGAGCAATTGACCTCACTAACTATTTTGGGGAATTATGGAGTCTCAATTAATTGGAGTAAATCTGTGGTCATACCACTTATGGAATATGTGGCTGAATCTGTGATGTTTGGATTGCAAGTAGTACAAAAGTTCAGATACTTGGGCATTATAATTAATCCTAAGCCAATTAAGGCCGTTAAGGATAAGGTATACTCCTTATGATATGATGAAGGAAAGGCTTGAGGTCTGGTGTCGGCTGCCCCGATCTGTGGTGGGCAGAATTGGCTTAATCCAGAATGTTTGTACGTGTTGGAACATTCATCAACCAAAGTCCCCAAAGGGTTTTTTAGGATAACGCTTGGCATGATGGCGACATTCATATGGGGGATCATCGAGGCCCAAATTAAGTATTGGATCCCTGCAGAGACCCAAACAGCCGGGTGGATACAGGGTACCTCTGACCTACCTTTTGTGTTATCTGGCCGGTCAGATACGTCACTTGAAGCAGTGGATAGGTGGGGGCAGATTGCTAATGCAGAGGCTCATCGTATACACTTCTTGGATGGGAATCCACCATGGTCAATATTAGAAGGATCATATAGACCGCCACAAGATTTATTGTTTGTCAATACAGGTGTGGCGAGAGCGTAAGCGTATCCTGAAATTCCCTGACCAAATGGGAGAGACTCAAATATGGGATAATCCCAAGTTTCCATACCTCAAAAACATATAGGACACAATTTTCTGGAAGCCATATGGAATAGCAACACTTAAAATATAATTTTCAAAAATCTGATTATTATCATTTGAACAAATTCATATAAAATTTGGGATCCCTCATAGGGACTTTTATAGATACTTTAAGATGAGACACGCCATATTACACCAGTTCCCATTTCCTAGGATGCGAATATCCACATATCCATTGATAGGACGACTCGGGGACCCACGGGCGTAATATCCTCCCTGTATACCTTTCTACTAAACGCCAGGATTGCTTCTACCCAACTTGCTGTAGAAGGTAAATGGCGGCACTTAATCCCCTCTATCACTGACGATCAGTGGAATGACGCCCTAGAGGCGCATACAATGGTGTCACTGGCCGCAAATAATAAGCTAATTCAGCTACATATCCTGCATCAGTCGTATCCAAAACTGTGCCGCTAACTATAGACCTGTCTCTAATCTTCCCTTCATCTCTAAACTCCTGGAACGCCTGGTCCACTCCCGTCTTATCCGCTATCTCTTTGATGACTCTCTTCTCGACCCTCTCCAATCCGGTTTCCGCTCTTTACACTCTACTGAAACTGCCCTCACTAAAGTCTCTAATGATCTACTAACAGCTAAATCTAATGGTCACTACTCCATGCTAATTCTCTTGGATCTCTCTGCAGCATTCGACACTGTGGATCATCAGCTTGTAACGTTTTTAGGTAAAAACTACTTCAGAGAGTGGACCCTCTGGATCGCGGATCCGGAGCCCCTGGGCCGAGCACGCCAGGTGAAGACCGACCCCTATACAGGGATCGTTTGGGGCAGGACCACAGAGGACGGAGGCGCGACAGCCGGAACCAAGAGGAACGGCTCCACGGACATAAGGGGGCTCGGAAGACAGTGGGCTTAGATACGGCCAGGGACCGGAGGCACAGAGGAAACACAATACGGGGGTACGGCAAGAGGACTGGCCTGGGCTGACTGGAGACAGAGGGAGAGGAACACAGAGGATAGCAGGGGAACAGCGCCTGGACAGGCTGGAGAGAGGGGGAAACGAGACCGAGGACGGCAGGGAGGGAGAGCCTGAAGGGGCTGGAGGAGATCAAGGCAGAGAACGGAAGGACTACAGGTGTACTGTAGCGGCCAGAGGGTGCAGTAAGCTACACAATCATCAGGCGTCCTCCTAACAGCGAGGACGCCTGAAGTATACTAACCCCCGGAAGTGCGTCCACCTGTCCTGCTCCTCAGCGCCGCCCACCGCTGGAGGGAGAGAGCGGGAGGGGGCGTGCGCGCGGCAGGGAGCGGGTGCCAGGAGCCGCTGTGAGGGAGAACGTAGGACAGGCGCGCGCCTGGACGGGGGCGCACATGTAAGAGGACGCTGCGGCGTGCGCTGCCGCTGGAGGGGCATCGGCGGGCATAGCCGCCGATGTCACAGTACCCCTCTCCTTACGTCCTCCCCCACTGAGATTGGCCAAAAACTTTTTCAGAATCCGGGGAGCGTTGATATTTTCTCGAGGCTCCCAGGACCTTTCCTCGGGACCAAAACCCTTCCAATCGATAAGAAAAAGGGTCTTTCCCCTGACTCTTTTCATAGCCAAGATGTCCTTGACCTCAAAGACGTTGTCCGAGACAACAGGTGAAGGAGGGGCGATGGAAACTGGTTGGAACCGATTCAGGACTACGGGTTTCAAGAGCGAGACATGGAAAGCGTTGGGAACCCGGAGCGAAGCAGGCAACCTCAGCTTATAAGCCACTTCATTAACGCGTCCAATCACTTCAAATGGCCCAATGTACCGAGGACTCAACTTGTAAGAGGGAACTCTCAGACAGATATGTCGAGTAGAAAGCCAGACTTTGTCACCTGGATGGTACGAAGGCACGTCCTTTCGTCTTTTGTCTGCATGTTTCTTGATTCGGTTGTTGGCACTCTTGAGCGCTTCCCTGGTCTCTCTCCAAATCTGCGAGAATTCCATTGCGAGAGAATCGGCTGCGGGCACTCCCGTAGACGTGGAAAAAGGTAACGGAATACCTGGATTTTGACCGGTTACCACAAAGAATGGTGACTTGGCGGTAGATTCGCTGGGATGGTTATTGTGCGAGAATTCAGCCCAAGGTAGGAGCGCGACCCAATTGTCCTGATGGGCGTTGGAGAAGTGACGTAGGAAGGTGGTTAACACCTGATTAATTCGCTCCACTTGCCCGTTGGTCTGAGGATGGTATGCAGAGGAGAAGTCGAGAGATGTACCCATAAGCCGGCAGAGAGCCCTCCAGAAGCGAGAGGTGAACTGGACCCCCCGATCCGACACAATCCGCTGAGGAAGACCATGTAGCCTGAAGATCTGGTGGATGAAGATCTCGGCCAACTTCGGGGCGGACGGCAGTCCCGGTAAGGGAACAAAGTGGGCCATCTTGGAAAAACGATCTGCTACGACTAAGATGGTGGTACATCCAGCTGAGCGGGGTAAATCGGTCACAAAATCCATGGCGATTTGCTGCCAGGGAGCCTCAGGAACTGGTAATGGGTGAAGAAGACCGGCGGGCAAAGCCCTAGCCACCTTGTTCTGGGCACAGGTTGTGCACGAAGCTACATAGGTCCATCACATCCTGGCGAAGCGTGGGCCACCAGTAATACCGGGAAAGCAGCAAGAGAGTCTTCTTAGTCCCAACGTGTCCAGCAACTTTGGAGGAATGCCCCCAGCGCAACACCTCTGAACGTCTGCCTTGAGGGACGAAAGTTTTACCAGGCGGCGGAGTAGAAAAATTCACAGGAGCCATGGTGATCATCTTAGTAGGCTCGATAATATAGGATGGGTCTTCATCCCTCTCCGGTGACTGTAACGACCTGGAAAGGGCATTGGCCTTGATGTTCCTATTACCAGGTCGAAAGTGAAGTTGAAAGTCAAAGCGGGAGAAATACAGGGCCCACCTGGCTTGCCAGGCATTGAGTCTTTGGGCAGACTGCAGGTAAGCCAGATTCTTGTGGTCCGTGAGGATGGTGAAGGGATGTACAGCCCCCTCGAGTAAATACCGCCATTCAGCCAAGGCCATCTTAATGGCAAGTAATTCCCGGTCTCCAATGGAGTAGTTGCACTCCGCAGGCGAAAAGGCTTTAGAAAAGAAGCCGCAAGGGGCCAGCCGTCCGGATGAAGCCTGCTGGGACAGGACCGCCCCCGCTCCAGTGGAGGAGGCATCCACCTCTAGGACGAAGGGCCTGCTGGTCACTGGCCGATGCAAGATGGGTGCCGATGCAAAAGAACGTTTCAGAGCCAGGAAGGCGTTTTCAGCTTCGGGGGACCAGCTGTTGGGCTTCGTTCCCTTACGGGTCAAGGCCGTGATGGGTTTAGTAACCGTAGAAAAATGAGGCACGAATTGACGGTAATAGTTTGCGAACCCAAGGAACCGCTGGATGGCCTTTATCCCCACTGGACGGGGCCACTTGAGTACCGCACTGAGTTTTTCGGGATCCATCTTCAGACCGGAATCGGTGACGATATATCCCAAGAAGGGCAATGACGTCTGCTCAAAAAGGCATTTCTCAATCTTGGCGTAGAGTTGATTCTCTCGAAGGCGATGCAAGACCAAGCGTACGCTCTTGCGATGGGAGGGCAGATCGGGCGAGAAAACGAGAATGTCGTCTAGATACAAGACCACACAGGAATAGAGCAGATCCCGGAACACCTCGTTGATAAATTCTTGAAACACAGCTGGGGCATTGCAAAGGCCGAATGGCATGACTAAGTATTCATAATGCCCGTCACGGGTATTGAAGGCCGTTTTCCACTCATCCCCTGCGCGGATCCGGACCAAATTGTAGGATCCCCGCAGATCTAACTTCGTGAAGATCCGAGCTCCTCTCAGCCGGTCAAAGAGCTCCGGAATCAACGGAAGGGGATATCGATTTTTAACGGTGATATTGTTTAGGCCCCGGTAATCTATACAAGGCCGCAAAGATCCGTCTTTCTTAATAATAATAATCTTTATTTTTATATAGCGCTAACATATTCCGCAGCGCTTTACATTTTGCACACATCATCATCACTGTCCCCGATGGGGCTCACAATCTAAATTCCCTATTAGTATGTCTTTAGAATGTGGGAGGAAACCGGAGTGCCCGGAGGAAACCCACGCAAACACGGGGAGAACATACAAACTCCTTGCAGATGTTGTCCTTGGTGGCTGCCCTTGGTTCTTTCTTCCGGACGAAGAAAGAACCTGCGCCCGCAGGAGAAGAGGACTTTCAGATAAACCCCTTGGACAGGTTTTCATGAATATATTCCGTCATGGCAGAGGTCTCGGCTGGAGAAAGAGGGTACGTTCTTCCTCTGGGAGGGACAGCTCCGGGAATCAGGTCGATAGGGCAGTCATAGGACCGATGTGGAGGCAGGGAATCCGCTTCCTTCTTGCAGAAAACATCAGTGTAGGCGTGGTATGGAACAGGAAGGCCCGGGAGATCCGTTGGCCTAGGCAGAGAATGGGAACGAACAAGGGTACGCAAACAGCTTGCATGGCAGGCGTGCCCCCAGCGCAAGATCTCCCCGGAGCGCCAGTCGACAACTGGCTCATGCCGCCTAAGCCAAGGTAACCCTAAGAGAATGGCGTGGGATAGTTGAGGCAGGACATAAAAGGCAATCTTCTCGGAGTGAAGTGCGCCAATTTGTAGCTTAACTTCAGTGGTGAGTCCAGGCAGAGGTTTGCCATCGACGGAGGTGATTGCTCGCGGATTACTTAAGACGACCACGGGAATCTGGAGTTTGTCAACCTCTTCCTGGCGGATGAAGTTGCCTGCTGCGCCCGAGTCCACATACGCCTCCACGGAGCCACGCCTCCGACCTGTAATAAGCAGAGCTGAAAGAGTAAGTGGAAGAGAGGGGGTCTGATCACCTAGGGGGCCCTCTCCTACCTGGCCTAGGTGGATGCGTTTCCCGGTCTCTCAGGACAAGTGCGTACGAAGTGATTGGCCCCTCCACAATATAAAGAGTCCATTAGTCATCCTCTCCTTGCGCCGTTGTTTGGACAGCTTGACGCGATCCACCTGCATAGGCTCAGGAGCAGAGTTACTAGAGGGAGCAACAGCGCGCGGAATGGGGGCTTGGTATAATCTAAAGGGCCTCTTCTCCCTGGCTGACTCTCGCGCGTTCCTGAAAACGCAGATCAATACGAGTAGCTAGAGAGATGAGATCTTCCAGGGTGGTTGGGGAGTCACGCCCGGCCAGCTCATCCTTGATTTTACTAGAGAGGCCTCTCCAAAAGGCACCTACAAGGGCTTCATTATTCCACCCCAGCTCCGAGGACAAGTTCCGAAAACGGATGGCGTATTGCCCTACCGTAAGGGACCCCTGGTGGAGGTTAAAAAGGGTCTCCGTAGAGGAAGCAAGGCGCCCGGGTTCATCAAACACCTTACGAAATGTTTCCAAAAAACTCAGGATTTTAGTAACCACCGGGTCATCCCTCTCCCACAATGGATTCACCCAAGCCAACGCCTCTCCCTCTAGATGGGACACTATAAAGGCCACCTTAGCACGGTCCGTGGGGTATTGTTGGGGCAGAAGCTCAAGGTGCAGTCTGCACTGGTTTAAAAAAACCCCTACACAACTTTGGGTCCCCACAGTACCTGGGCGGCTTTCCAAGACGGCGAGGTGGGGATGAGACAGCGTCCCGGGCTTGGGTAGAAGCGGCCGCGGAGGACTGCAGAGCAAGCAGCCGATTATCCACGGACGCCATATACCCCAAATTGTGAGATTGCGCATCGCGCTGCTGCGCGAGCTCCTGCTGGAGGCTGGCTAAGAGAGGAGCATGCGCTGGGTCAGCGGTTTGCAGGGCGGAGAGCCGGGTGTCCATGGACTTCATGAATGACATAATTCGGGTCTGATTCTCCCTTAAGAAAAGCAGTTCTTTCTGAGTGGCAGCCGCGGCACCGGCGGGGTCCATGGCCTGATGATACTGTAACGTTTTTAGGTAAAAACTACGTCAGAGAGTGGACCCTCTGGATCGCGGATCCAGAGCCCCTGGGCCGAGCACGCCAGGTGAAGACCGACCCCTATACAGGGATCGTTTGGGGCAGGACCACAGAGGACGGAGGCGCGACAGCCGGAACCAAGAGGGACGGCTCCACGGACATAAGGGGGCTCGGAAGACAGTGGGCTTAGATACGGCCAGGGACCGGAGGCACAGAGGAAACACAATACGGGGGTACGGCAAGAGGACTGGCCTGGGCTGACTGGAGACAGAGGGAGAGGAACACAGAGGATAGCAGGGGAACAGCGCCTGGACAGGCTGGAGAGAGGGGGAAACGAGACCGAGGACGGCAGGGAGGGAGAGCCTGGAGGGGCTGGAGGAGATCAAGGCAGAGAACGGAAGGACTACAGGTGTACTGTAGCGGCCAGAGGGTGCAGTAAGCTACACAATCATCAGGCGTCCTCCTAACAGCGAGGACGCCTGAAGTATACTAACCCCCGGAAGTGCGTCCACCTGTCCTGCTCCTCAGCGCCGCCCACCGCTGGAGGGAGAGAGCGGGAGGGGGCGTGCGCGCGGCAGGGATCGGGTGCCAGGAGCCGCTGTGAGGGAGAACGTAGGACAGGCGCGCGCCTGGACGGGGGCGCGCAGGTAAGAAGACGCTGCGGCGTGCGCTGCCGCTGGAGGGGCATCGGCGGGCATAGCCGCTGATGTCACACAGCTCCTCCTCACTATGCTCCGTTTCATTGGCCTCAAGGACACCGTTCTCTCCTGGTTCTCCTCCTATCTCTCTGACCGCTCCTTTACTGTATCTTTTGCCGGCTTCTCCTCCTCTCACCTTCCCCTTACTGTTGGGGTTCCTCAAGGATCGGTTCTAGGCCCCCTCCTCTTCTCCTTGTACACTGCCCCTATTGGTCAAACAATCAGTAGATTTGGCTTCCAGTACCGTCTCTATGCTGATGACACCCAATTATACTCTTCCTCTCCTGACATCACGCCAGCCTTTCTAGAAAACACCGGCGATTGTCTAAACGCTGTGTCTAACATCATGTCCTCACTATATCTGAAACTGAACCTGTCAAAGACTGAACTCCTTGTGTTTCCTCCCTCTACTAATGTACCTATGCCCGACACTGCCATTTCCGTGTGTGGTTCCACTATTACTCCCTAGCAACATGCCCGCTGTCTTGGGGTCGTACTTGACTCCGAGCTTTCCTTTGCCCCCCACATTTGATCACTGGCTCGCTCTTGTCATCTGCACCTCAAAAACATTTCTAGAATTCGACCTTTTCTTACTTTTGACTCCGCAAAAACTCTTACTGTTTCTCTTATTCATTCTCGTCTGGACTATTGTAACTCTCTCTTCTAATCGGTCTCCCTCTTACCAAACTCTCCCCCCTCCAATCTGTCTTGAATGCTGCAGCCCGGATCATATTCCTCACCAATTGTTACACTGATGCCTCTACCTTGTGCCATTCATTACACTGGCTACCCATCCACTCCAGAATTCAGTATAAACTTATCACCCTCACCCACAAAGCCCTCCATTGCTTAGCACCACCATACATCTCCTCCCTTGTTTCAGTATACCACCCTACCCGCGCCCTCTGTTCTGCTGATGACCTGAGGTTAGCATCCTCAATAATCAGAACCTCCCACTCCCGTCTCCAAGACTTTACACGCGCTGTTCCAATTTTTTGGAATGCACTTCCCAGGTCAATACGATTTGTCCCCAATCCCCACAATTTTAAGCGGGCCCTGAAAATGCATTTATTCAGACTGGCCTACCACCTCAACACATTAACCTAATCTATCCCTGGGTGGCACAGTCAAAAGTTTTACCATAACCAGGTTCCCCGCATCATGTTCCCACATTTATGCATCCATTAGCCCTCTGTGTCTGTACTGTTACACACTTAACACTATGGCTGGTCCATACAATCAGAGCAACTGTTACCACCCACCTTCCGTGTCTCCCTCTTTCCTCATAGACTGTAAGCTTGCGAGCAGGGCCCTCATTCCTCTTGGTATCTGTTATGATCTATGTGATTATTGTTATGCTGTAATGTCTATCGTCTGTACAAATCCCCTCTGAAATGTAAAGTGCTGCGGAATATGTCGGCGCTATAGAAATAAAATTTTATTATTATATTACCTGACCCCGAGTAGACTACATAGAATTGGCAGACTGGTAACTGATAAGTGTCATAGGTGTGGGGAATCGGGAGCGGGTTTCTGCCATCTTATTTGGAATTGTGGGATAATAAAGATACTGGTGCGATGTGATAACTACATTAGAGTGGATAATTAGGACACCAATTGAGTGGAGTCCAGAGTTATGTATCCTGGGTTTTGTGGCTGAAGAACTGTGGTCGCACTATGATAAAATAACTCTCCGGAAGGTTCTATTTATTGCTAGGAAAGCCATAGCACTAAGGTGGATGGCGGGGAAGCCTCCTACTATTAATCGGTGTGAAAAAATAGTGACTGATAGGATACCATATGAGAATCTATTATATAGAAGTAGAAGATGCCTCAGACATAGGAGATGGGAGAGGTGGTGTTGTGAATTCTCTTTCAGGGCTCCCTCTGGTGGTTACTGGAGGTAGTGGAGCTGGCCAGATTGACAGAGGTCTGCCATCTGATGATGATGATTGGAGATCTGGGGTTACTGATTGGAGTATTTAAGTCAGCAGACTTCCTTCAATCCCTGCTGGTGATTTCTTTCCTGTGCATTCTGAGGTCTGATGTCTCCTGCTCTGATCCTACATTTTTCAGCTAAGTGGTTCATTTGCTAATCCTTCGCATCTGATCTGGTTTTGCCTCTTTCTGCTTGTTGTGCGGGTTCAGCTTGCTCCTGCTGGGGGCTGTGCTGGACCCCGCTCCATATGTTACAGCTTGTGTCAGTTTATTCAGTCCCCTGTTATGTTGGTCTCTTTTGCTTTGCTTCCAGTTTATACCGGAGTGCTGATGTAGTGGGGGCGAAGTTGTGTGACTTCAGTGTTTTTTTTTTTTTTTTTGTTTTTTTTTTGTACGTCAGACATGTTGGATTTTTTAGGGTTTTTGCGTGATTGCAGACAGTGTCTTTCCTGTCCTGTCTAGTTAGTGTGGGCCCCATCATTTGCTCAGTCTATTTTCCTACCTGCGTTTGTGTTTCATCTTGTCTCACCGACAATACATGTTGGGGGCTGTCTATTCCTTTGGGGTCTGCTCTGGGGCAGTTTAGATTTCACCTTTCTTACTTTAGGCTTATTTAGTTCTCCGGCTGTGCTGAGGTGTCTAGGGCATCGTAGGCACGCTCCACGGCTGCCGTTAGTTGTGTGGATAGGATCAGGGGTCTGCAATCCGCTTAGTTGCCAACCTCTCTGGTTTTCTGGTGGCTTAGCCTGGTCCTGCCATCCTCCTCGGTGACCCATTCATAACTAGGTGGTGCGACTCGCCCTTATCGCATCTACCCCTTAATGCCGTGGCTTCATCTATTTCACGGTATGAACCCTGATGATGTGTGACCGGCAGGAGTGCACTCATGTGATCACCCAAACTGGTGCCTGATCTGAGAACCTGTCAATCGAGTGCAATGCTTCATAATGGAGGTTGTCCTAATATGCCAGCTTCTGTATTGTTTCTTCACTTTATTTACTCTGCTATTGAGGGTGTAATGTTACCTACGTGTCACTGTAAGGGCCAACTGCATCATTCTGACCATATACTGCCATATTATGTTTGTAACTTTATCCTGTGGAATCTTTCAATAAAGAGTTAAAAAAAGAAAAAAAAAAAATGGCCCCCTCATCCCTGTCCTGGCAGGGATTATTTTTATTGTTTTATATAGCACCATTGATTCCATGGTGCTGTACATGAGAAGGGGTTACATACAAATTACAGATATCACTTACAGTTAACTAACAATCACAGACTGATACAGAGGGGAGAGGACCCTGCCCTTTTGGGCTTACAGTCTACAGGATGGTGGGGAAGGAGACAGTAGGTTGGGGGGTTGCAGCAGCTCCAGTGATGGTGAGGAGGCAGCGGGGATCATTGCAGGCTGTAGGCTTTCCTGAAGAGATGGGTTTTCTGGTTCCGTCTGAAGGATCCGAGTGTGGATGATAGTCGGACGAGTTGGGGCAAAGAATTCCAGAGAATAGGGGCTATTCGGGAGAAGTCTTGGAGGCGGTTGGGTGAGGAGCGAATAAGTGTGGAGGAGAGAAGGAGGTCTTGGGAGGACCGGAGATTACGTGGGGAAGGTATCGGGAGATTAGTTCAGAGATGTATGGAGGAGACAGGTTGTAGATGGCCTTGTAGGTCAGTATTGGTAATTTTGAACTGGATTCGCTGAGGGAATGGAAGCCAGTGAAGAGATTTGCAGAGGGGAGAAGTGGAGGAGTAGCGATGAGAGAGATGAATTAGTTGGGTGGCAGAGTTGAGGATGGACTGGAGAGGTGCGTGGGTGTTAGCAGGGAGACCACAGAGGAGGATGTTTTAGTAGTGGAGGTGGGAGATGATGAGGGCATGCACAAGTAGTTTAGTAGATTGAGGGTTGAGGAAAGGACGGATTCTGGAGATATTTTTGAGCTGGAGGCGACAGGAGGTGGAGAGAGTTTGGATGTGCAGTTTGAAGGACAGGGCAGAGTCAAGGGCTACTCTGAGGCAGCGGACCTCTGTTACGGGGGAAAGCATGATCTCGTTAATTGTTACAGAAAGGTCAGGTAAGGAAGATCTGTGAGATGGAGGAAAGATGATTAGTTCAGATTTGTCCACATTGAGTTTGAGGAAGCGAGAGGAGGAGGAGGAGGATATGGCTGATAGGGACGATCGCCATCGGCCCCATCCTTATTCTGGTATGATTGGCCCCATCAGAAAAGATTAAATCAAACAAACCTGTTGTGAGCTCTCTTGATCTGACTTTGAGGCATAGCTCCCTCTGGTGGATACTGTTGGTAGTGGTGCTGGTCAACATGATGTTAACACAACAGCTGCAGAAGATAATTGGAGGGGTGGTGGTAGTGACTGGGACTACATAAGCGAGCAGACTTCTCTGTTACTGCCGGTGATACTTCTTTCTTTGCTTACTGAGGATTTCTGTCAGCTGAAAAAATGCAGGATCAGGCAGCAAAGTGTAATTTGCTAAACCCTTTGCATCTGTTTTTGCCTTGCTGTCGGGTCAGCTTGCTCCCCCTGGGGCTGCTGGCTCCTGCCCTGTATTTTTGTATCTTGTGTTTGTTTGCTCAGTCCCCTGCTGTATTAGCCTGTTGCTAGCCGCCAGTTCACACCCGAGTGCTGATATAGTGGGGGCGAGGTTGTTCAAACCTCAGTATTTTTGTACATCAGTCGTGTTGGAATTAGGGTTTTTGCGTGTTTGCAGAGAGTACCTTTTCTGTCCTGTCTTATCTAGTCAGTGTGGGCCCCATCATTTGCGCAGTCTATTTTCTGTCTGTGTTTGTGTTTTCATCTTGTTTCACCGTCAATACATGTTTGGGGGCTGTCTATTCCTTTGGGGATCTGCTCTGGGGCAGTTTAGATTTCACCTTTCTGTCTTTAGGCTTAGTTAGTTCTCTGGCTGTGACGAGGCGTCTAGGGCAACATAGGAACGCTCCACGGCTACTTCTAGTTGTGTTAAGTTCAGGGGTCTGCAATCCGCTGAGCATCCAACCTCTCTGGTGTTGTGGTGGCATAGCCTATTGCGCTCTCCTCCTCGGTGACCCATTCATATCACAAACCATTCCACTTACCTTCCTCCGCTCCCTCGCAGCGTCCTGCTCCGGTACCAGAAGCTGACTAATGCTTGTAAGCAGTGCATGCTAGGGATGTCCCAAGCCGAGCACAGCTGCCGGAGTACTCCCCGCGACCATGGCAGGGACGTCACAAGCAGAGCACCGCTGCCGGAGTACTTCCCTCGACCATGGCAGTGACTCACAGCAGAGCACCGCTGGCGGAGTCCTCACCACGACTGTGCGCACAGAGAGCAGTGACTTTTCATTGCTCCTCAGTAGCACGCAGTGTCAGCCGTAGACTTCCTGCTGCTGCCGGCGGCCACGTGTGCCGATACTTAAGAAAAATGAATATTCATGGAATGGGATGAATAAATGTTTCCTTGATTATGAAATACACAGAAAACCATTAACAAACAGGTGCTAGCCCAAATACGAGAGACGACAACGCCATAGGACCCTCTCCAATACAGAGTCACCAGTATAATGCACATAAGGAACAATAAGGGGCAACTAGAACGAACTCAGCGCATTGATACAGTACTAAAGATGACCGATCCAATAATCAATACAGGTAAGGACACACGGAAGTAATCTGCTGTGTAATCTAAACTGCCCCCCCCCCCCAAAAAAAAAGAGCATATTGCACTAAAGAGCCAAAGCGATTAGTGTCCTAATATATCACCATGGAAAAGGACCGCTCACCATGAAGTGTGCTGGGCACTATAAACATGTAATCCATGATGCCCAAACATATGGCACCTTACCGGTATGGTGGGGATCCCCGGATGTCCCTCTGCCCCAGCAGATTACTTCCGTGTGTCCTTATCTGTATTGATTATTGGATCGCTCATCTTTGGTACTGTATCATTGCGCTGAGTTCTTTCACGTTACACCTGATTTTTCCTTGTGTGCATTATATTGGTGGTCTGTATTGTAGGGGGTCCTATGGCGTTGTCGTCCCTCGTATTTTGGCTAGCACTTTTTGTTTATTGTTTGTGTATTTTTTTACCTACCATATACCATTCTTTGGTACCATTTTTTTAAATTTCTTTGTCACTGTCAAGGTGTCCTTCTCCGATACCACACAATCAGAGATAGGAAAGTTTGAACTATCCCAAGACCTTTATTATAGGCAAAACTAAAAGGTCCATAAACAATCCACACACTGAGGATACAATAGTCCAGAACATGGATGCAGTTCAGTAACAGGATGAATGTCCAAGGAGAGGAGTCCAATGATCCAGCAGACAGTGGATAAAATGGGTCCATATGCTTCCCCTCCTCTCTGACGTGCCGTCTTCACACGATCATCACCACACAGGGTCTGACTTGAACAACTCCTGTCCACCCCTGCCCCCTCCTTATGTCCAGGGGTAGTCAGACAGGTTGGAGTGGTTTTCAGGCCTCCCAGACCTGACAAAGGTGCCTTGGGGATTAAGGCACTACAGGGGGTTCATCAAGAGGCATAGATAGTCAGGCTGCAGTTAGTAAGTGAGCTAATTCAACTATCAGACTTTTGGAAGGTAATTGAGACTCTAGACAATATGGGAATACACGGAATGATACAGGGCAACAAGAGAACACTATTAAAATCTGTAAAATATAAATAGACACAAAATGATACCCACATAACATATGGCACCATCACAGTCACCATAACAGTGATGAATGTGTATAGTGTGTGTGTATAATACATATTTGTGTGTGTGTATATCATGTATAATTGTGTGTGTGTATATGTATAATGTAATGTGTCTGTATATATAATATAGCCGAGTATTTCAGTAATTTTTTTTTTTTTTTTTTTTTTTTTTTAAACTCCCCCTTGACTTATACTGGAGTCATTGTCCCAAAAGATGGAGGGGGGGGGGGCGGCGGAGCAGTAAGTGACAGGAGCCAAGAGCCGGCATCTGACGCTGTGCCTGCTGCTAAAGAGCGAGAATATTCACTGCTCTGAGTGAATATTCATCTCTCAGTAATAGCGGGAGATGGAGCCATGTTATACCAGGATAGGGGAGGAGGAGCCATGTTATACCAGGATAGGGGAGGAGGAGCCATGTTATACCAGGATAGGGGAGGAGGAGCCATGTTATACCTAGATTGGGGAGGAGGAGCCATGTTATACCTGGATTGGGGAGGAGGAGCCATGTTATTCCTGGATTGGGGAGGAGGAGCCATGTTATTCCTGGATTGGGGAGGAGGAGCCATGTTATTCCTGGATTGGGGAGGAGGAGCCATATTATACCTGGATTGGGGAGGAGGAGCCATGTTATACCTGGATTGGGGAGGAGAAGCCATGTTATACCAGGATAGGGGAGGAGGAGCCATGTTATACCAGGATAGGGGAGGAGGAGCCATGTTATACCAGGATAGGGGAGGAGGAGCCATGTTATATCTGGATTGGGGAGGAGGAGCCATGTTATATCTGGATTGGGGAGGAGGAGCCATATTATATCTGGATTGGGGAGGAGGAGCCATGTTATATCTGGATTGGGGAGGAGGAGCCATGTTATATCTGGATTGGGGAGGAGGAGCCATGTTATATCTGGATTGGGGAGGAGGAGCCATGTTATACCTGGATAGGGGAGGAGGAGCCATGTTATACCTGGATAGGGGAGGAGGAGCCATGTTATACCTGGATAGGGGAGGAGGAGCCATGTTATACCAGGATAGGGATGAGGAGGAGCCATGTTATACCAGGATAGGGATGAGGAGGAGCCATGTTATACCAGGATAGGGATGAGGAGGAGCCATGTTATACCAGGATAGGGATGAGGAGGAGCCATGCATACCCGGCTTATACTCTAGTCAAGAAGTTTCTCCAGTTTCTCATGGCAATATTAGGGGCCTCGGCTTACACTTGGTTCGGTTTATACTCGAGTATATACGGTATTTGTGTGCATTATATATTGTGTATTACATCTTTTGTGTATGCTTCTGTTTTTATTCCATTGATTGTATTCACAGGGCACACGACCACATCTGTGATAGATCATTAGTTTTCCGGTGATCTCGGTCTCGTAGGCTTCAGACTTTCTTCATTTTTTCTTTGTGCCCTGATCGGCAGGTTCAGGAACTGATGATTGAACTCTTGTATTTTTAGAGTCTCCAGAGCAACGTCTACAACAGACTGTGTGGGAGGAACGCTTACTGAAGGTAGGGGCCGGAGGGCTTACTGGAGGGTGAGGGCTGGAGGGTAGGGGCCCGGAGAGCTTACTGGAGGGGTAGGGGGCTGGAGGGCTTACTGGAGGGGTAGGGGGCCGGAGGGCTTACTGGAGGGTGAGGGCTGGAGGGTAGGGGCCCGGAGGGCTCACTGGAGGGGTAGGGGGCCGGAGGGCTCACTGGAGGGGTAGGGGGCCGGAGGGCTTACTGGAGGGGTAGGGGGCCGGAGGGCTTACTGGAGGGGTAGGGGGCCGGAGGGCTTACTGGAGGGGTAGGGGGCCGGAGGGCTTACTGGAGGGGTAGGGGGCCGGAGGGCTTACTGGAGGGGTAGGGGGCCGGAGGGCTTACTGGAGGGGTAGGGGGCCGGAGGGGTAGGGGGCCGGAGGGCTTACTGGAGGGGTAGGGGGCCGGAGGGCTTACTGGAGGGGTAGGGGGCCGGAGGGCTTACTGGAGGGGTAGGGGGCCGGAGGGCTTACTGGAGGGGTAGGGGGCTGGAGGGGTAGGGGGCCGGAGGGCTTACTGGAGGGGTAGGGGCCGGAGGGCTTACTGGAGGGGTAGGGACCGGGGCCGGAGGGCTTACTGGAGGGTAGGGGCTGGAAGCCTTACTGGAGGGATCAGGCTGGGGATTCATGAAGGTTGGGGCAGAGATGTGGAGGGGTAGTGCACAATCCCTGTGCTGTGTGCGATTCTTCTTTTGTGCGGCTCCTGGTGGGCTCACTGCGGGCCTTCTAGCCTTGGGTGTCAGGTACATTTACTCTCTTTGGCGCAGCTTCTGGTGGGCTCACTGCAGGTCGTGTCTGATGACGTCTGGATCTTTCAGCTCTCGGAGGAGATGCGAAGACAACTCCCAGGGTATACCTCTGCTCTGGAGAAGGTGAGAGATGGCCGAGCTGAGGATGATGGTGGTTATGGCGCTCTGTGTCCAGTGGGGGGCGACATTCTCCACTTTCTCTTCCCAGAATTTCCTGTATAAATGCATTGGGAGCAGCCTGGGTGCTTGCACCAACCGGGAAATGGTGAGGAAAGAGCTGCAGGAGCTGCTAAATGGCACCCGTTACCAGCAGGAGGCGGAGAGAGAGGTATCATCGCCGCCCCTAGCGCCCTCTCTGCCGCCCCTAGCGCCCTCTCTAGCGCCCCGGCCCCTCTGCCGCCCCTCTCTGCCGCCCCTCGCGCCCCGGCCCCTCTCTGCCGCCCCTCGCGCCCCGGCCCCTCTCTGCCGCCCCTAGCGCCCCAGCCCCTCTCTGCCGCCCCTAGCGCTCTTGTACTTCTCTCATCCTGTTTGTGCAGCACTTACTGTAGTAGAGTTGGAAGTGTCGGATATCGCGTGGGGGTGTCTGCGCTGTGTCCTGACCGCCATCTTGCTTCTTAAAGGGTTAATATCTGCAGCCTCCTGGCTGTGTGTTGCGGCCTCTGCCTCCCTCTGTTAGTTCTTCCTGGCAGACAGTTTCCATCCTATAGATAAGAATAGACCTGCTGTGCTGCAACTACAACTCCCAGCATGTCAGGAAATATGCGGACTACTGGCGGAGGGGTGGCGAAATGTCCAGGCATGCTGGGCAGTGTAGTGCAGTGAGGATGTTGGGGTGCAATCTGCTGTGGAGGACGCACCGATCCTCTGTTCAGAACAGTGCCCCTTTGTCCACGCTCCACGGTAACGCTCCTCTGTGTGCAGGGTCTGGCGGTGGCGTTGGGCATCTGCTCTGCTCATCACTTGGACGATACTTTGGAGAAGATGTCAGAGTTCCTGAAATCCGACATCATGAAGAAAAACACCGGAATCTTCAACCTCTTCAAGGTGCGTAGAGCCGGCCGGTGGGGAGAGCACCAAGGCCCAAGGTATTGTGGGTGACAGAGCCAGTGCCTGCTAGTGTGCCGTGCCCCTATCTGACGTCGCCTAGTGTGGGGGTCCCCCCTTCATCCAGCGTCGCCTAGCGTGGGGTCCCCCCCTCCATCCTGTGTCGGCCAGTTTGCCCCTTCCAGCCCCCATACAATGCCACCTACCAGTGCCTGATTCTCCTCTCTCCACTCGACATTGGGTGCTGCACTGATTATGGGGCGCGTTGCCACGTGGTATTCCTGCAGGTGAGGGGTGCCCAGCGATCCCCTGGACCTGCGGCTCTGCTGTGGGGGGCACATTAGCGGGCTGTGCTCTCACTGGCGCTGCGGCCCCCTCACCATTACTAGTGACGCTTCATGCGGGGAATGTTAATTCGATCTTCAGCCCTCGCTGTAATGGACCTAGCAGACCCTGGATGACATGGCCGTCGCTTCCTCCCGGAGGAGACAACCTGCACCGGAGGCTGGGGGCGTGCGATCCTCTCACTGCACGTGTATACAGGAGTCTGCACATGACTGCCCTACAATCGGTGCCGGTCACCCTGTGTATGCCGTGCAGTACCCAGATCTGTGCAGTGTACTGGGTACGGAGGTCGCAGCCGAGAGGATCTGGAGCTCGGAGTGTTACACCCGGATTATAATCCTCAGCCCTGTAATATCCCGGGAATATCCGGAGCTCGGGGTGTTATACCCAGATTATAATCCTCAGCCCTGTAATATCCCGGGAATATCCAGAGCTCGGGGTGTTATACCCAGATTATAATCCTCAGCCCTGTAATATCCCGGGAATATCCGGAGCTCGGGGTGTTATACCCAGATTATAATCCTCAGCCCTGTAATATCCCGGGAATATCCGGAGCTCGGGGTGTTATACCCAGATTATAATCCTCAGCCCTGTAATATCCCGGGAATATCCGGAGCTCGGGGTGTTATACCCAGATTATAATCCTCAGCCCTGTAATATCCTGGGAATATCCGGAGCTCGGGGTGTTATACCCAGATTATAATCCTCAGCCCTGTAATATCCTGGGAATATCCGGAGCTCGGGGTGTTATACCCAGATTATAATCCTCAGCCCTGTAATATCCCGGGAATATCCGGAGCTCGGGGTGTTATACCCAGATTATAATCCTCAGCCCTGTAATATCCCGGGAATATCCGGAGCTCGGGGTGTTATACCCAGATTATAAACCTCAGCCCTGTAATATCCCGGGAATATCCGGAGCTCGGGGTGTTATATCTGGATTATAATCCTCAGCCCTTTAATATCCCGGGAATATCCGGAGCTCAGGGTGTTATACCCGAATTATAATCCCCAGCCCTGTAATATCCCGGGAATATCTGGAGCTCAGGGTGTTATACCCAGATTATAATCCTCAGCCCTGTAATATCCCGGGAATATCCGGAGCTCGGGGTGTTATACCCAGATTATAATCCTCAACCCTGTAATATCCCGGGAAAATCCGGAGCTCGGGGTGTTATACCCGAATTATAATCCCCGGCCCTTTAATATCCCGGGAATATTCGGAGCTCTGGGTGTTATACCTGGATTATAATCCTCGGCCCCTGTAATGACCCGTAAAATCTGAATTGCTGGGAATTGTAAGACCCCTGAGGTCCGGATCTTCCCAGGTTATTGCGGGGGCCGGGGATTGAGAGAACCCGAGGTCCGGATCTCCCCAGGTTATTGCGGGGGCTGAGGATTGTGAGAACCCGAGGTCCGGATCTCCCCAGGTTATTGAGGGGGGGGGGTTGGCGATTGTGAGAACCCGAGGTCCAGATCTCCCTGGGTTATTGCGGAGGGCTGGGGATTGTGAGAACCCGAGGTACCGGATCTCCCTGGGTTATTGCGGGGGGCTGGGGATTGTGAGAACCCGAGGTCCCGGATCTCCCTGGGTTATTGCGGAGGGCTGGGGATTGTGAGAACCCGAGGTCCCGGATCTCCCCGGGTTATTGCGGGGGGCTTGGAATTGTAAGACCCGAGGTCCGGATCTCCCTGGGTTATTGCGGGGGGACCGGGGATTGTGAGAAACCGAGGTCCGGATCTCTCCGGGTTATTGCAGGGGGCCGAGGATTGTGAGAACCCGAGGTCCGGATCTCCCCGGGTTATTGCGCGGGCCGGGGATTGTTAGAACCCGAGGTTCGGATCTCCCCGGGTTATTGCGGGGGCCGGGGATTGAGAGAACCCGAGGTCTGGATCTCTCCGTGTTATTGCGGGGGCCGGGGATTGAGAGAACCTGAGGTCTGGATCTCTCCGGGTTATTGCAGGGGGCCGGGGATTGTGAGAACCCGAGGTCCGGATCTCCCCGGGTTATTGCAGGGGGCCGGGGATTGTGAGAACCCGAGGTCTGGATCTCTCCGGGTTATTGCGGGGGCCGGGGATTGAGAGAACCCGAGGTCTGGATCTCTCCGGGTTATTGCGGGGGCCGGGGATTGAGAGAACCCGAGGTCTGGATCTCTCCGGGTTATTGCAGGGGGCCGGGGATTGAGAGAACCCGAGGTCTGGATCTCTCCGGGTTATTGCGGGGGCCGGGGATTGAGAGAACCCGAGGTCTGGATCTCTCCGGGTTATTGCGGGGGCCGGGGATTGTGAGAACCCGAGGTCTGGATCTCTCCGGGTTATTGCGGGGGCCAGGGATTGAGAGAACCCGAGGTCTGGATCTCTCCGGGTTATTGCGGGGGCCGGGGATTGTGAGAACCCGAGGTCTGGATCTCTCCGGGTTATTGCGGGGGCCGGGGATTGTGAGAACCCGAGGTCCGGATCTCTCCGGGTTATTGCGGGGGCCGGGGATTGTGAGAACCCGAGGTCCGGATCTCCCCGGGTTATTGCAGGGGGCCGGGGATTGAGAGAACCCGAGGTCTGGATCTCCCCGGGTTATTGCGGGGGCCCGGGATTGTAGTGCTGTGCATCGTGCTCATCGTCTTCGTGTCTCCTTCAGGATCGGGCGGATGGCGATCTGGAGAAGATTAAGAGCGCCCTCATCCTGGGCTACGGCCACGTGGCAGTTTACGCCCCCACAGAACTTGTGCTGCCACGGATTGAATCCGATATTCTTCGCAATGTCTTCCTTTACTTCCACACAAAGGTGAGATGTTGTGCTGCACTCCTGCCACTTTTGCTGCCTCCACGTCCTGCCCCCCAGCAAAAGGGAGACCTCGGCAGTATCCCCCTGACACGTTACCACCTCATCTGTGCTGTGCCCCCTACAGATATCACCACCTCTTCTGTGCTGTGCCCCCCCTACAGATATCACCACCTCTTCTGTGCTGTGCCCCCCCTACAGATATCACCACCTCTTCTGTGCTGTGCACCCCCTACAGATATCACCACCTCTTCTGTGCTGTGCCCCCCCCTACAGATATTACCACCTCTTCTGTGCTGTGCCCCCCCTACAGATATCACCACCTCTTCTGTGCTGTGCCCCCCCTACAGATATCACCACCTCTTCTGTGCTGTGCCCCCCCTACAGATATCACCACCTCTTCTGTGCTGTGCCCCCCCTACAGATATCACCACCTCTTCTGTGCTGTGCCCCCCCTACAGATATCACCACCTCTTCTGTGCTGTGCCCCCCTACAGATATCACCACCTCTTCTGTGCTGTGCCCCCCCTACAGATATCACCACCTCTTCTGTGCTGTGCCCCCCCTACAGATATCACCACCTCTTCTGTGCTGTGCCCCCCCTACAGATATCACCACCTCTTCTGTGCTGTGCACCCCCTACAGATATCACCACCTCTTCTGTGCTGTGCCCCCCCCTACAGATATCACCACCTCTTCTGTGCTGTGCCCCCCCTACAGATATCACCACCTCTTCTGTGCTGTGCCCCCCCTACAGATATCACCACCTCTTCTGTGCTGTGCCCCCCCTACAGATATCACCACCTCTTCTGTGCTGTGCCCCCCCTACAGATATCACCACCTCTTCTGTGCTGTGCCCCCCCTACAGATATCACCACCTCTTCTGTGCTGTGCCCCCCTACAGATATCACCACCTCTTCTGTGCTGTGCCCCCTACAGATATCACCACCTCTTCTGTGCTGTGCCCCCCTACAGATATCACCACCTCTTCTGTGCTGTGCCCCCTACAGATATCACCACCTCTTCTGTGCTGTGCACCCCCTACAGATATCACCACCTCTTCTGTGCTGTGCACCCCCTACAGATATCACCACCTCTTCTGTGCTTTGCCCCCCCCTACAGATATCACCACCTCTTCTGTGCTGTGCCCCCCCCTACAGATATCGCCACCTCTTCTGTGCTGTGCACCCCCTACAGATATCACCACCTCTTCTGTGCTGTGCACCCCCTACAGATATCACCACCTCTTCTGTGCTGTG
The DNA here is from genome assembly GCF_039654945.1 of Dendrobates tinctorius. Taxonomy (NCBI): domain Eukaryota; kingdom Metazoa; phylum Chordata; class Amphibia; order Anura; family Dendrobatidae; genus Dendrobates; species Dendrobates tinctorius. The sequence goes on along the minus strand of NW_027362015.1, from coordinate 1,166,970 downwards.
CCCCCCCCCACAGATATCACCACCTCTTCTGTGCTGTGCCCCCCCCTACAGATATCACCACCTCTTCTGTGCTGTGCCCCCCCTACAGATATCACCACCTCTTCTGTGCTGTGCCCCCCTACAGATATCACCACCTCTTCTGTGCTGTGCCCCCCCCCCCTACAGATATCACCACCTCTTCTGTGCTGTGCCCCCCCTACAGATATCACCACCTCTTCTGTGCTGTGCCCCCCCTACAGATATCACCACCTCTTCTGTGCTGTGCCCCCCCTACAGATATCACCACCTCTTCTGTGCTGTGCCCCCCTACAGATATCACCACCTCTTCTGTGCTGTGCCCCCCCCCCTACAGATATCACCACCTCTTCTGTGCTGTGCCCCCTACAGATATCACCAAGTCTTCTGTGCTGTGCCCCCCCTACAGATATCACCACCTCTTCTGTGCTGTGCCCCCCCTACAGATATCACCACCTCTTCTGTGCTGTGCCCCCCTACAGATATCACCACCTCTTCTGTGCTGTGCCCCCCTACAGATATCACCACCTCTTCTGTGCTGTGCCCCCCCTACAGATATCACCACCTCTTCTGTGCTGTGCCCCCCCTACAGATATCACAACCTCTTCTGTGCTGTTCCCCCCTACAGATATCACCACCTCTTCTGTGCTGTGCCCCCCCCTACAGATATCACCACCTCTTCTGTGCTGTGCCCCCCCTACAGATATCACCACCTCTTCTGTGCTGTGCCCCCCCCTACAGATATCACCACCTCTTCTGTGCTGTGCCCCCCCCTACAGATATCACCACCTCTTCTGTGCTGTGCCCCCCTCCTACAGATATCACCACCTCTTCTGTGCTGTGCCCCCCCTACAGATATCACCACCTCTTCTGTGCTGTTCCCCCCCCTACAGATATCACCACCTCTTCTGTGCTGTTCCCCCCCCTACAGATATCACCACCTCTTCTGTGCTGTGCCCCCCCCTACAGATATCACCACCTCTTCTGTGCTGTGCCCCCCCTACAGATATCACCACCTCTTCTGTGCTGTGCCCCCCCCTACAGATATCACCACCTCTTCTGTGCTGTGCCCCCCCCTACAGATATCACCACCCTCTTCTGTGCTGTGCCCCCCCTACAGATATCATCACCACCTCTTCTGTGCTGTGCTCCCCCTACAGATATCATCACCACCTCTTCTGTGCTGTGCCCCCCCCCCTACAGATATCACCACCTCTTCTGTGCTGTGCCCCCCCTACAGATATCACCACCTCTTCTGTGCTGTGCCCCCCTACAGATATCACCAAGTCTTCTGTGCTGTGCCCCCCCTACAGATATCACCACCTCTTCTGTGCTGTGCCCCCCTACAGATATCACCACCTCTTCTGTGCTGTGCCCCCCCTACAGATATCACCACCTCTTCTGTGCTGTGCCCCCCCTACAGATATCACCACCTCTTCTGTGCTGTTCCCCCCCCTACAGATATCACCACCTCTTCTGTGCTGTGCCCCCCCTACAGATATCACCACCTCTTCTGTGCTGTGCCCCCCCTACAGATATCACCACCTCTTCTGTGCTGTGCCCCCCCTACAGATATCACCACCTCTTCTTCTGTGCTGTGCCCCCCCCTACAGATATCACCACCTCTTCTGTGCTGTTCCCCCCTACAGATATCACCATCTCTTCTGTGCTGTGCCCCCCCTACAGATATCACCACCTCTTCTGTGCTGTGCCCCCCCTACAGATATCACCACCTCTTCTGTGCTGTGCCCCCCCTACAGATATCACCACCTCTTCTGTGCTGTGCCCCCCCTACAGATATCACCACCTCTTCTTCTGTGCTGTGCCCCCCCCTACAGATATCACCACCTCTTCTTCTGTGCTGTGCCCCCCCCTACAGATATCACCACCTCTTCTTCTGTGCTGTGCCCCCCCTACAGATATCACCACCTCTTCTGTGCTGTGCCCCCCCTACAGATATCACCACCTCTTCTGTGCTGTGCCCCCCCTACAGATATCACCACCTCTTCTGTGCTGTGCCCCCCCCTACAGATATCACCACCTCTTCTGTGCTGTGCCCCCCCTACAGATATCACCACCTCTTCTGTGCTGTGCCCCCCCCTACAGATATCACCACCTCTTCTGTGCTGTGCCCCCCCCCTACAGATATCACCACCTCTTCTGTGCTGTGCCCCCCCTACAGATATCACCACCTCTTCTGTGCTGTGCCCCCCCCTACAGATATCACCACCTCTTCTGTGCTGTGCCCCCCCCTACAGATATCACCACCCTCTTCTGTGCTGTGCCCCCCCTACAGATATCATCACCACCTCTTCTGTGCTGTGCCCCCCCTACAGATATCATCACCACCTCTTCTGTGCTGTGCCCCCCCCCCTACAGATATCACCACCTCTTCTGTGCTGTGCCCCCCCTACAGATATCACCACCTCTTCTGTGCTGTGCCCCCCTACAGATATCACCAAGTCTTCTGTGCTGTGCCCCCCCTACAGATATCACCACCTCTTCTGTGCTGTGCCCCCCTACAGATATCACCACCTCTTCTGTGCTGTTCCCCCCCCTACAGATATCACCACCTCTTCTGTGCTGTGCCCCCCCTACAGATATCACCACCTCTTCTGTGCTGTGCCCCCCCCTACAGATATCACCACCTCTTCTGTGCTGTGCCCCCCCTACAGATATCACCACCTCTTCTGTGCTGTGCCCCCCCCTACAGATATCACCACCTCTTCTGTGCTGTGCCCCCCCTACAGATATCACCACCTCTTCTGTGCTGTGCCCCCCCCTACAGATATCACCACCTCTTCTGTGCTGTGCCCCCCCTACAGATATCACCACCTCTTCTGTGCTGTTCCCCCCCCCTACAGATATCACCACCTCTTCTGTGCTGTTCCCCCCCCTACAGATATCACCACCTCTTCTGTGCTGTGCCCCCCCTACAGATATCACCACCTCTTCTGTGCTGTGCCCCCCCTACAGATATCACCACCTCTTCTGTGCTGTGCCCCCCCTACAGATATCACCACCTCTTCTGTGCTGTGCCCCCCCCTACAGATATCACCACCTCTTCTGTGCTGTGCCCCCCCTACAGATATCACCACCTCTTCTGTGCTGTGCCCCCCCCTACAGATATCACCATCTCTTCTGTGCTGTGCCCCCCCTACAGATATCACCACCTCTTCTGTGCTGTGCCCCCCCCTACAGATATCACCACCTCTTCTGTGCTGTGCCCCCCCTACAGATATCACCACCTCTTCTGTGCTGTGCCCCCCCTACAGATATCACCACCTCTTCTGTGCTGTGCCCCCCCCTACAGATATCACCACCTCTTCTGTGCTGTGCCCCCCCCCTACAGATATCACCACCTCTTCTGTGCTGTGCCCCCTACAGATATCACCACCTCTTCTGTGCTGTGCCCCCCCCTCTACAGATATCACCACCTCTTCTGTGCTGTGCCCCCTCCTACAGATATCACCACCTCTTCTGTGTTGTGCCCCCTCCTACAGATATCACCACCTCTTCTGTGCTGTGCCCCCCCTACAGATATCACCACCTCTTCTGTGTTGTGCCCCCTCCTACAGATATCACCACCTCTTCTGTGCTGTGCCCCCCCTACAGATATCACCACCTCTTCTGTGCTGTGCCCCCCCTACAGATATCACCACCTCTTCTGTGCTGTGCCCCCCCCTACAGATATCACCACCTCTTCTGTGCTGTGCCCCCCCTACAGATATCACCACCTCTTCTGTGCTGTGCCCCCCCCTACAGATATCACCACCTCTTCCGTGCTGTGCCCCCCCCTACAGATATCACCACCTCTTCCGTGCTGTGCCCCCCCCTACAGATATCACCACCTCTTCTGTGCTGTGCCCCCCCCTACAGATATCACCACCTCTTCTGTGCTGTGCCCCCCCCTACAGATATCACCACCTCTTCTGTGCTGTGCCCCCCCCTACAGATATCACCACCTCTTCTGTGCTGTGCCCCCCCTACAGATATCACCACCTCTTCTGTGCTGTGCCCCCCCTACAGATATCACCACCTCTTCTGTGCTGTGCCCCCCCCTACAGATATCACCACCTCTTCTGTGCTGTGCCCCCCCACAGATATCACCACCTCTTCTGTACTGCGCTCCACCCCGCACCTGTCACTCAGGTGCCCAATTGATTCACTGCCCATCTGGTCTTCTCTTCCGGATCCTCGAACCTGCTCCCTGCCTCTCCTAGGTGCTGCCTGGGGTGGGCACAGATGGGTACTTGTTCCGTCAGACAGACCCTAACCTTCTGTTCTCCTAATTTACCTCTCAGGTTCTGGGGATAAAGGTAGAGCCCAAGGTAATGTGTGCCCTGCTCCTGCCCCTCCTCCTGCTCCTGCCTCTCCTCCTGCTCCTGAACTCTTTGCTCACATTCCTTGTAGACAGCAGTTTGGGTACATTGGGCCAGCTCCTCCAGAGCTGGGGGCACTGCAGACATCACTGCGAGCCCAGACTGGGTATAAATCCATGGAAAGGGCAGCTTCAGAGCAGAAACTATGCCGAAGCGCAGGCGGAAAGCTCCAGGTGGGCGGGTGGTGTGGGCGGAGCCTAGGTGGGGTTGTTTGTTGGTGGTATATGGAGTCCTGTTCGGCAGGTGAGGCCTAGGGCGGGGTATTGGTGGTAGGTGGAGCCCTGATTGCCGGGTTAGACCTAAAGTGAGGTATTGGTGGTTTAGATCTAGGCTGTGGTATTGGTTGTAGGCGGAGCCCTGATTGGTGGGTGTGGCCTAGGTTGGGATATTGGTGGTAGGGAGAGCCCTGATGATTGGTTGGTTAGATCTAGGCAGAGGTGTTGGTGGTAGGGGAAGCCCTAATTGTTGGGTTATACCTAGAGTGGGATATTGGTGGTAGGGAGAGCCCTGATGATTGGTTGGTTAGATCTAGGCAGAGGTATTGGTGGTAGGGGGAGCCCTAATTGCTGGGTTATACCTAGAGTGGGATATTGGTGGTAGGGAGAGCCCTGATGATTGGCGGGTGAGACCTAGGGCTGGGTATTGGTGGTACAGGGAGCCCTGATTAGTGGGTGAGCCTTAGGGTTTGGTATTGGTGGTATGGGTAGCCCTGATTGGTGGATGGGGTATTGATGGGGGAAGCCTAGGGGGTGGGGTATTGTTGATGACTGGTTCCATGGCTCAGGGTTACTGGCTATGTGCCGGCAGGGCTATGACTGGATACTAGAGGATTATTGGCCGGTGGTGGTTGGAGGTTGGAATATTTATGGCTGTGGGTCCTGGGCTCCCTGGTGGGTGGGGCCTGGGCTTCATGGTGGGTGGGGCCTTAGGCCGGTGTAGTCTGCAGATTTCCTTGTACTGGCTCATTGTGGTGGCGGTACATCGTGTTCTTACCTTAGCGCTAATCTTTATCACTAACGCTTTTATGCTACAAAAGTGTGTAACTAACATGGCAAGTGGGCGGGGCTTCATGAGAACATGGACTGCGAATTCTGAAGAGACTGCAGTGTATACAGGTGACGTATGATGATACGTAGAAGGTACCCAGAAAATCGACTGCCCTGAATTTCACACCGAGGGCATGGTCTATGTGCTCATTATAATTCACCCCAGACGCTGCATATCGGGGGGAAATGATGTAGTATTACACACCAGATGCCGTATGTCAAGGAGAACTCCGGGAGGTCTCACAGATCCCACCGCTGCCACTAGTTTGTCAGGAGATGACGCACTGCCGCCTCCAATCATCAGGTCAATCACCCGACTGACGAGTGATGGATGCGGCTGCTCCCACTACTAGGCCGGGTATTGTGGGCTCAGAGGGAGTGTATGGTATATACACCTCCGATTCTAAGACATGGAAATATATTCCACTGTATATATACAGTTAGGTCCATATATATTTGGACAGAGACAACATTTTTCTAATTTTGGTTCTAGACATTACCACAATGAGTTTTAAACAAAACAATTCAGCTGCAGTTGAAGTTCAGACTTTCAGCTTTCATGTGAGGGTCTCCACATTAACATTGGATGAAGGGTTTAGGAGTTTCAGCTCCTTAACATGGGCCACCCTGTTTTTATAGGGACCAAAAGTAATTGGACAGATTAAATAATTGTAAATAAAATGTTCTTTTCTAGTACTTGGCTGAAAACCCTTTGTTGGCAATGACTGCCTGAAGTCTTGAACTCATGGCCATCACCAGACGCTGCGTTTCCTCCTTTTTGATGCTCTGCCAGGCCTTCACTGCGGTGGTTTTCAGTTGCTGTTTGTTTGTCGGCCTTTCTGTCTGAAGTTTAGTCTTTAACAAGTGAAATGCATGCTCAATTGGGTTGAGATCAGGTGACTGACTTGGCCATTCCAGAATATTCCACTTCTTTGCTTTAATAAACTCCTGGTTTGCTTTGGCTTTATGTTTTGGGTCATTGTCCATCTGTAGTACGAATCGACGACCAATCAGTTTGGCCGCATTTGGCTGGATCTGAGCACACAGTATGGCTCTGAATACCTCAGAATTCATTCAGCTGCTTCTGTCCTGTGTCACATCATCAATAAACACTAGTGACCCAGTGCCACTGGCAGCCATGCATGCCCAAGCCATCACACTGCCTCCGCCGTGTCTTACAGATGATGTGGTATGCTTTGGGTCATGAGCTGTACCACGCCTTCGCCATACTTTTCTCTTTCCATCATTCTGGTAGAGGTTGATCTTGGTTTCATCTGTCCAAAGAATGTTCTTCCAGAACTGTGCTGGCTTTTTTAGATGTTTTTTAGCAAAGTCCAGTCTAGCCTTGTGATTCTTGATGCTTATGAGTGGCTTGCACCGTGCAGTGACCCCTCTGTATTTACTTTCCTGCAGTCTTCTCTTTATGGTAGATTTGGATATTGATACGTCTGCCTCCTGGAGAGTGTTGGTCACTTGGTTGGCTGTTGTGAAGGGGTTTCTCTTCACCATGAAGACTATTCTGCGATCATCCACCACTGTTGTCTTCCGTGGGCGCCCAGGTCTTTTTGCATTGATGAGTTCACCAGTGCTTTCTTTCTTTCTCAGGATGTACCAAACTGTAGATTTTGCCACTCCTAATGTTGTAGCAATTTCTCGGATGGTTTTTTTTCTGTTTTTGCAGCTTAAGGATGGCTTGTTTCACCTGCATGGAGAGCTCCTTTGACCGCATGATTCCTTCACAGCAAAACCTTCCGAATGCAAGCACCACACCTCAAATCAACTCCAGGCCTTTTATCTGCTTAATTGAGAATGACATAACGAAGGGATTGCCCACACCTGTCCATGAAAGAGCCTTGGAGTCAATTGTCCAATTACTTTTGGTCCCTTTAAAAACAGGGTGGCCCATGTTAAGGAGCTGAAACTCCTAAACCCTTCATCCAATGTTAATGTGGATACCCTCAAATGAAAGCTGAAAGTCTGAACTTCAACTGCATCTGAATTGTTTTGTTTAAAATTCATTGTGGTAATGTCTAGAACCAAAGTTATAAAAATGTTGTCTCTGTCCAAATATATATGGACCTAACTGTATACACCCCCGGTACAGTCACTGCTGACTTCACAATATCAAAAGGAACAACTTGCTTCCACTAGTTTGTCAGTAGATGACACATTGCCGCCTCCAATCATCAGGACAATTACACGACTGACGAGTGATGGATGCGGCTGCTCCGACTAATAGGCCGGGTGTTGGGGGACTCGCCGTGACGTATGATGTATTCCATACGCATAGAATATATAATATATACACACACCCCTGGTACGATCACTGCCAGCTCCACAATAACAAAAGTAACCACTAGCCACCACCGCCAGTCATGTATACAGGCTGATCGGACCCCGTTACAGGTAGTGTACGGCTTCAGGGTGCGGTTTACAGAACAAGAGGAACAGAGATATTATACTTTACATTTCATTCACGATAGGCAGTGTTTATAAAAATATACAAGGATGATACAAAGGAAACAAACAATACGATATTACACCCCGGATGATGTATATCGGGGGGATGCGATATAATATTACCTCCCAGATGTTGTATTTCGGGGTAGATGCGATATAATATTACCCCCAGGATGTTGTATTTCGGGGGGATGCGATATTACTCCCTGGATGTTGTACTTCAGGGGGATGTGATATTACTCCCTGGATGTTGTACTTCAGGGGGATGCGATATTACTCCCTGGATGTTGTATTTCGGGGGGATGCGATATTACCCCCATGATGTTGTATTTCGGGGGGATGTGATATTATCCCCTGGATGTTGTACTTCAGGGGGATGTGATATTACTCCCTGGATGTTGTATTTCGGGGGGATGTGATATTACCCCCCGGATGTTGTATTTCGGGGGGATGCGATATTACCCCCATGATGTTGTATTTCGGGGGGATGCGATATTACCCCCATGATGTATTTCGGGGGGATGTGATATTACCCCCATGATGTATTTCGGGGGGATGCGATATTACCCCCATGATGTATTTCGGCGGGATGCGATATTACCCCCATGATGTATTTCGGGGGGGATGCGATATTACCCCCATGATGTTGTATTTCGGGGGGATGCGATATTACCCCCAGATGTTGAACTTCAGGGGGATGCGATATTACCCCCTGGATGTTGTATTTCGGGGGGGATGCTATATTACCCCCTGGATGTTGTATTTCGGGGGGATGCGATATTACCCCGTGGATGTTGTACTTCGGGGGGATGCGATATTACCCCCATGATGTTGTATTTCGGGGGGATGTGATATTACTCCCTGAATGTTGTACTTCAGGGGGATGCAATATTACCCCCATGATGTTGTATTTCGGGGGGATGCGATATTACCCCCATGATGTTGTATTTCGGGGGGATGCGATATTACCCCCTGGATGTTGTATTTCGGGGGGGATGCGATATTATCCCCTGGATGTTGTATTTCGGGGGGATGTGATATTACCCCGTGGATGTAGTATTTCAGGGGGATGCGATATTACCCCCTGGGTGTTGTATTTCGGGGGGATGTGATATTACCCCCCGGATGTTGTATTTCGGGGGGATGTAATATATTATTCCCCGTATGTTGTATTTCGGAGGGTTGCGATATTACCCCCTGGAAGTATTTCGGGGGGATGTGATATTACCCCCCCGGATGTTGTATTTCGGGGGGATGCGATATTACCCCCTGGATGTTGTATTTCGGGGGGATGTAATATATTATTCCCCGTATGTTGTATTTCGGAGGGTTGCGATATTACTCCCTGGATGTGTTTCGGGGGGGATGCGATATTACCCCCAGATGTTGAACTTCAGGGGGATGCGATATTACTCCCTGGCTGTTGTATTTCGGGGGGATGCTATATTACCCCCTGGATGTTGTATTTCGGGGGGGATGCTATATTACCCCCTGGATGTTGTATTTCGGGGGGATGCTATATTACCCCCTGGATGTTGTATTTCGGGGGGATGTAATATATTATTCCCCGTATGTTGTATTTCGGAGGGTTGCGATATTACTCCCTGGATGTGTTTCGGGGGGGATGCGATATTACCCCCAGATGTTGAACTTCAGGGGGATGCGATATTACTCCCTGGATGTTGTATTTCGGGGGGGGATGCTATATTACCCCCTGGATGTTGTATTTCGGGGGGATGCTATATTACCCCCTGGATGTTGTATTTCGGGGGGGATGCTATATTACCCCCTGGATGTTGTATTTCGGGGGGATGCTATATTACCCCCTGGATGTTGTATTTCGGGGGGATGCGATATTATCCCCTGGATGTTGTATTTCGGGGGGGATGCTATATTACTCCCTGGATGTTGTATTTCGGGGGGGGGATGCTATATTACTCCCTGGATGTTGTATTTCGGGGGGGATGCTATATTACTCCCTGGATGTTGTATTTCGGGGGGGATGCGATATTACCCCCTGGATGTTGTATTTCGGGGGGGATGCTATATTACTCCCTGGATGTTGTATTTCGGAGGGTTGCGATATTACTCCCTGGATGTTGTATTTCGGGGGGATGCTATATTACCCCCAGATGTTGAACTTCAGGGGGATGCGATATTACTCCCTGGATGTTGTATTTCGGGGGGGGATGCTATATTACCCCCTGGATGTTGTATTTCGGGGGGGATGCTATATTACCCCCTGGATGTTGTATTTCGGGGGGGATGCTATATTACCCCCTGGATGTTGTATTTCGGGGGGATGCTATATTACCCCCTGGATGTTGTATTTCGGGGGGATGCGATATTATCCCCTGGATGTTGTATTTCGGGGGGGATGCTATATTACTCCCTGGATGTTGTATTTCGGGGGGGGGATGCTATATTACTCCCTGGATGTTGTATTTCGGGGGGGATGCTATATTACTCCCTGGATGTTGTATTTCGGGGGGGATGCGATATTACCCCCTGGATGTTGTATTTCAGGGGGATGTGATGTTACCCCCCAGATGTTGTATTTCGGGGGGATGCTATATTACCCCCTGGATGTTGTATTTCGGGGGGATGCGATATTACCCCCTGGATGTTGTATTTCGGGGGGGATGCGATATTACCCCCTGGATGTTGTATTTCGGGGGGGATGCTATATTACCCCCTGGATGTTGTATTTCGGGGGGGGGATGCTATATTACTCCCTGGATGTTGTATTTCGGGGGGGATGCTATATTACTCCCTGGATGTTGTATTTCGGGGGGGATGCGATATTACTCCCTGGATGTTGTATTTCAGGGGGATGTGATGTTACCCCCCAGATGTTGTATTTCGGGGGGATGCTATATTACCCCCTGGATGTTGTATTTCGGGGGGATGCGATATTACCCCCTGGATGTTGTATTTCGGGGGGGATGCGATATTACCCCCTGGATGTTGTATTTCGGGGGGGATGCTATATTACCCCCTGGATGTTGTATTTCGGGGGGGGGATGCTATATTACTCCCTGGATGTTGTATTTCGGGGGGGATGCTATATTACTCCCTGGATGTTGTATTTCGGGGGGGATGCGATATTACCCCCTGGATGTTGTATTTCAGGGGGATGTGATGTTACCCCCCAGATGTTGTATTTCGGGGGGATGCTATATTACCCCCTGGATGTTGTATTTCGGGGGGATGCGATATTACCCCCTGGATGTTGTATTTCGGGGGGATGCGATATTACCCCCTGGATGTTGTATTTCGGGGGGGATGCGATATTACCCCCTGGATGTTGTATTTCGGGGGGGATGCTATATTACCCCCTGGATGTTGTATTTCGGGGGGGGATGCTATATTACCCCCTGGATGTTGTATTTCGGGGGGGATGTAATATAATATTATTCCCCGGATGTTGTATTTCGGAGGGTTGCGATATTACCCCCTGGATGTATTTCGGGGGGATGTGATATTACCCCCTGGATGTTGTATTTCGGGGGGGGGATGTGATATTACCCCCTGGATGTTGTATTTCGGGGGGGGGATGCTATATTACTCCCTGGATGTTGTATTTCGGGGGGGGATGCTATATTACTCCCTGGATGTTGTATTTCGGGGGGGATGCTATATTACTCCCTGGATGTTGTATTTCGGGGGGGATGCGATATTACCCCCTGGATGTTGTATTTCGGGGGGGATGCTATATTACTCCCTGGATGTTGTATTTCGGAGGGTTGCGATATTACCCCCTGGATGTATTTCGGGGGGATGCGATATTACCCCCTGGATGTTGTATTTCGGGGGGATGTAATATATTATTCCCCGTATGTTGTATTTCGGAGGGTTGCGATATTACCCCCTGGATGTTGTATTTCGGGGGGGATGCTATATTACTCCCTGGATGTTGTATTTCGGGGGGGATGTAATATAATATTATTCCCCGGATGTTGTATTTCGGAGGGTTGCGATATTACCCCCTGGATGTATTTCGGGGGGATGTGATATTACCCCCTGGATGTTGTATTTCGGGGGGGGGGATGTGATATTACCCCCTGGATGTTGTATTTCGGGGGGGGGATGCTATATTACTCCCTGGATGTTGTATTTCGGGGGGGGATGCTATATTACTCCCTGGATGTTGTATTTCGGGGGGGATGCTATATTACTCCCTGGATGTTGTATTTCGGGGGGGATGCGATATTACCCCCTGGATGTTGTATTTCGGGGGGGATGCTATATTACTCCCTGGATGTTGTATTTCGGAGGGTTGCGATATTACCCCCTGGATGTATTTCGGGGGGATGCGATATTACCCCCTGGATGTTGTATTTCGGGGGGATGTAATATATTATTCCCCGTATGTTGTATTTCGGAGGGTTGCGATATTACCCCCTGGATGTTGTATTTCGGGGGGGATGCTATATTACTCCCTGGATGTTGTATTTCGGGGGGATGTAATATATTATTATTCCCCGGATGTTGTATTTCGGGGGGGATGCGATATTACCCCCTGGATGCTGTGTATCAGCGGATGTGATGAAATATTGCACCCCAGACATGTATCGGGGGAGGCACATTATAGTGTGCAGTGGTGGAATCTGCGGCATTGTCGGGGGGAGCGGTTCATTCCAGGGTAAGAGGCGGTTTCCTTTTGGCTTCGGCTGGTGACACGAGCGCTGCCGGCGGTGACATCATCTCGTCATCTTCTATATTTAGGGACTGAGATCAGGGGGCTGCAGTCTCCACAGTCACCACTGGGGGGCAGTCTCTCCTGTAAATTCATCCATCACATAATGTAATCTTAGAGAGTGAGCTGGGGCCACAGATGCCCCCCAAACAATGCAAGGTGCACCCCAACATGAGGCTCCCCTAAATAATGCAGGGTGCACCCCAACATGAGGCTCCCCTAAATAATGCAGGGTGTACCCCAACATGAGGCTCCCTTAAATAATGCAGGATGTACCCCAACATGAGGCTCCCTTAAATAATGCAGGGTGTACCCCAACATGAGGCTCCCCTAAATAATGCAGGGTGTACCCCAACATGAGGCTCCCCTAAATAATGCAGGGTGCACCCAAACATGAGGCTCCCCTAAATAATGCAGGGTGTACCCCAACATGAGGCTCCCCTAAATAATGCAGGGTGTACCCCAACATGAGGCTCCCCTAAATAATGCAGGGTGTACCCCAACATGAGGCTCCCCTAAATAATGCAGGGTGTACCCCAACATGAGGCTCCCCTAAATAATGCAGGGTGTACCCCAACATGAGGCTCCCCTAAATAATGCAGGGTGTACCCCAACATGAGGCTCCCTTAAATAATGCAGGGTGTACCCCAACATGAGGCTCCCTTAAATAATGCAGGGTGTACCCCAACATGAGGCTCCCTTAAATAATGCAGGGTGTACCCCAACATGAGGCTCCCTTAAATAATGCAGGGTGTACCCCAACATGAGGCTCCCTTAAATAATGCAGGGTGTACCCCAACATGAGGCTCCCTTAAATAATGCAGGGTGTACCCCAACATGAGGCTCCCTTAAATAATGCAGGGTGTACCCCAACATGAGGCGCCCCTAAATAATGCAGGGTGTACCCCAACATGAGGCGCCCCTAAATAATGCAGGGTGTACCCCAACATGAGGCGCCCCTAAATAATGCAGGGTGTACCCCAACATGAGGCGCCCCTAAATAATGCAGGGTGTACCCCAACATGAGGCGCCCCTAAATAATGCAGGGTGTACCCCAACATGAGGCGCCCCTAAATAATGCAGGGTGTACCCCAACATGAGGCGCCCCTAAATAATGCAGGGTGTACCCCAACATGAGGCGCCCCTAAATAATGCAGGGTGTACCCCAACATGAGGCGCCCCTAAATAATGCAGGGTGTACCCCAACATGAGGCGCCCCTAAATAATGCAGGGTGTACCCCAACATGAGGCGCCCCTAAATAATGCAGGGTGTACCCCAACATGAGGCGCCCCTAAATAATGCAGGGTGTACCCCAACATGAGATGCCCAAATTAATGAGGACATAACGCAACCATAGGCGCCCCAAATAATGGGGGGGGGCATACCCCAAACCGAGACATTGCGGGAAGCATCCTCTGCGTAGTACCAAGGAATCCCTGGCCGTCACCCTGTAGATGCTCAGTGATGGGGCGCCCTATGCAGACCCTCACAGCGTCTAAGACCACCCAGAACTCTCATCAGGTGGGGGCTGCGGTCACTATATGGAGGGGGCAGAGGATGCCAGGGCTGGCGGTGACTTTTCTCCCAGTGATGATGGTTTCTTCAGTGGGTTTATCTGGTCATTTCCGGTCTGATGAAGATGATGGTGGTGATGATGATGCTCCCGCTGCCTCATGTGGCCCCGTTATTGATGGCAGCCCCTGTATTAAGTCTGACATTTTGGGATTCCTGTATAGATGCCCCTTTATGGGGGGTACATTCCTACCTCTTGACTGTTTCCTTCTTGTCATCCTCAGGACCTGAGCCTGAAGCTGAGCCTCATCAGGAGCATCTCTATGATTGGAATGGCCATCTGCAGCAGCTCGCAGGCGGGATTCTTCCACTTCAGCCGCAAGGCCGAGCTGATCAGCCAGCTGGTGGTGAGTGTGAGGCCACATGTTTCCCGCCCCCTCTGTGACCCCCCCTCGCCTGCACGTGAGTGGCCCCGCCCCTTTACATGTGTCGTGTGCCCCCAGGATTTCTTGAAGCTGGAGCCAGTGAACGTCCTGAAGTCCCCCCTGCGGCACCGCGCCCTCGCTGCCTGCTCTCACCTTGTGTATCCTCAGACTACAGCTCTCATCAGTGTCAGGGGTGCTGACTGTGGCGGGGTCTCGTCACAGGCTTGCTGATTGTTTCCCTCCTGTTGAGGGTAGTGTAGTGGCGCCGACTCCGCCATGTTCACCCTGATTTTTCCAGATTTAGCTTCTTAATTTATGGTCAGTAAATTGGAGCCGCCTCTGAGCGATGTGGAAAAAGCCGAGCTGATGAACACGGCGCTGTCCTGTGTCTTCCCGCTGCCGCCCATCTCCACCGGAAACCTGGGAGAACTGCTCAAAGAGGTGAGCGCCAGTGTGGGAGGAGTCTGAGCGGGGAGGGGCTAATGTCACATGACTGAATTTGGAGAGGGAGCGGTTTCATTGTGTGTGTGTGTGTGTGGCATCCTTGTATTTGTGTCCACTGCACTGGGTGAAGGGCGGGGCCTGACTGGAGCATGGGATGGGGCAGGCACGGCGGGGCCTGACTCTGGTGGGTCACCTCTCAACACGGCCGCTCTCTTCCAGGCACTGTACCGGGACACGATGGAGGCCGTGTCAGAGCTGTTCAGAGGTCTCCTCTCTTGGAACATCACCCCTCAGGGGCTGGAGGAAGTGTTCCAGGTGGGTGGAGTCTCGGTGGTCTCTTCCTCCGGGGGGCTTAGTATTGGGCTACAGGATGCCTCATTCTGTTTGTTTCTGCAGATCCTGAACCCCTGGATCAGGTCTAGTAAGGAGCAGGAGAGGGAGCGAGCCATGGAGATCAGCAGCGCCCTCCTGGACTTCTACCTGCACAAGCTGAACGTCAATGTGAGGCCGGCCGCATCGTCGCCCTCATCTCCCTGCCGCCTTCTCACTGTGCCAAAGCAACCCCCCCCCCAGCAGCCCAGAGTATTTGATTAGATGAATTGTCAACCTCTTTGGAGGAGCAGAGTCCTGGATGTTGGCTTCTTATTGCATCCTCCACTCTTCTGCCTTTTGTATACCCCCCACTGCCACCCACAGCTCTGGTATCCTCCGTCACTCATGCCATGGTCTCTGGTATCCCCCCCACCCCCCCCAACACAAGCCCCACGTGTTTCAGGTATCTCCCCTGTCACCCATGCCATGGTCTCTGGTATACCACCCAACACTCGTACTCTGGTCTCTGGTATTACTCACCCTCCCCCCTGTCACCCACGCCCTTGTTTCTGGTATCCCACCCAACACTCATTCACTGGTTTCTGGTATCCCACCCAACACTCATTCACTGGTTTCTGGTTCATTCCCTAGTCTCTGGTATCCCCTCTGCCACCTGCACCCGGGTCTGTTGTGTGTCCCCCTCCTTGCCCATCAGCCACTCTGCTACCCAACCCCTCTATAGATGACTGGGCGGACTGCTGCTCTGGTGACAGCTTGTGCATGTTGGGGGTTGTAGTCTCCCGGTACTGACCACAACCTCGTTGGCTCACAGTGCGTGGTAACATTCCATAACCTGGGAATCCTGGTGGGCCGGTTGTCCCCTCGCTGCTCCGACTCTCTGGCCTCCATCCGGCAGCACACGCTGAACTGCATCTACTCCCTGCTTTACATCCAGCTGAGATACGAAGGTAAGCGGCACCATCTCCTTCCAGGCACTGCCGCTCCTCTGCAGTGCTGCACCTATCTGACCATATAGGAATATGGCGCCACAGGGCCCATCCCTCCTGACTGCTGGCACATACTCTGAGAGCTCTTCCACCCCTGCTGGCCAAGTGTCAGAAGACTGGATAAAGCCTGGAGTCTAGGAACATCCTAATAAAGGAAATCCAGGAAAGAGCTCCCCCGTGCCATGCTCTCATCCAGTGTCTGGTGCCCCCTCTGCCACTACAGTGCCCACTGCCTTACAGGATCTTATTGGGACTTTCTGTGATACAAACACTGAGTGACAACAAGTATTTGTGACATGTAAAGCAAATTATACAAGGTGTACTAATTATTGTAAAAATATACATTTGAAAATTGTGATATTGTGCATTAAGCCCCCTGTAGTCTGATGTCCCTGATGCCTGAGTGACCGATCGCCCCAGACGTCACATGATTAGTACATTGTGTCTCCTTTGGGTGTGATTTCTTCTCTGTATAATGATAGCTATTCTGTGAAGGCCTCAGAGGTTTGTGTGAGAACATTAGGGATTAAACAGGGTCATGAAAACCAAGGAGCCCACCAGACAGGTCAGGGATAAAGTGGTGGAGAAGAGGACATCGGAGTTAAATTACCTAAGCTGTGGACATCTCACAGAGCATAAATCCATCATCCAAAGTGTGGCATTACTGCAAACCTTCCAAGACATGGCCGTCTACCTAACCTGACATCCCAAGCAAGGAGAGCACTAATGAGAGAAGCAGACGAGCGGTCCATGGTCACTGGAGGTGCCGCGGAGATCCACAGCTCTCGACGACAACATGGTCGCATACTCCAAGCCATACACCTGACAAATGCTATTGAGAACTCTGCTATTAGAAGTGGAAAGGAAGAACAAAGACAAAAGAATCTAATTAATAAAAATATTGGAGAAGGAGAAACCAATCACAAACTAAAATGTTTCTATACTAATGCACAAAGCATGGGCAACAAACAAGGAGAATTGGAACTACTAACACAGGAAAAGAAATATGATGTCATTGGAATCACTGAAACTTGGTGGGACAATACACATGATTGGAATACAAGACTAGAAGGATACAACTTATTTGCAAGAAACAGACTTGATAAACGAGGAGGGGGTGTCGCATTGTATGTTAGAAATGCGTATATCTGCACAGAGATTGAAGCTTCGGAGACTGGGAGTTCTGTGGAAACTGTTTGGGTAAGAATACAAGGACAGAACAATGGAAAGGACACCATTGTAGGCATTTACTACAGGCCGCCTGTGCAAGCTGAAGATATGGATGAACTCTTTATGCATCAAATGGCCAAGTTCTCCAAAAAATATGACATAGTTGTCATGGGAGATTTCAACTATCCAGACATTTGTTGGGAATCTCTCTCAGGCAAAACTAACAGGTCAAGGAAATTCTTATCCTCTCTTGCTGACAACTTTATCTTCCAAAAGGTAAAGGAGAAAACAAGGGGAACTGCTACCTTGGATCTAATCCTTATAAACAGGGAGGAAATGGTTGAGGAGGTAAAAGTGGCTGGGACCCTAGGAGGTAGCGACCATGCTATTTTAGAATTTTGGATAACTAGAGGCGGAAGACCTGTGAAGACTCAGACGTCAAGGTTAGATTTCAGAAAGGCAGATTTTAAGGGATTCAGAAAGAGAATTGGAGGGATCCAATGGCTGGATATCCTTAAAGACAAAAATGTCCAGGAAGGATGGGAAATCTTGAAAAATGAAATTCTCAAAGCACAGTTGTTAACAATTCCGAAAAGAGGGAAGAATAGGAAGCATTTAAGGAAACCAGGATGGATGAACACAGAACTTAAGCACATGCTAAAAAGGAAGCAAAAAATGTTTATAAAATGGAAAGAAGGAGGCATATCTAAAGAAGAATATAATGCTGTCTGCAGAACCTGCAAGGCACAAATCAGATTATCTAAAGCTGAAAATGAATTGAGGCTTGCAAGAGATGTCAAAAGCAATAATAAAGGATTTTGGGGATATGTCAAAAGTAAAAGAAAAGTCAAAGATGCTATAGGATTTTTACAGGATGAAAATGATGAAATGGTAAGACAGGATGTTGAGAAGGCTGAACTTTTAAATTCCTATTTTGCATCTGTTTTCTCTCAGAAAGGAAATGTAACATCAACTGTTATTCACTGTCCTATTAAGGGAATAGAAGAATCCAGGATATCTATAAACAGAAAGATAGTGAGGAAACACTTAGCTAACCTAAATGTATTCAAGTCTCCAGGTCCAGATGAATTACACCCCAGAGTACTGAAGGAGATAGCAGAAGAAATTTTTGAACCCCTCTCCATAATCTTTGAAAATTCTTGGAGAACAGGAGAAGTGCCAGAAGACTGGAGAAGAGCAAATGTTGTTCCTATCTTCAAAAAGGGGAAGAAGGTGGACCCAGGCAACTATAGGCCGGTGAGTCTGACTTCTATACCAGGAAAGATCTTTGAACAAATTATTAAACAACATGTATGTCAATACCTGGATAAGAATGAAGTGATTAAACAGAGTCAGCATGGGTTTGTAACTAATAAGTCATGTCAGACTAATTTAATTTCCTTCTATGATGGTATTACTGATTGGGTGGATCAAGGAAATGCTGTAGATATAGTATATCTTGACTTCAGCAAAGCATTTGACAAAGTCTCTCATACAATCCTTATTGAAAAAATGACTAAGTATGGAATGGACAAGGCAACTGTTAGGTGGATTCATAACTGGCTTAGTGATCGGACCCAAAGAGTGGTCGTAAATGGCTGCACATCCAGTTGGAAGAATGTCTCAAGTGGGGTACCACAGGGCTCTGTCCTGGGCCCTGTATTGTTCAACATCTTTATCAACGATTTAGATGAAGGAATTGAGGGTAAACTGATTAAATTTGCTGATGACACAAAGCTAGGAGGGATAGCTAATACTAGAGAAGAGAGAGAGAGGATTCAAAAAGATTTAAATAAACTGGAGAAGTGGGCAGCAACTAACAGAATGGTTTTTAACAGGGAGAAATGCAAAGTACTACATCTGGGCAATAAAAATGAAAAAAGAATATATAGAATGGGAGGAATAGGGCTAAGTGACAGCACATGTGAAAAAGACTTGGGTATACTAATAGATCACAGACTGAATATGAGTCAACAGTGTGATGCAGCAGCAAAAAAGGCAAATGCAATTCTAGGATGTATTAACAGAAGCATACAGTCTAGATCACGTGAAGTAATTATTTCCCTCTACTCCTCTTTGGTCAGACCTCATCTGGAATATTGTGTCCAATTTTGGGCACCACATTTTAAAAAAGACATCAACAAACTGGAGCAAGTTCAGAAAAGAGCGACCAGAATGGTGACCGGTCTGCAAACCCTGTCTTATGAGGAAAGGTTGCAGGATTTGGGAATGTTTAGTTTGCAAAAGAGAAGACTGAGAGGAGACTTAATAGCTGTCTACAAATATCTAAAGGGCTGTCACATTGTAGAAGGATCAACTTTATTCTCATTTGCACAAGGAAAGACTAGAAGCAATGGGATGAAGCTGAATGGGAGGAGACACAGATTAGATATTAGAAAAAACTTTTTGACAGTTAGAGTGATCAATGAGTGGAACAGGCTGCCACGAGAAGTGGTGAGTTCTCCTTCAATGGAAGTCTTCAAACAGAGGCTGGACAGACATCTAACTGGGATGATTTAGCGAATCCTGCTTTGAGCAGGGGGTTGGACCAGATGGCCCAGGAGGTCCCTTCCAACTCTACGATTCTATGATTCTATGATTCAAATCTGGCCTTTATGGAAGAGGAGCAGGAGAAAAGACATTGTGGAGGCCAGAAGTCCCATATAGGGCACACAGTGGGCATGTGTAAGAAGGGCTCTGCTCAGATGACACCAAAGGAGAGTCTTTGGGCTAAATGGAAAACGCTGTGTGTGACGGAAAACTAACAGTGCACATCACCCGGAAAACACCACCCTCACTGCCATACATGGTGGTGGCAGCATTGTGCTGTGGGGAGGCTTTTCTTCAGCAAAGGCAGGGAAGTTTCTCCAGAAGTAATGGGTAGATGGAGCGAAGTACAGGGTAATCCTGAAGGAAAACCTGTCCGAGGCTGCAGAAGACGTGAGATTGAGGCGCAGGTTCACCTTCTAGCAAGACAAGAACCCTCAACATCCTGCCAGAGCCACAATGGAGGGTGTAGATCAGAACGTGTTCATGAGTGTGAACGTCCCAGTCACCGTCCAGACCCATATCCCAGAGAATCTGTGGATGGAGACGTCTGTGATCAACACTTTTCACATAGGGTTAATCTCACTGAGCGAGACAAGTGTGCAAAGAAGGGGCAAAATGTCACCTCTAGATGTGCAAAGCTGGAGAGACAGACCCCAAAAGACTGCAGGCAAAGGTGGGAGAGACAGACCTCAAAAGACTGCAGACAAAGGTGGGAGACAGACCCCAAAAGACTGCAAAGAAAGGTGGGAGAGACAGACCTCAAGACTGCAGCAGAGAAAGGTGGGAGAGACAGACCCCAAAAGACTGCAAAGAAAGGTGGGAGAGACAGACCCCAAAAGACTGTAGCAGAGAAAGGTGGAGAGACAGACCCCAAAAGACTGCAAAGAAAGGTGGGAGAGACAGACCTCAAAAGACTGCAGCAGAGAAAGGTGGGAGAGACAGACCTCAAGACTGCAGCAGAGAAAGGTGGGAGAGACAGACCCCAAAAGACTGCAAAGAAAGGTGGGAGAGACAGACCCCAAAAGACTGTAGCAGAGAAAGGTGGGAGAGACAGACCCCAAAAGACTGCAAAGAAAGGTGGGAGAGACAGACCTCAAAAGACTGCAGCAGAGAAAGGTGGGAGAGACAGACCTCAAAAGACTGCAGACAAAGGTGGGAGAGACAGACCTCAAGACTGCAGCAGAGAAAGGTGGAAGAGACAGACCCCAAAAGACAGCAGCAGAGAAAGGTGGAAGAGACAGACCCCAAAAGACAGCAGCAGAGAAAGGTGGAGAGACAGACCCCAAAAGACTGCAAAGAAAGGTGGGATAGACAGACCCCAAAAGACTGCAAAGAAAGGTGGGAGAGACAGACCTCAAAAGACTGCAGACAAAGGTGGGAGAGACAGACCCCAAAAGACTGCAAAGAAAGGTGGGAGAGACAGACCTCAAAAGACTGCAGAGAAAGGTGGAGAGACAGACCCCAAAAGACTGCAGCAGAGAAAGGTGGGAGAGACAGACCCCAAAAGACTGCAGACAAAGGTGGGAGAGACAGACCCCAAAAGACTGCAAAGAAAGGTGGGAGAGACAGACCACAAAAGACTGCAAAGAAAGGTGGGAGAGACAGACCTCAAAAGACTGCAGACAAAGGTGGGAGAGACAGACCCCAAAAGACTGCAAAGAAAGGTGGGAGAGACAGACCTCAAAAGACTGCAGAGAAAGGTGGAGAGACAGACCCCAAAAGACTTCAGCAGAGAAAGGTGGGAGAGACAGACCCCAAAAGACTGCAGCAGAGAAAGGTGGGAGAGACAGACCCCAAAAGACTGCAGCAGAGAAAGGTGGGAGAGACAGACCCCAAAAGACTGCAGCAGAGAAAGGTGGGAGAGACAGACCCCAAAAGACTGCAGCAGATAAAGGTGGAAGAGACAGACCCCAAAAGACTGCAGCAGATAAAGGTGGAAGAGACAAACCCCAAAAGACTGCAGCAGAGAAAGGTGGAAGAAACAGACCCCAAAAGACTGCAGCAGAGAAAGGTGGAAGAGACAGACCCCAAAAGACTGCAGCAGAGAAAGGTGGAGGGACAGACCCCAAAAGACTAGCAGAGAAAGGTGGGAGAGACAAACCCCAAAAGACTGCAGCAGAGAAAGGTGGAAGAGACAGACCCCAAAAGACTGTAGCAGAGAAAGGTGGAAGAGACAGACCCCAAAAGACTGTAGCAGAGAAAGGTGGGAGAGACAGACCCCAAAAGACTGCAGCAGAGAAAGGGGGGGAGAGACAGACCCCAAAAGACTGCAAAGAAAGGTGGAAGAGACAGACCTCAAAAGACTGCTGGAGAGACAGACCCCAAAAGACTGCAGCAGAGAAAGGTGGGAGAGACAGACCCCAAAAGACTGCAGCAGAGAAAGGTGGGAGAGACAGACCCCAAAAGACTGCAGCAGAGAAAGGTGGGAGAGACAGACCCCAAAAGACTGCAGCAGAGAAATCGTTTCTTTTACTCGTCACTAATTCTTGTTACTTTGTGTTTGTATCTCAGAAAATCCCAATAATATACATTTAAGTTTGTGGCTGCAGCGTGAAAAAGAAAGTGGGAAATCTCATGGAATTTGAAGACGTTTTAAAGCTCTGTATGTCTGGTCCTTCATCTTGTATATTGGGGTCTCTTCTCCCCCGTGCCATCCTCTCATCCGGTGTCTTGTCCTCCATCTTGTATATTGGGGTCTCTTCTCCCCCGTGCCATCCTCTCATCCGGTGTCTTGTCCTCCATCTTGTATATTGGGGTCTCTTCTCCCCGTGCCATCCTCTCATCCTGTGTCTGGTCCTCCATTTTGTATATTGGGGTCTCTTCTCCCCGTGCCATCCTCTCATCCTGTCTGGTCCTCCATCTTGTATATTGGGGTCTCTTCTCCCCGTGCCATCCTCTCATCCTGTGTCTGGTCTCCATCTTGTATATTGGGGTCTCTTCTCCCCGTGCCATCCTCTCATCCTGTGTCTGGTCCTCCATCTTGTATATTGGGGTCTCTTCTCCCCGTGCCATCCTCTCATCCTGTGTCTGGTCCTCCATCTTGTATATTGGGCCTCTTCTCCCCGTGCCATCCTCTCATCCTGTGTCTGGTCCTCCATCTTGTATATTGGGGTCTCCCCCCCCCCCCCCCCCCGTGCCATCCTCTCATCCTGTGTCTGATCCTCCATCTTGTATATTGGGGTCTCTTCTCCCCGTGCCATCCTCTTCCTGTGTCTGGTCTCCATCTTGTATATTGGGGTCTCTTCTCCCCGTGCCATCCTCTCATCCTGTGTCTGGTCCTCCATCTTGTATATTGGGGTCTCTTCTCCCCGTGCCATCCTCTCATCCTGTGTCTGGTCCTCCATCTTGTATATTGGGGTCTCTTCTCCCCGTGCCATCCTCTCATCCTGTGTCTGGTCCTCCATCTTGTATATTGGGGTCTCTTCTCCCCGTGCCATCCTCTCATCCTGTGTCTGGTCTCCATCTTGTATATTGGGGTCTCTTCTCCCCGTGCCATCCTCTCATCCTGTGTCTGGTCTCCATCTTGTATATTGGGGTCTCTTCTCCCCGTGCCATCCTCTCATCTTGTGTCTGGTCTCCATCTTGTATATTGGGGTCTCTTCTCCCCGTGCCATCCTCTCATCCTGTGTCTGGTCTCCATCTTGTATATTGGGGTCTCTTCTCCCCGTGCCATCCTCTCATCTTGTGTCTGGTCTCCATCTTGTATATTGGGGTCTCTTCTCCCCGTGCCATCCTCTTATCCTGTGTCTGGTCTGTTATGAGTCACCGAGGAGGAAAAAAACAAAAAGCAAGCTAAGCCCAGAAAACCGGAGAGGTTGGTAACTAGCGTATTGCAGACCCCTGATCCTATCCACAACAACTAGCAGTAGCCGTGGAGCGTGCCTACGGTGGTCCTAGACGCCTCGTCACGTCCGGAGAACTAAATAAGCCTAAAGAAAGAAAGAGGGAAAATCTAAACTGCCCCAGAGCAGACCCCAAAGCTATAGACAGCCCCCAACATGTATTGTCGGTGAAACAAGATGAAAGCACAGACACTGGTAGAAAGCCTGAGCAAACGATGGGGCCCTCGCTAACTAGAAAGGACAGGAAAGAAAAGCTGCTGTCTGCAATCACGCAAAAAACCCTGCCAAAAAGAATGTCCAGCACGTCTGATAGAAAAAGGCCCTGAAGTCGCTAGACTTAAAATCACTATATCAGCACTCAGGTATATTCTGAAGACAGAGCAAAAGAGATCAACTGATCAGAGACAAAATGGGGATTCAGCCCAGTCCCAGCCAGGGCTGGCTGAACACAAAAACTAAGTAAACCAGACAAAAACTCATATGAAAAATAGCAGAGAAAACTTAGCTTTAGGAAGGCAGGAACCAAACTGGAAACCAGGAGCCACAGTCAGGAAAAATCACCAGCAAGAAACTAGGGAGTCGGCTGCCTTAAAGCCAATCAGAAACTCCCGATGTCCAATCGCAGTCCTCTTCCTCAGGTGGCCGGTCTCTGCCATTCAGATCAGCCTCATCACCTCCCTTCACCAACAGAGGGAGTCCAGACAGAGAACTCACCACTCCTCTGCCAGCACAGCCAGCTCCATAACCCTCGCCAGAAGCCTGAGGCAAACCCGAAAATGAGCTCACAACAGTACCCCCCCCCCCTTGAGGAGGGGTCATCGAACCCTCATCCACCCCACCGGGCCGATCAGGATGGGCCCGATGAAAAGCATGAATATCAGAGGCAGAGACCCAAGAATTGTCCTCCTGGCCATAACCCTTCCACTTGACCAAATACTGGAGTCTCCGTCTAGCCAGACGAGAATCCAGTATTTTCTCTACCTCATATTCCACATTACCTTCAACCAATACAGGGTCAGGTGGTGCAGCCATAGGAACTACTCTCTCAACATATCTCTTCAACAGCGACTTATGAAACACGTTATGGATCTTAAATGTAACAGGAAGAGCCAGTCGAAAAGAAACCGGATTAAGAATCTCCAAAATCTTGTAAGGTCCAATAAATCTTGGCTTGAACTTTGGAGAAGCCACCTTCATAGAGATATTCTTTGATGACAACCAAACCATATCACCCACTTTAAACCGGGGACCAATGGTCCTATGCCGGTTCGAAAACCGCTGGGCCTTTTCCTGGGAGAGAGACAACTTATCCACTACTTGGTCCCAAATCTGCTGCATTCTCTCTACCACAGTGTCAACACCTGGGCAGGCTGAAGATTCCACTTGCCCTGAAGAAAATCGAGGATGAAACCCAAAGTTACAGAAAAAGGGTGAAATCAAGGTGGCAGAACTAGCTCTATTATTTAAAGCGAAATCGGCCAAGGGCAAAAATGAAACCCAATCATCCTGATCAGCAGATATAAAACATCTCAAATAGGACTCCAAAGTCTGGTTTGTTCTCTCCGTCTGCCCATTGGTCTGAGGGTGAAACGCAGAGGAGAAGGACAACTGAATTCCCAGCTTGGAACAAAAGGCTTTCCAGAATCTGGAAACAAACTGAACTCATCTGTTCGATACAATGTTCTCAGGAATCCCATGCAACCGAACCACCTGTTGTAAAAACAAGGGCACCAACTCTGAGGAGGATGGCAACTTTGGGAGTGGTACAAGATGGACCATCTTAGAGAATCTATGACAAATCACCCAGATGGCAGTCATTCTCTGAGAGACAGGAAGATCAGAAATAAAATCCATTGAAATATGGGTCCATGGCCTCTTAGGCACCGGCAAGGGCATCAACAACCCACTAGAGCGAGAACGGGGTTTAGACCGGGAACAAGTCACACAGGACTGCACAAAATTCCTGACCTCACGAGATAAGGCGGTCCACCAAAAAGACCGACTCAGCTAATCTCTGGTACCAAAAATACCTGGATGACCAGCCAATGCGGAGCAATGAACTTAAGACATCACTCTCTTCCTCCACTGGTCAGGAACATACAATTTTCCCATAGGACAACGCTCAGGTTTGTCCTCCTGGAATTCTTCCAGAGCACGTCTCAAATCGGGCGACATGGCAGAAAGAACTACCCCCTCACCTAGGATGGTAGTAGGCTTGGTCACAATAGGAGAATCGGCAAAGAAACTCCTAGAAAGGGCGTCTGCCTTAACATTCTTAGTGCCTGGAAGAAAGGAGACCACAAAATCAAAACGCGTAAAAAACAAGGCCCACCTAGCCTGTCTAGGATTCAAGCGTTTGGCCGACTCAAGGTAAATCAAATGCTTGTGGTCAGTGAGGACCACAACTTGATGTCTAGCTCCCTCCAACCAATGTCTTCACTCCTCAAATGCCCATTTCATGGCTAAC
Organism: Dendrobates tinctorius; assembly: GCF_039654945.1. Taxonomy (NCBI): domain Eukaryota; kingdom Metazoa; phylum Chordata; class Amphibia; order Anura; family Dendrobatidae; genus Dendrobates; species Dendrobates tinctorius. The sequence continues at coordinate 1,140,638 of NW_027362015.1, read as the reverse complement.
AATTCCCGATTCCCCACATCATAGTTGCGTTCAGATGGGGAGAACTTTTGGGAAAAGAAGGCACAGGGATTCATTTTAGACGTCACCGGATCTTTTTGGGACAAAACAGCTCCTGCACCAATTTCTGAAGCGTCTACCTCCACCTGAAAAGGAAGCGAGACATCAGGTTGCCGCAAAACCAGAGCACAAGTGAACCTCCGCTTCAGCTCCTGAAAGGCCGAAACAGCCTCTGAAGACCAATTCAGCCCATCAGCACCCTTCTTAGTTAAATCAGTCAGTGGTTTAGCAATACCAGAAAAATTAGCTATAAATTTATGATAAAAATTAGCAAAACCCAAAAACTTCTGGAGAGCCTTCAAAGAAGTAGGCTGAACCCAATCAGAAATGGCCTGTACCTTGGCCGGGTCCATTTCAATAGTTGACGGAGACAAAATAAATCCCAAAAATGAAATCCTCTGTACACCAAAATGGCACTTCGATCCCTTAACATACAAGGAATTCTCCCTCAAAATCCGGAACACAGTCCGAACATGTTCCACATGAGACTCCCAATCCCTGGAAAAGATCAAAATATCATCCAGATAGATGATCAAAAACTTATCCACAAAGTCCTGGAAAATATCATTCATGAAGGATTGAAAGACAGAAGGGGCATTAGTGAGCCCAAAAGGCATCACCAGGTACTCAAAATGTTCCTCCGGAGTATTAAACGCCGTCTTCCATTCATCCCCATGCTTAATGCAAATAAGATTATACGCCCCCCCTGAGGTCAAGCTTAGTAAACCAGCAAGCACCTTTTAACTCTGGAGAATAAATCAGAAATCGGGGGAAACGGATACTGATATTTAACCGTAATTTTGTTGAGGGAACGATAGTCAATACAAGGCCTTAATGAACCATCCTTCTTGGCCACAAAAAAAAACCCAGCACCCAAGGGTGAAGAGGATGGTCTAATATGACCCTTCTCCAACGACTCCTTAATATAAGATCACACAGCCTCGTGTTCGGCTACAGATAGATTGAAAAGTCGACCCTTGGGAAATTTACACCCAGGGCTCAGCTCAATTGCAGAGTCATAACTCCTATGAGGAGGCAAAGACGCAGACTCATTCTCACTAAATACATCATAAAAATCAGCCAAATAGTCAGGAACATCATGCGACTGGGGAGAGGTGGAGAAAACAGGAGTGTCGCCAAGAGCACACTGACAACCCCAACTCACCACACACAGATTTCCAATCCAAAACCGGATTATGGATTTGCAACCAGGGAAAACCCAGAACAATGATATCATGTAAATTATGCAACACCAAAAATCTGCAGTTTTCTTCGTGGTCTGGGGCGACCCGCATTATCACCTGGGTCCAAAACTGAGGTTTATTCTTCGCCAAAGGAGTAGCATCAATACCCCTCAAAAGAATAGGCGTCCGCAGAGGTGTCATAGGAAAACCACAACGTTAAGCAAAATCCAAGTCCATTAGATTCAAGGCTGCTCCTGAATCCACAAAAGCCTTCGAGGAAAATGTGGATAAGGTGCAGATCAGAGTACTTGCCAAAAGAAACTTAGGTTGTACACCACCCACAGCAAATGTGTGTGCAAAACGTTTCTCTCGTTTAGGGCAGACAGAAATAACATGAGAGACATCTCCACTGAAAAAACACAGCTTATTACGCTTTCTAAACTCCTGACGTTGCGCCCTAAACAAAACTCTGCATAGGTTCAGACATTTGTTCAAAAGGTGGCAGTGCCTTCCATGTAGTCTTGCGTTCACGTAAACGCCGATCAACTTGAATGGCTAATGACATAGAATCGTCAAGACCAGAGGGAACAGGAAATCCCACCATAGTATCTTTTAAAGTCTCAGACAAACCTTTCCAAAAGAGGGCTGACAATGCACTATCATTCCATGTAGTAAGGACCGCCCACTTTCGGAATTTCTGACAGTATAACTCTGCAGGATCCTGACCCTGGTTCAATGCCAATAGGGCTCTCTCAGCTTGATCAATAGCATTAGGTTCATCATATAACAACCCCAAGGGTTGAAAAAATGCATCCACATTAGTCAAAACAGGATCTTCAGGTGTCAAAGAAAACGCCCAATCCTGGGGATCGCCGTGCAGCAAGGAGATGACAATTTTAACCTGCTGCGCAGAGCTCCCCGATGAGTTAGGCTTCAAGGCAAGAAATAATTTACAATTCTTAAAATTCAAAAATTTAGATCGATCCCCAGAAAACACATCAGGAGCAGGGATCCTTGGTTCAACAGCATGTGAATGAGTGAGATAGGCGGAAATTCCCCTCACTTCAGCAGCGAGCTGCTCCACACGATAAGACAATTGCTTAATCTCCATCAAGGAAAAAAAAAAAAATCCTCCTACTGCCCCAGAGAAAAAAGAGAAAATATACATACAAAAAAAAAATTGAGTTTTTTTTTTTTTTTTTTTACAATTCTCTCCTGCTTTTGAGTACCCTAGAATCTGCGGTATGGCTGGTGATTCTGTTATGAATGAGTCACCGAGGAGGAAAAAACAAAAAGCAGGCTAAGCCCAGAAAACCGGAGAGGTTGGTAACTAGCGGATTGCAGACCCCTGATCCTATCCACAACAACTAGCAGTAGCCGTGGAGCGTGCCTACGGTGGTCCTAGACACCTCTTCACAGCCGGAGAACTAAATAAGCCTAAAGAAAGGGAAAATCTAAACTGCCCCAGAGCAGACCCCAAAGCAATAGACAGCCCCCAACATGTATTGTCGGTGAAACAAGATGAAAACACAAACACAGATAGAAAGATAGGCTGAGCAAACGATGGGGCCCTCGCTAACTAGAAAGGACAGGAAAGAAAAGCTGCTGTCTGCAATCACGCAAAAAACCCTGCCAAAAAGAATGTCCAACATGTCTGATAGAAAAAGGCCCTGAAGTCGCCAGACTTCAAATCACTATATCAGCACTCAGGTATATTCTGAAGACAGAGCAAAAGAGATCAACTGATCAGAGACAAAATGGGGAACCAGACAAAAACTCATATGAAAAATAGCAGAGAAAACTTAGCTTTAGGAAGGCAGGAACCAAACTGGAAACTAGGAGCCACAGTCAGGAAAAATCACCAGCAAGAAACTAGGGAGTCGGCTGCCTTAAATCCAATCAGAAACTCCCGATGTCCAATCGCAGTCCTTTTCCTCAGGTGGCCGGTCTCTGCCATTCAGATCAGCCTCATCACCTCCCTTCACCAACAGAGGGAGTCCAGACAGAGAACTCACTACTCCTCTGTCAGCACAGCCAGCTCCGTAACCCTCACCAGAAGCCAGAGGCAAACCCGAAAATGAGCTCACAACACTGGTCCCCCATCTTGTATATTGGGGTCTCTTCTCCCCGTGCCATCCTCTCATCCGGTGTCTGGTCCTACATCTTGTATATTTGGGTCTCTTCCCCCGTGCCATCCTCTCATCCTGTGTCTGGTCCTCCATCTTGTATATTGGGGTCTCTTCCCCCCCCGTGCCATCCTCTCATCCTGTGTCTGGTCCTCCATCTTGTATATTGGGGTCTCTTCTCCCCGTGCCATCCTCTCATCCTGTGTCTGGTCTCCCATCTTGTATATTTGGGTCTCTTCCCCCGTGCCATCCTCTCATCCTGTGTCTGGTCCTCCATCTTGTATATTAGGGTCTCTTCCCCCGTGCCATCCTCTCATCCTGTGTCTGGTCCTCCATCTTGTATATTGGGGTCTCTTGTCTCCGTGCCGTCCTCCATCTAGTATATTGGGTATTGGGGTCTCTTCTCCCCGTGCCATCCTCATCCTGTGTCTGGTCTCCATCTTGTATATTGGGGTCTCTTCTCCCCGTGCCGTCCTCCATCTTGTATATTGAGGTCTCTCCCCCCCCCCCCCCCCCCCCCGTGACATCCTCTCATCCTGTGTCTGGTCTCCATCTTGTATATTGGGGTCTCTTCTCCCCGTGCCATCCTCTCTTCCTGTGTCTGGTCCTCCATCTTGTATATTGGGGTCTCTTCCCCCCCGTGCCATCCTCTCATCCTGTGTCTGGTCTCCATCTTGTATATTGGGGTCTCTTCCCCCCCGTGCCATCCTCTCATCCTGTGTCTGGTCCTCCATCTTGTATATTGGGGTCTCTTCCCCCCCGTGCCATCCTCTCATCTGGTGTCTGGTCCTACATCTTGTAAATTTGGGTCTCTTCCCCCGTGCCATCCTCTCATCCTGTGTCTGGTCCTCCATCTTGTATATTGGGGTCTCTTCTCCCCGTGCCATCCTCTCATCCTGTGTCTGGTCTCCCATCTTGTATATTTGGGTCTCTTCCCCCGTGCCATCCTCTCATCCTGTGTCTGGTCCTCCATCTTGTATATTGGGGTCTCTTCTCTCCGTGCCGTCCTCCATCTAGTGTATTGGGGACTCTTCTCCCCGTGCCATCCTCATCCTGTGTCTGGTCTCCATCTTGTATATTGGGGTCTCTTCTCCCCGTGCCATCCTCTCTTCCTGTGTCTGGTCCTCCATCTTGTATATTGGGGTCTCTTCCCCTCTTCCCCCCCGTGCCATCCTCTCATCCTGTGTCTGGTCTCCATCTTGTATATTGGGGTCTCTTCCCCCCCCGTGCCATCCTCTCATCCTGTGTCTGGTCCTCCATCTTGTATATCGGGGTCTCTTCCCCCCCGTGCCATCCTCTCATCCTGTGTCTGGTCTCCATCTTGTATATTGGGGTCTCTTCTCCCCGTGCCGTCCTCCATCTTGTATATTGGGGTCTCTTCTCCCCGTGCCATCCCCTCATCCTGTGTCTGGTCCTCCATCTTGTATATTGGGGTCTCTTCTCCCCGTGCCATCCCCTCATCCTGTGTCTGGTCTCCATCTTGTATATTGGGGTCTCTTCTCCCCTTGCCATCCTCTCATCCTGTGTCTGGTCTCCATCTTGTATATTGTGGTCTCTTCTCCCCGTGCCATCCCCTCATCCTGTGTCTGGTCCTCCATCTTGTATATTGGGGTCTCTTCTCCCCGTGCCTTCCTCTCATCCTGTGTCTGGTCTCCATCTTGTATATTGTGGTCTCTTCTCCCCGTGCCATCCTCTCATCCTGTGTCTCGTCTCCATCTTGTATATTGTGGTCTCTTCTCCCCGTACCATCCCCTCATCCTGTGTCTGGTCCTCCATCTTGTATATTGGGGTCTCTTCTCCCCGTGCCATCCTCTCATCCTGTGTCTGGTCTCCATCTTGTATATTGGGGTCTCTTCTCCCCGTGCCATCCCCTCATCCTGTATCTGGTCCTCCATCTTGTATATTGGGGTCTCTTCTCCCCGTGCCGTCCTCCATCTTGTATATTGGGGTCTCTTCTCCCCGTGCCATCCTCTCATCCTGTGTCTGGTCCTCCATCTTGTATATTGGGGTCTCTTCTCCCCGTGCCTTCCTCTCATCCTGTGTCTGGTCTCCATCTTGTATATTGTGGTCTCTTCTCCCCGTGCCATCCTCTCATCCTGTGTCTGGTCCTCCATCTTGTATATTGGGGTCTCTTCTCCCCGTGCCATCCTCTCATCCTGTGTCTGGTCTCCATCTTGTATATTGTGGTCTCTTCTCCCCGTACCATCCCCTCATCCTGTGTCTGGTCCTCCATCTTGTATATTGGGGTCTCTTCTCCCCGTGCCATCCTCTCATCCTGTGTCTGGTCTCCATCTTGTATATTGGGGTCTCTTCTCCCCGTGCCATCCCCTCATCCTGTATCTGGTCCTCCATCTTGTATATTGGGGTCTCTTCTCCCCGTGCCGTCCTCCATCTTGTATATTGGGGTCTCTTCTCCCCGTGCCATCCTCTCATCCTGTGTCTGGTCTCCATCTTGTATATTGTGGTCTCTTCTCCCCGTGCCATCCTCTCATCCTGTGTCTGGTCTCCATCTTGTATATTGTGGTCTCTTCTCCCCGTGCCATCCCCTCATCCTGTGTCTGGTCCTCCATCTTGTATATTGGGGTCTCTTCTCCCCGTGCCATCCTCTCATCCTGTGTCTGGTCTCCATCTTGTATATTGGGGTCTCTTCTCCCCGTGCCATCCCCTCATCCTGTGTCTGGTCCTCCATCTTGTATATTGGGGTCTCTTCTCCCCGTGCCGTCCTCCATCTTGTATATTGGGGTCTCTTCTCCCCGTGCCATCCTCTCATCCTGTGTCTGGTCCTCCATCTTGTTTATTGGGGTCTCTTCTCCCCTTGCCGTCCTCTATCTTGTATATTGGGGTCTCTTCTCCCTGTGCCTTCCTCCCATCCTGTGTCTGGTCTCCATCTTGTATATTGGGGTCTCTTCTCCCCGTGCCATCCCCTCATCCTGTGTCTGGTCCTCCATCTTGTATATTGGGGTCTCTTCTCCCCGTGCCGTCCTCCATCTTGTATATTGGGGTCTCTTCTCCCCGTGCCATCCTCTCATCCTGTGTCTGGTCTCCATCTTGTATATTGGGGTCTCTTCTCCCCGTGCCTTCCTCCATCTTGTATATTGGGGTCTCTTCTCCCAGTGCCTTCCTCCCATCCTGTGTCTGGTCTCCATCTTGTATATTGGGGTCTCTTCTCCCCGTGCCATCCTCTCATCCTGTGTCTGGTCTCCGTCTTGTATATTGGGGTCTCTTCTCCCCGTGCCATCCTCTCATCCTGTGTCTGGTCTCCATCTTGTATATTGGGGTCTCTTCTCCCCGTGCCTTCCTCCATCTTGTATATTGGGGTCTCTTCTCCCAGTGCCTTCCTCTCATCCTGTGTCTGGTCTCCATCTTGTATATTGGGGTCTCTTCTCCCCGTGCCTTCCTCTCATCCTGTGTCTGGTCTCCATCTTGTATATTGGGCTCTCTTCCCCCCGTGCCATCCTCTCATCCTGTGTCTGGTCTCCCATCTTGTATATTGGGGTCTCTTCTCCCCGTGCCATCCTCTCATCCTGTGTCTGGTCCTCCATCTTGTATATTGGGGTCTCTTCTCCCCGTGCCATCCTCTCATCCGGTGTCTGGTCTCCATCTTGTATATTGGGGTCTCTTCCCCCCGTGCCATCCTCTCATCCTGTGTCTGGTCTCCCATCTTGTATATTGGGGTCTCTTCTCCCCGTGCCATCCTCTCATCCTGTGTCTGGTCTCCATCTTGTATATTGGGGTCTCTTCTCCCCGTGCCATCCTCTCATCCTGTGTCTGGTCTCCATCTTGTATATTGGGGTCTCTTCTCCCCTTGCCGTCCTCTCATCCTGTGTCTGGTCTCCATCTTGTATATTGGGGTCTCTTCTCCCCGTGCCATCCTCTCATCCTGTGTCTGGTCTCCATCTTGTATATTGGGGTCTCTTCTCCCCGTGCCATCCTCTCATCCTGTGTCTGGTCTCCATCTTGTATATTGGGGTCTCTTCTCCCCGTTCCATCCTCTCATCCTGTGTCTGGTCTCCATCTTGTATATTGGGGTCTCTTCTCCCCGTGCCATCCTCTCATCCTGTGTCTGGTCTCCATCTTGTATATTGGGGTCCCTTCTCCCCGTGCCATCCTCTCATCCTGTGTCTGGTCTCCCATCTTGTATATTGGGGTCCCTTCTCCCCGTGCCATCCTCTCATCCTGTGTCTGGTCTCCATCTTGTATATTGGGGTCTCTTCTCCCCGTGCCATCCTCTCATCCTGTGTCTGGTCTCCATCTTGTATATTGGGGTCTCTTCTCCCCGTGCCATCCTCTCATCCGGTGTCTGGTCTCCCATCTTGTATATTGGGGTCCCTTCTCCCCGTGCCATCCTCTCATCCTGTGTCTGGTCTCCATCTTGTATATTGGGGTCTCTTCTCCCCGTGCCATCCTCTCATCCTGTGTCTGGTCTCCCATCTTGTATATTGGGGTCCCTTCTCCCCGTGCCATCCTCTCATCCTGTGTCTGGTCTCCATCTTGTATATTGGGGTCTCTTCCCCCCGTGCCTTCATCTCATCCTGTAAAACACAAGCTGCGGAGACACAATTGCATGTTTCTCAACGCAAGCAATGACTAGCCAGGTCTTTCCCCGGGAAGGAACAACCACGGGAAGGGCATTCTCCAATGAAGGAAACCACCTATGCCAAAACATGGTATCCATCCACAGACAGCTGTTTTGGGGTATTGCCCCTCGTCAGTGTGGAGTAGGAAACTGGCCAGTAGGAGCAATGCCTAGTAGAAGACTAGGCATTGTTCTTTCCCGGGGAAAGACCTGGCTAGTCATTGCTTGCTTTGAGAAACGTGATGGTGTCTCCGCGGCTCTTGTTTTCCATGTTTTTACATATTTCCCATAAGGGTGGGGGCATTGCTCTAGAATCACTGCGTTGAGAAACATGTGATGGTGTCTCCGCAGTGTTGGATGTTGAACTCCATGAGTTCATTCATCCTCATTTTTCACAATCCTCTCATCCTGTGTCTGGTCTCCATCTTGTATATTGGGGTCTCTTCTCCCCGTGCCATCCTCTCATCCTGTGTCTGGTCTCCATCTTGTATATTGGGGTCTCTTCTCCCCGTGCCATCCTCTCATCCTGTGTCTGGTCTCCATCTTGTATATTGGGGTCTCTTCTCCCCGTGCCATCCTCTCATCCTGTGTCTGGTCTCCATCTTGTATACTGGGGTCTCTTCTCCCTGTGCCATCCTGTCTGGTCCTCCATCTTGTATATTGTGGTCTCTTCCCCCCCCCCCCCCGTGCCATCCTCTCATCCTGTGTCTGGTCCTCCATCTTGTATATTGGGGTCTCTTCCCCCCCGTGCCATCCTCTCATCCGGTGTCTGGTCTCCATCTTGTATATTGTGGTCTCTTCCCCCCCGTGCCATCCTGTGTCTGGTCCTCCATCTTGTATATTGGGGTCTCTTCTCCCCGTGCCATCCTCTCATCCGGTGTCTGGTCTCCATCTTGTATATTGTGGTCTCTTCCCCCCCCGTGCCATCCTGTCTGGTCCTCCATCTTGTATATTGGGGTCTCTTCTCCCCGTGCCATCCTCTCATCCTGTGTCTGGTCTCCATCTTGTATATTGGGGTCTCTTCTCCCCGTGCCATCCTCTCATCCTGTGTCTGGTCTCCATCTTGTATATTGGGGTCTCTTCTCCCCGTGCCATCCTCTCATCCTGTGTCTGGTCTCCATCTTGTATATTGGGGTCTCTTCTCCCCGTGCCATCCTCTCATCCTGTGTCTGGTCTCCATCTTGTATATTGGGGTCTCTTCTCCCCGTGCCATCCTCTCATCCGGTGTCTGGTCTCCATCTTGTATATTGTGGTCTCTTCCCCCCCCGTGCCATCCTGTCTGGTCCTCCATCTTGTATATTGGGGTCTCTTCTCCCCGTGCCATCCTCTCATCCTGTGTCTGGTCTCCCATCTTGTATATTGGGGTCTCTTCTCCCCGTGCCATCCTCTCATCCTGTGTCTGGTCTCCATCTTGTATATTGGGGTCTCTTCTCCCCGTGCCATCCTCTCATCCTGTGTCTGGTCTCCATCTTGTATATTGGGGTCTCTTCTCCCCGTGCCATCCTCTCATCCTGTGTCTGGTCTCCATCTTGTATATTGGGGTCTCTTCTCCCCGTGCCATCCTCTCATCCTGTGTCTGGCCCTCCATCTTGTATATTGTGATCTCTCCCCCCCCCCGTGCCATCCTCTCATCCTGTGTCTGGTCTCCATCTTGTATACTGGGGTCTCTTCTCCCTGTGCCATCCTGTCAGGTCCTCCATCTTGTATATTGGGGTCTCTTCTCCCCCGTGCCATCCTCTCATCCTGTGTCTGGTCTCCATCTTGTATACTGGGGTCTCTTCTCCCTGTGCCATCCTGTCAGGTCCTCCATCTTGTATATTGTGGTCTCTTCCCCCCCCCCCCCCCCCCCGTGCCATCCTCTCATCCTGTGTCTGGTCCTCCATCTTGTATATTGGGGTCTCTTCCCCCCCGTGCCATCCTCTCATCCGGTGTCTGGTCTCCATCTTGTATATTGTGGTCTCTTCCCCCCCGTGCCATCCTGTGTCTGGTCCTCCATCTTGTATATTGGGGTCTCTTCTCCCCGTGCCGTCCTCTCATCCGGTGTCTCGTCCCCCACCTTGTATATTGAGGTCACTTCCCCCTTGCCATCCTCTCACCTTCGGTTGTTGGGTCACTACTACGTCTCGTATTTTTCAGGTTTTGCTCCGGACCACAAGGATGATCAGGTGGAGAAGCTGCAGATGTTGAGGGGCGGCCTCCTGAACCCCGATTCTAACGTCTTGTTCCATACTTGCTTTGAAATTGCGATGGTAAGAGGGTTGTGGTGGATTCAGGGATCACTATTTTTAAGGGTCCATACTGTCATTTAAAAGTAAGGCATGTAAATGGTTGCGCATCATCAGCTTGAGGCGTCTGTCAGTTACTTGTAGGCGGGGTCAGTGTGGATCTTTTCTCTGCGATAGGAGGCCGGGTCTGGGTGGGCAGTCACTTGTTCACTAGGGAGTCAGGGTCAGCATGGGCCATCTTTCACTAGGGGGCAAGGTAATTATGGGCCGTCTGTCACTAGGGGGCAAGGTCAGCGTGGGCCATCTGTCACTAGGGGGCAAGGTCAGCGTGGGCCGCCTGTCACTAGGGGGCAAGGTCAGCGTGGGCCATCTGCCACTAGGGGGCAGGGTCAGCGTGGGCCGCCTGCCATTAGGAGGCAGGGTCAGCGTGGGCCGCCTGCCACTAGGGGGCAGGGTCAGCGTGGGCCGCCTGCCACTAGGGGGCAGGGTCAGCGTGGGCCGCCTGCCACTAGGGGGCAGGGTCAGCGTGGGCCGCCTGCCACTAGGGGGCAGGGTCAGCGTGGGCCGCCTGCCACTAGGGGGCAGGGTCAGCGTGGGCCGCCTGCCACTAGGGGGCAGGGTCAGCGTGGGCCGCCTGCCACTAGGGGGCAGGGTCAGCGTGGGCCGCCTGCCACTAGGGGGCAGGGTCAGCGTGGGCCGCCTGCCACTAGGGGGCAGGGTCAGCGTGGGCCGCCTGCCACTAGGGGGCAGGGTCAGCGTGGGCCGCCTGCCACTGGGGGGCAGGGTCAGCGTGGGCCGCCTGCCACTGGGGGGCAGGGTCAGCGTGGGCCGCCTGCCACCGGGGGGCAGGGTCAGCGTGGGCCGCCTGCCACTGGGGGGCAGGGTCAGCGTGGGCCGCCTGCCACTGGGGGGCAGGGTCAGCGTGGGCCGCCTGCCACTGGGGGGCAGGGTCAGCGTGGGCCGCCTGTCACTGGGGGGCAGGGTCAGCGTGGGCCGCCTGTCACTAGGGGGCAGGGTCAGCGTGGGCCGCCTGTCACTAGGGGGCAGTCTCTGGTTTTTCAGGGCTCTTGCGATGTCAGATACGGTGGTGTCTCCTCAGATAATCGGGAAGCGCCTTCCCCCGGAGCAGCTCACCAGTCTACTCTTCGTCACCTTCGAGGGGCTCTCCGATCCTGATGCAAATTGCTCCAGAGCTGCCACTGTGATGATCAATTCTCTGCTGAAGGATCGGGGGACCATCCTGCTGTCCAAGGTAGGGTCAGTGCTGCAGAGCTGCGGCCCCTGACATCCATCTGAGGTTATCTAATAATGGTAGACTGACTATTTTCCTCCAAGGTCCCGGAGATTATTCTGCGTGTTCAGGAGCAGCTGGAGGAGACCCCTGAGGAGCACGTTAGGAAGGCAGCTGTACAGACTCTGTATATACTGGCCACACAACATGTGAAGGCCGTGGTGTCCAGCCTCCTGTCCTGCCCTGTTCCGTATGACAGGTAATGGTGCATTCCACCCAACTACAGGCTCCACGAGAAACCAAACCTATAGAAGAGTCCTCTGAGCCTCCCTTGATCCCTCCACAGTCCTCTGAACCTCCCCTGACCTTTCCGTTGTCCTCTGAGCCTGTCTCCACCCCCCTGCCCCTCCTGGCTCCCCTTCCTATCTGGTCCCCTCCTGCCCCCTTTCCTCTTTGGTCCCTTTCTATCACCTCTATCCCCCTACATTTCCTCTCTGGGCCCCTCCTGTCCCCCGTTCCTTCCTTCCCTCCCTCTCTGGGCCCCTCTTGTGCCCCGTTCCTTCCTCTCTCTCTGGGCCCCTCCTGTCCCCCGTCCTTTCCTGCCTTCGCCCCTCCTGTCCCCCGTTCCTTCTATCCTCTCTGGGCCCCTCCTGTCCCCCGTTCCTTCTATCCTCTCTGGGCCCCTCCTGTCCCCCGTTCCTTCCTCCCTCCATCTCTGGGCCCCTCCAGTCCCCTGTTCCTTACTCCCTCTCTGGGCCCCTCCTGTCCCCTGTTCCTTACTCCCTCTCTGGGCCCCTCCTGTCCCCTGTTCCTTACTCCCTCTCTGGGCCCCTCCTGTCCCCCGTTCCTTCCTCCCTCCATCTCTGGGCCCCTCCAGTCCCCTGTTCCTTCCTCCCTCCATCTCTGGGGGCCCCTCCAGTCCCCTGTTCCTTCCTCCCTCTCTGGGCCCCTCCTGTCCCCTGTTCCTTACTCCCTCTCTGGGCCCCTCCTGTCCCCTGTTCCTTACTCCCTCTCTGGGCCCCTCCTGTCCCCTGTTCCTTACTCCCTCTCTGGGCCCCTCCTGTCCCCTGTTCCTTACTCCCTCTCTGGGCCCCTCCTGTCCCCTGTTCCTTACTCCCTCTCTGGGCCCCTCCTGTCCCCTGTTCCTTACTCCCTCTCTGGGCCCCTCCTGTCCCCTGTTCCTTACTCCCTCTCTGGGCCCCTCCTGTCCCCTGTTCCTTACTCCCTCTCTGGGCCCCTCCTGTCCCCTGTTCCTTACTCCCTCTCTCCATCTCTGGGCCCCTCCAGTCCCCCGTTTCTTACTCCCTTCGCCCCTCCTGTCCCCCGTTCCTTACTCCCTCCATCTCTGGGCCCCTCCTGTCCCCCGTTCCTTCTATCCTCTCTGGGCCCCTCCTGTCCCCCGTTCCTTCCTCCCTCCATCTCTGGGCCCCTCCAGTCCCCCGTTCCTTACTCCCTCTCTGGGCCCCTCCTGTCCCCTGTTCCTTACTCCCTCTCTGGGCCCCTCCTGTCCCCTGTTCCTTACTCCCTCTCTGGGCCCCTCCTGTCCCCTGTTCCTTACTCCCTCTCTGGGCCCCTCCTGTCCCCTGTTCCTTACTCCCTCTCTCCATCTCTGGGCCCCTCCAGTCCCCCGTTTCTTACTCCCTTCGCCCCTCCTGTCCCCCGTTCCTTACTCCCTCCATCTCTGGGCCCCTCCTGTCCCCCGTTCCTTCTATCCTCTCTGGGCCCCTCCTGTCCCCCGTTCCTTCTATCCTCTCTGGGCCCCTCCTGTCCCCCGTTCCTTCTATCCTCTCTGGGCCCCTCCTGTCCCCCGTTCCTTCTATCCTCTCTGGGCCCCTCCTGTCCCCCGTTCCTTCTATCCTCTCTGGGCCCCTCCTGTCCCCCGTTCCTTCTATCCTCTCTGGGCCCCTCCTGTCCCCCGTTCCTTCTATCCTCTCTGGGCCCCTCCTGTCCCCCGTTCCTTCTATCCTCTCTGGGCCCCTCCTGTCCCCCGTTCCTTCCTCCCTCCATCTCTGGGCCCCTCCAGTCCCCTGTTCCTTACTCCCTCTCTGGGCCCCTCCTGTCCCCTGTTCCTTACTCCCTCTCTGGGCCCCTCCTGTCCCCTGTTCCTTACTCCCTCTCTCCATCTCTGGGCCCCTCCAGTCCCCTGTTCCTTACTCCCTCTCTCCATCTCTGGGCCCCTCCTGTCCCCTGTTCCTTACTCCCTCTCTCCATCTCTGGGCCCCTCCTGTCCCCCGTTCCTTCCTCCCTCTCTCGGCCCCTCCTGTCACCCGTTCCTTCCCTCCCTCTCTGGGCCCCTCCTGTGCCCCGTTCCTTCCTCCCTCTCTGGGCCCCTCCTGTCCCCCGTCCTTTCCTGCCTTCGCCCCTCCTGTCCCCCGTTCCTTCCTCCCTCTCTGAGCCCCTACTGTCCCCCGTTCCTTCTATCCTCTCTGAGCCCCTACTGTCCCCCGTTCCTTCTATCCTCTCTGGGCCCCTCCTGTCCCCCGTTCCTTCTATCCTCTCTGGGCCCCTCCTGTCCCCCGTTCCTTCTATCCTCTCTGGGCCCCTCCTGTCCCCCGTTCCTTCTATCCTCTCTGGGCCCCTCCTGTCCCCCGTTCCTTCTATCCTCTCTGGGCCCCTCCTGTCCCCCGTTCCTTCTATCCTCTCTGGGCCCCTCCTGTCCCCCGTTCCTTCTATCCTCTCTGGGCCCCTCCTGTCCCCCGTTCCTTCTATCCTCTCTGGGCCCCTCCTGTCCCCCGTTCCTTCTATCCTCTCTGGGCCCCTCCTGTCCCCCGTTCCTTCTATCCTCTCTGGGCCCCTCCTGTCCCCCGTTCCTTCTATCCTCTCTGGGCCCCTCCTGTCCCCCGTTCCTTCTATCCTCTCTGGGCCCCTCCTGTCCCCCGTTCCTTCTATCCTCTCTGGGCCCCTCCTGTCCCCCGTTCCTTCTATCCTCTCTGGGCCTCTCTCGCTGTGACATTCTATCACTAATGCCCCCACTCTCCTGCTGCGGTCTCTTGCAGTGAAGTGTGCAGCCTGTGGTGGGCGCTGTCCTCGGATCCTCCTCTCACATCTCAGGTTCTGAATATTCTTGTGGAAAAGATAACAGGCGATGTCCCCTACAAAGAGTGCAAGATGTCGCTGCTGAGCTCCACCTCCAGCCGAGTGGCCACCCTCCTGCCGCTCGCGGTGAGTACAGCCCTGCCCGGACATGTGACCCCGTCTGACAACAAAACGAACGGCTACTGACCCTGACAACCTCTGTACATTGTGATATTAACTATAACCCGCCCTGCACACTGTATACATCGTATATACCCCGAGCCTTTTACTGACAACCTCTGTATGCAGTGTGATATCTCCTATAGGGGGTTGTCACCCGCCCTGCACACTGTATACATCCTATATACCCCGAGCCTTCTCCTGACAACCTCTGTATGCAGTGTGATATCTCCTATAGGGGGTTGTCACCCGCCCTGCACACTGTATACATCCTATATACCCCGAGCCTTCTCCTGACAACCTCTGTATGCAGTGTGATATCTCCTATAGGGGTTGTCACCCGCCCCGCACACTGTACACATCCTATATACCCCAATCCTTCTCCTGACAACCTCTGTATGCAGTGTGATCTCTCCTATAGGGGTTGTCACCCGCCCCGCACACTGTACACATCCTATATACCCCAATCCTTCTCCTGACAACCTCTGTATGCAGTGTGATCTCTCCTATAGGGGTTGTCACCCGCCCTGCACACTGTATACATCCTATATACCCCGAGCCTTCTCCTGACAACCTCTGTATGCAGTGTGATATCTCCTGTAGGGGTTGTCACCCGCCCTGCACACTGTATACATCCTATATACCCCAATCCTTCTCCTGACAACCTCTGTATGCAGTGTGATCTCTCCTATAGGGGTTGTCACCCGCCCTGCACACTGTATACATCCTATATACCCCGAGCCTTCTCCTGACAACCTCTGTATGCAGTGTGATCTCTCCTATAGGGGTTGTCACCCGCCCCGCACACTGTACACATCCTATATACCCCAATCCTTCTGACAACCTCTGTATGCAGTGTGATATCTCCTATAGGGGGTTGTCACCCGCCCTGCACACTGTGTACATCCTATATACCCCGAGCCTTCTCCTGACAACCTCTGTGTACAGTGTGATCTCTCCTATAGGGGTTGTCACCCGCCCCGCACACTGTATACATCCTATATACCCCGAGCCTTCTCCTGACAACCTCTGTATGCAGTGTGATATCTCCTATAGGGGGTTGTCACCCTCCCTGCACACTGTGTACATCCTATATATCCTGAGCCTTCTCGTGACAACCTCTGTGTACAGTGTGATATCTCCTATAGGGGTTGTCACCCGCCCCGCACACGGTATACATCTTATATACCCCCAGCCTTCTCCTGACAACCTCTGTGTACAGTGTGATATCTGCTATAGGGGGTTGTCACCCGCCCTACACACTGTATACATCTTATATACCCCCAGCCTTCTCCTGACAACCTCTGTGTACAGTGTGATATCTCCTATAGGGGGTTGTCACCCGCCCTACACACTGTATACATCCTATATACCCCGACCCTCCTGCTGACAGTGTGCGGGATGGGTGACAACCCCTATAGCAGGGCTGTGGAGTCGGTAAGCCACAGTTGCGACTCCGACTCCTGGATTTTATCAGGCTCCGACTCCTTCATAAATGGCCAATTCATAACAACAAATTTACTGCTGTAAAATATTAAACATCGTGCTTATTCAGTTTCTCACCATCATATAAGTAATCAGACCACTTAGAGCAAAAACTACATTTATTAGAATACAATTAGAATATAGCAAATAACTTTTATAAACTTTTCTAAACTGTAAGTAAATATGCAATAAACACTTTTATGCAGTTAATAAGAAGAAATCTATAAATTTGTCCTCAGAAAAAGTATTGCCTCTGTCAGATCCTCCTTCATGGATGCCCTCAAATCTGATCTAATTATTTTGAGAGCAGAGAACAACCTCTCTACACTAACTTGTGTTGGTGGCAAAGCAGTAACCACTCGGGCAACATCTCTGACAATGTCAGGATACAGAGGAATCGCTTGTTGCACTGTTATTTTTGATGAACGGTCAAATTTCTCAATTTCTTTTAGTGCACATGAAAAATTCTGCTGCAATGTACTGGCTGTGTTCCTTGATGGGGATGACTCTTCTATGCGGGAACGCTTTGCACGGTCCTTGTGATCCAAATATTTTTCGAAATTAAATTCTTCATCAGTTGATGATGAGGGTGAAGATGTGGCAGGACGACCAAATTCTTCTTGTTCCTCCTGACTGTTCTGCAACCCTTTCATCCTTACTGCTATTTCAAACAGAGCTTCTTTTCCTTTACTTAGCTGTTGATCATCTAGAAGAATCCGATGCATTGGGTCTACATAAACAGCTGCCAAAAGAATGTTATTTTGTAATAGTAGCTCCTCTCTCCGTTTCATTGATGTAGCAATGCCACTTGCAATTAACCCTCCTCTTTGGGACAAGCGAAACATCAGGTTCTTCCACTCCTTTAAGAAAATACCTGGAGTTAAGTCCTCTGCTTGTAATTTTTTAGTCACTGTAAATGGGTGCTCTAGCAATTTTTCCAGCTCAGTCACCTGATTCCACTGACTTTCATTTAGCGTCAGTTGAGGGTTAGCCATGTCTACAAGAAAGGTTTTCAGTTCAACCAAGCGCTGAATCATTAAGTAAGTACTGCCCCATCGTGTGGCTTGATCAATAATTGCCCCTTTTCCAGCACGTCTCTTCAAAATTGAGTCAACTTTAGGGGTTCTGGCAACAGTAGCCAATTTTCTCACCTTGCCAATCAGTGCAGCAGCATGTCCTTCTTGCAGACTGTCTCTTATAGCCAGCTGTAGCGTATGCACAACACAGCGCATGTGATGAATGAAAGAACATATCGACACAGTTTCAACAAGATCATCTAAACTATCATGTTGCTGTTCATCTGAAGCAACTTCAGTTTGCTCCTCAGTTACAATACTGTGTTCCTCTATTTCAAACATTTCTGTGTCTGTGGACCCAGAATGTTCTTCTAGCTGCTGGTCACCATCATTCCTCTCATTCATTAGCTTAATAGTACTTATCATATTTGAAGCATTGTCAGTTACGACAGAAAGAACTTGCTCTTTTTTAAGTTCATAGTCTTGCAGAACCTTTTCCACCAAGACCTGGAGAAACTCACTGGTGTGATGAGCTTTGGTGTCTTTTACTGCCAATGTCTTGGTAACTATTTCATTTTTGTCACAAACAAATCGGACATTGATGGCAAAATAGTTCACTCTGTGACGTGTGCAGGCATCCATTTTAAGAAACAGAAAGCGTCCCTTGAGAGTTTTGTTTAAAAGCTTCTTCGATTACTAATTTTCTAATACTCTCTCTCCAGAGAAACACCAAGCTTGCGGGCCATTTCCCCATTCAGACACATAAAAGCTGGTCGTGAAAATAATGAAATAGGCACACTATCCTTTACAACAAGCTCTATGATCTGTTTTTTAAATGTATCTACTGTCATTGTCACAGTAACTTTGTCACTGACAAAATATCTTGCAACTGATGGCTGCACAGTTCTCTGCTCCTTTGTTTGGCTGGAAGAGCTGGGCACTGGTTCATTGGTTTGGATGCAGTCTTTCTCATCCACTGCTTTCAGTACTTCTGGATGAAAGCGCTGTAAATGTCTCTTTAGATTAGAAGCTCTGGTAGGAGCATTTTTATCTTTGCCTGAATATGCATTCATCTTGGCTTCACAGCATTTGTTTTCGTCTGGATCATTTGTCATACACTGACAGACATAATGTTTTCTATCTTGAGTGATGGTGAAATGTTCAAATACAGCTGATTTAATGTGATGCTTCTTTGACATTCTCAGGTTTTTAAATCTGCATTCACAATCCAACTGACAATTGTTTTTCCTAAAAACAATTGTTCAAAATTATTGCCAGGTCGTACAACTGATATAGTGGTCAGTAATACTGTTATTATTCCTCATGTGCTCACAGTTAACTGATGCAAAGTTTGTTGAAAGGACAATACTTCTTACAGTCTTCCTCTTCTGAGTAGCAGGCAGCTGTGAGATGCTTGGAAGACGCACACCTAGTGTGATCTAGTCTAGAGGAGGAGCTTTACTACTAAGAATTTGCAACACATTTTCACTTTCAGTTTCATACATTGTAAGTAGGGGGGTTGGGGCAGCATGAGGTTAACCAAGTATAAGATTAGATGAGGGCAGTGGAGAACAGTGACACACAAGAAGTAAGAAATGTCTCCAGCAGAACTGCTTATCACTGTTGTTCATAGTTTGATAGAACATATATATTTGAGTAACATTTATAAAATCCATATGAAAGTTCAATTATGAAATATTAATACATTTTTTTTAAAGTCGGAGTCGGTACAATTCTACCGACTCCGACTCCAACCAAAACTAACTCCGACTCCACAGCCCTGCCCTATAGGAGATATCACACCGTGCACAGAGGTTGTCAGCAGGAGGGTCGGGGTATATAGGATTTATACAGTGTGCGGGTCGGGTGACAACCCCCTATAGGAGATATCACACTGTACACAGAGGTTGTCAGCAGGAGGGTCGGGGTATGTAGGGTGTGTGCAGGGCAGGTTACGATCTGTTTTTGATGCTTTCTCCTGCTCTCTGCTTGCGCTCTGCTCTGTGCTGCTCTGCTCTCTACGCTGCTCTCTGCTGCACGGTGCGCTCTGCTCTCTGTGCGGCTCCCTGCTCTCTGTGCGGCTCCCTGCTCTCTGTGCGGCTCCCTGCTCTCTGTGCGGCTCCCTGCTCTCTGTGCGGCTCCCTGCTCTCTGTGCGGCTCCCTGCTCTCTGTGCGGCTCCCTGCTCTCTGTGCGGCTCCCTGCTCTCTGTGCGGCTCCCTGCTCTCTGTGCGGCTCCCTGCTCTCTGTGCGGCTCCCTGCTCTCTGTGCGGCTCCCTGCTCTCTGTGCGGCTCCCTGCTCTCTGTGCGGCTCCCTGCTCTCTGTGCGGCTCCCTGCTCTCTGTGCGGCTCCCTGCTCTCTGTGCGGCTCCCTGCTCGCTGTGCGGCTCCCTGCTCGCTGTGCGGCTCCCTGCTCGCTGTGCGGCTCCCTGCTCGCTGTGCGGCTCCCTGCTCGCTGTGCGGCTCCCTGCTCGCTGTGCGGCTCCCTGCTCGCTGTGCGGCTCCCTGCTCGCTGTGCGGCTCCCTGCGCTGCTCCCTGCTCGCTGCGCTGCTCCCTGCTCGCTGCGCTGCTCCCTGTTCGCTGCGCTGCTCCCTGTTCGCTGCGCTGCTCCCTGTTCGCTGCGCTGCTCCCTGTTCGCTGCGCTGCTCCCTGTTCGCTGCGCTGCTCCCTGTTCGCTGCGCTGCTCCCTGTTCGCTGCGCTGCTCCCTGCTCGCTGCGCTGCTCCCTGCTCGCTGCGCTGCTCCCTGCTCGCTGCGCTGCTCCCTGCTCGCTGCGCTGCTCCCTGCTCGCTGCGCTGCTCCCTGCTCGCTGCGCTGCTCCCTGCTCGCTGCGCTGCTCCCTGCTCGCTGCGCTGCTCCCTGCTCGCTGCGCTGCTCCCTGCTCGCTGCGCTGCTCCCTGCTCGCTGCGCTGCTCCCTGCTCGCTGTGCTGCTCCCTGCTCGCTGTGCTGCTCCCTGCTCGCTGTGCTGCTCCCTGTTCGCTGTGCTGCTCCCTGTTCGCTGTGCTGCTCCCTGTTCGCTGTGCTGCTCCCTGCTCGCTGTGCTGCTCCCTGCTCGCTGTGCTGCTCCCTGCTCGCTGTGCTGCTCCCTGTTCGCTGTGCTGCTCCCTGTTCGCTGTGCTGCTCCCTGTTCGCTGTGCTGCTCCCTGTTCGCTGTGCTGCTCCCTGTTCGCTGTGCTGCTCCCTGTTCGCTGTGCTGCTCCCTGTTCGCTGTGCTGCTCCCTGCTCGATGTGCTGCTCCCTGCTCGATGTGCTGCTCCCTGTGCAATATATTCAGAATTCAGAGTCTTCAGCGGTTGATACCTTTTAATGGCTAACTGAAAAGATGGTAACACATTGCAGCTTTCCAGACTCCTCAGGCCTCTTCATCAGGCATAGACTAATACAAAATCTGAAGAGTCACATATTTATGCACAACACGGCACAGAAATAACACAATAGATAAGACAAGTGACGTGAAGCAGAATTGTGATTATGGGAGAGGAAGAAACATAAATATTGGACCAGTTCATAGATAAGGAGTCCGGATGTTTTATTGTCCTGTGATTGGGGTCTCCCAATGTGTTGTGTAATGACCCCAGAAGGTCTTAGGAGCAAATTCCTTAATTGATGTAAAAAGACATAAATCCATCTACTGGCTAACACGGTACAAAGATATACATCTTTCCTGCTCTCTGTGGTGCGCTCTGCTCTCTGTGGTGCGCTCTGCTCTCTGTGGTGCGCTCTGCTCTCTGTGGTGCGCTCTGCTCTCTGTGGTGCGCTCTGCTCTCTGTGGTGCGCTCTGCTCTCTGTGGTGCTCCCTGCTCTCTGTGGTGCTCCCTGCTCTCTGTGGTGCTCCCTGCTCTCTGTGGTGCTCCCTGCTCTCTGTGGTGCTCCCTGCTCTCTGTGGTGCTCCCTGCTCTCTGTGCTGCTCCCTGCTCTCTGTGCTGCTCCCTGCTCTCTGTGCTGTGTCCTGCGCTCTCTGTGCTGCTCCCTGCTCTCTGTGCTGTGTCCTGCGCTCTCTGTGCTGCTCTCTGTGCTGTGTCCTGCGCTCTCTGTGCTGTGTCCTGCTCTCTCTGTGCTGCTCCCTGCTCTCTGTGCTGTGTCCTGCGCTCTCTGTGCTGTGTCCTGCGCTCTCTGTGCTGCTCCCTGCTCTCTGTGCTGCTCCCTGCTCTCTGGCCTTCCATCCTGAACAGGAGCTTCATTCCAGACACGCAGCTGTAACACATCTTCATTTCCTCCTGGACGGGGAGGGAGGGCGGGGGAGTCTGGAAATGAGGTCTGGATGGGTTTTTTCTCCCCTATTCCAGTTAATCCCTGGTTACATATACACCTCCACTGTCCAGGTGTTCAGGCCTCCCCTCCCCCGACACCTTACACTCCATCCAATCTCTCCTTCTGTCCCACTGTCACTGGCCTGTGCCCCTCCTCACAGCACCAGCGCTTCTGCCAGTCTGGGGCCTCTGCCCGCTCTGTGCTGGTGCAGTCACTGTGTACATACATTACTGATCCTGAGTTACATCCTGTATTATACCCCAGAGCTGCACTCACTATTCTGCTGGCGCAGTCACTGTGTACATACATTACTGATCCTGAGTTACATCCTGTATTATACTCCAGAGCTGCACTCACTATTCTGCTGGTGCAGTCACTGTGTACATACATTACTGATCCTGAGTTACATCCTGTATTCTACCCCAGAGCTGCACTCACTATTCTGCTGGTGCAGTCACTGTGTACATACATTACATTACTGATCCTGAGTTACATCCTGTATTATACTCCAGAGCTGCACTCACTATTCTGCTGGTGTGGTCACTGTGAGTAGTGAGTGCAGCTCTGGAGAATAATACAGGATGTAACCCAGGATCAGTAATGTAATGTATGTACACAGTGACTCCACCAGCCGAATAGTGAGTGCTGCTCTGGAGTATAAAACAGGAGGTATCTCAGGATCAGTAATGTATGTACACAGTGACTGCACCAGCAGAATAGTGAGTGCAGCTCTGGAGTGTAATACAGGGTGTTTCTGAGTGTTTGTTTGGGTGTCGTCTCTGCTGTTTCTCTGTCTCCGGCTCTGGTGTGGAGTATGTAGGGGGTTACTGGGCGATGATTATTGGAGGGTCTTCCAGGCAGCTGAGAGTCCTGGTGAATTGTGATTCCTGTCTGAGTTCAGCTCTTCTTTTGTGGTCTCCGATGATGGCCTGATCCCTCCGCTTTGTCACCTGCCGCTTTGACTCTCGGTGGCTCTGTGAAAGCTGCGTGACAAGTTTGCGGCTGCAGTGACATTGCTGAGTGTGTAGATGGGGGTCCGGTGACGTGTGGGGTTGTGTCTCTGGCGTCTCATACTGCCTCTCTCTTGCAGGCCACTTGTGCCCTCCGCGAGGTGCTGTCTCAGCCGCAGTCATCCCCTGCTGTACAGGAGCTTTACTCCCAGCTGTTTGTGGTGCTCCTCCTGCGGATCAGCTCTATGGTCGGTGTGCAGCCCCCCAAGAACCTCGGACCCACCAAAGAGAGGAAGAACAGCCAGAACCAGAGCAGCCGCGGCCTCGATCCGTGCAGGTAATATGTGCGCCACCCAGGGGTTAATGCCTGCGGTCACTGCTGAGGGAAAAATGCATCGGAGATGATGAGCCAGAGTATATCCTCCGACGTGCTCTGGCCGTCCGTGCCCTGCCCTGCCCCGTCCTCTGGCCGTCCGTGCCCTGCCCTGCCCCGTCCTCTGGCCGTCCGTGCCCTGCCCTGCCCCGTCCTCTGGCCGTCCGTGCCCTGCCCTGTCCTCTGGCCGTCCGTGCCCTGCCCTGCCCCGTCCTCTGGCCGTCCGTGCCCTGCCCTGCCCCGTCCTCTGGCCGTCCGTGCCCTGCCCTGCCCCGTCCTCTGGCCGTCCGTGCCCTGCCCTGCCCCGTCCTCTGGCCGTCCGTGCCCTGCCCTGCCCCGTCCTCTGGCCGTCCGTGCCCTGCCCTGCCCCGTCCTCTGGCCGTCCGTGCCCTGCCCTGCCCCGTCCTCTGGCCGTCCGTGCCCTGCCCTGCCCCGTCCTCTGGCCGTCCGTGCCCTGCCCTGCCCCGTCCTCTGGCCGTCCGTGCCCTGCCCTGCCCCGTCCTCTGGCCGTCCGTGCCCTGCCCTGCCCTGCCCCGTCCTCTGGCCGTCCGTGCCCTGCCCTGCCCTGCCCCGTCCTCTGGCCGTCTGTGCCCTGCCCTGCCCCGTCCTCTGGCCGTCTGTGCCCTGCCCTGCCCCGTCCTCTGGCCGTCCGTGCCCTGCCCTGCCCCGTCCTCTGGCCGTCCGTGCCCTGCACTTCCCCGTCCTCTGGCCGTCCGTGCCGTGCCCTGCCCCGTCCGTGCCCTGCCCCGTCCGTGCCCTGCCCCGTCCGTGCCCTGCCCCGTCCGTGCCCTGCCCCGTCCGTGCCCTGCCCCGTCCGTGCCCTGCCCCGTCCGTGCCCTGCCCCGTCCGTGCCCTGCCCCGTCCGTGCCCTGCCCCGTCCGTGCCCTGCCCCGTCCCGTCCTCTGGCCGTCCCTGCCCTGCCCCGTCCGTGCCCCGCCCCGTCCCCGTCCGTGCCCCGCCCCGTCCCCGTCCGTGCCCCGCCCCGTCCCCGTCCGTGCCCCGCCCCGTCCCCGCCCGTGCCCCGCCCCGTCCCCGCCCGTGCCCCGCCCCGTCCGTGCCCCGCCCCGTCCGTGCCCCGCCCCGTCCGTGCCCCGCCCCGTCCGTGCCCCGCCCCGTCCGTGCCCCGCCCCGTCCGTGCCCCGCCCCGTCCGTGCCCCGCCCCGTCCGTGCCCCGCCCCGTCCTCTGGCCGTGCCCCGCCCCGTCCTCTGGCCGTCCCCCGCCCCGTCCTCTGGCCGTCCCCCGCCCCGTCCTCTGGCCGTCCCCCGCCCCGTCCTCTGGCCGTCCCCCGCCCCGTCCTCTGGCCGTCCCCCGCCCCGTCCTCTGGCCGTCCCCCGCCCCGTCCTCTGGCCGTCCCCCGCCCCGTCCTCTGGCCGTCCCCCGCCCCGTCCTCTGGCCGTCCCCCGCCCCGTCCTCTGGCCGTCCCCCGCCCCGTCCTCTGGCCGTCCCCCGCCCCGTCCTCTGGCCGTCCCCCGCCCCGTCCTCTGGCCGTCCCCCGCCCCGTCCTCTGGCCGTCCCCCGCCCCGTCCTCTGGCCGTCCCCCGCCCCGTCCTCTGGCCGTCCCCCGCCCCGTCCTCTGGCCGTCCCCCGCCCCGTCCTCTGGCCGTCCCCCGCCCCGTCCTCTGGCCGTCCCCCGCCCCGTCCTCTGGCCGTCCCCCGCCCCGTCCTCTGGCCGTCCCCCGCCCCGTCCTCTGGCCGTCCCCCGCCCCGTCCTCTGGCCGTCCCCCGCCCCGTCCTCTGGCCGTCCCCCGCCCCGTCCTCTGGCCGTCCCCCGCCCCGTCCTCTGGCCGTCCCCCGCCCCGTCCTCTGGCCGTCCCCCGCCCCGTCCTCTGGCCGTCCCCCGCCCCGTCCTCTGGCCGTCCCCCGCCCCGTCCTCTAATTGGCGGTGCACGGAGTTCGCAGAAATAATTCTGACCCGACACGTTTGGAAATTCGTTACTTGTGGAGATGTCCTTCTGTGCATCCAGTACACTGTACACCCCCCATGTATCACTCTCTCCATACAATACAGACCACCTGTACACGGCAGTCTCATGGCAGCGATCAGACTTTCCAGCCCTCTATCTTACGTTCTGTCAGGTGAAGGCTTCTCTATGTCGCGGATGATGAGTTATTTCCTCTGATCATAACATCCCCCTGATGAGCTGTGAGCGGTGGAGGGGCAAACATTAATCTTGAGGTACATGAAGCAATTGCCTATTTCACCAGAGCCAGGGTCACCCTGTGCCCCAGAATAGTAAATGATGAGTATCTGTCTGCTAAGACCCCACCAATTTCATGAGTGGGGTCATTGACCGGGGTTGCTCTGATCAGGACACGGCCTTACTGCACTGCTACCTGGAAGTGTCTGGCAACCGATGCCATTCACCCGATGCGCTGCCGTCCATGATCCTCCTTTCTGCAATGCCCCCCCTTCTCCAGTGTGCTGCCGTCCATGATACTCCTTTCTACAGTGCCCCCCCATTCTCCAGTGCGCTGCCGTCCATGATCCTCCTTTCTACGGGCACCCCCTTCTCCAGTGCGCTGCTGTCCATGATCCTCCTTTCTACGGTGCCCCCCCCATTCTCCAGTGTTCTGCTGTCTGATTGTTTCTACGGTGCCCCCCCCTCCTCCAGTGCGCTGCCGTCCATGATCCTCCTTTCCACGGGCCCCCCCCCCCTTCTCCAGTGCCCTACCGTCCATGATCCTCCTTTCTACGGGCCCCCCCTTCTCCAGTGCGCTGCTGTCCATGATCCTCCTTTCCACGGGCCCCCCCCCCTTCTCCAGTGCCCTACCGTCCATGATCCTCCTTTCTACGGGCCCCCCCCCTTCTCCAGTGCGCTGCTGTCCATGATCCTCCTTTCTACGGGCCCCCCCTTCTCCAGTGCGCTGCTGTCCATGATCCTCCTTTCTACGGGCCCCCCCCCCTTCTCCAGTGCGCTGCTGTCCATGATCCTCCTTTCTACGGGCCCCCCCTTCTCCAGTGCGCTGCTGTCCATGATCCTCCTTTCTACGGGCCCCCCCTTCTCCAGTGCGCTGCTGTCCATGATCCTCCTTTCTACGGGCCCCCCATTCTCCAGTGTTCTGCCGTCTATGATCGTTTCTACCAGGGCTGTGGAGTCGTGGAGTCGGAGTCGGTGCTCATTTTTGTGGAGTCGGAGTCGGAGTCGGTATAAAATGGACTGACTCCTAAAATATATAATAAATTGGGTACAGTAATTCAATGCAGGATGTGCTGAATATTTTTTCATAGGAGTTTGGGAAAGTTATGAAATGTCCTATAAATGGCTGTTATATTCCTGATCTAAGGCTACATTCACACACAGCGTTTTTCCTGTGTTTTTTGAGGATACGTTTTTCAGCTGCAAAAGCTGATCATCTTTTTAAAAAACCGCATCACCTGAAAGGTTTTTGAGCTCATAGATAATGTTTTCAATAGCAAAAGCAGATTAGAAATCTGCTCTATCTATATATCCATTTATCCATATCTGTCTATCCATATCGTATCTGTACCAAAAAGAATGAAAACCGGGTAGTACACCAATATATATTCTGTTCTATCTAAATATCTTGATTATTGTATCATAGAAATGATTAAATGTCTGAGGTTCACATTGTACTACAATAAATTTTTCACTTAAATATAAGCAATATGTGTGGGAGTCGGAGTCGTGGAGTCGGAGTCGGTGTAAGGGAAATTGAGGAGTCGGAGTCGCAGGTTTGGCTTACCGACTCCACAGCCCTGGTTTCTACGGTGCACCCCCCCCTCCTCCAGTGCGCTGCTGTCCATGATCCTCCTTTCTACGGTGCCCCCCCCATTCTCCAGTGTTCTGCTGTCTATGATCGTTTCTACGGTGCACCCCC
This sequence comes from Dendrobates tinctorius, assembly GCF_039654945.1. Classification (NCBI taxonomy): domain Eukaryota; kingdom Metazoa; phylum Chordata; class Amphibia; order Anura; family Dendrobatidae; genus Dendrobates; species Dendrobates tinctorius. The sequence goes on along the minus strand of NW_027362015.1, from coordinate 1,114,129 downwards.
CTCTCCTCCAGTGCGCTGCTGTCCATGATCCTCCTTTCTATGGTGCCCCCCCCATTCTCCAGTGTTCTGCCGTCTATGATCGTTTCTACGGTGCACCCCCCCCTCCTCCAGTGCGCTGCTGTCCATGATCCTCCTTTCTACGGTGCCCCCCCCATTCTCCAGTGTTCTGCTGTCTATGATCGTTTCTACGGTGCACCCCCCCCTCCTCCAGTGCGCTGCTGTCCATGATCCTCCTTTCTACGGTGCCCCCCCCCATTCTCCAGTGTTCTGCTGTCTATGATCGTTTCTACGGTGCACCCCCCCCTCCTCCAGTGCGCTGCTGTCCATGATCCTCCTTTCTACGGTCCCCCCCCCGTTCTCCTGTGTTCTGCTGTCTATGATCTTTTTTACGGAGCCCCCCCCTTCTCCAGTGCGCTGGTGTCCATGACCCTCCTTTATACGGTGCACTGGCGTCCATAATCCTCCTTTCTACGGTGCCTTCTCCAGTGTGCTGCCGTCCGCATTCATCTCCTTTTATTCTGTGCCTTTTTCTCCAATGCGCTGCCTCACCCTTTCTCCTTTGTGGTGCAGTCTGTGCTCATCTCCCTCTGATTCTGTGCGTTCTCTCTTCGGTACGCTGCTTCCCCCTTTATATGGTGCGCTGCTGCCGGTGTCTGATTCTATGCCCCCTGTCTTTTGATGCGCTACCGTCCCTTTTCTCTTGTGTGCTTATAGCCACACGTATCTCCCTCTGTGTCTATGCCCCTTTGTTTCATTGCACTTCTGCCCCCTTTTTCTGCTGCGCTGCCTCCCATGCCTGTCTCCCCTGATTCTGTGCCCCTTTCTTGAGTACGCTGCCTCCCATGCCTGTCTCCTCTGATTCTGTGCCCCTTTCTCCGATGTGCTGCCTCCTATGCCTGTCTACCCTGATTCTGTGCCCCTTTCTCCAGTGCTCTGCCTCCCATGCTTGTCTACTCTGATTCTGTGCCCCTTTCTCCAGTGCTCTGCCTCCCATGCCTGTCTACTCTGATTCTGTGCCCCTTTCTCCAGTGCTCTGCCTCCCACGCCTGTCTACTCTGATTCTGTGCCCCTTTCTCCACTGCTCTGCCTCCCATGCCTGTCTCCACTGATTCTGTGCCCCTTCCTCTGGTGTGCTGCCTCCCACGCCTGTCTCCCCTGATTCTGTGCCCCTTTCCCCGTTGCGCTGCCTCCCATGCCTGTCTACCCTGATTCTGTGCCCCTTTCTCTGGTGCGCTGCCCCCCACGCCTGTCTCCACTGATTCTGTGCCCCTTCCTCTGGTGTGCTGCCTCCCACGCCTGTCTCCTCTGATTCTGTGCCCCTTTCCCCGTTGCGCTGCCTCCCATGCCTGTCTACCCTGATTCTGTGCCCCTTTCTCTGGTGCGCTGCCTCCCACGCCTGTCTCCACTGATTCTGCGCCCCTTTCCCTGGTGCGCTGCCTCCCATGCCTGACTCCTCTGATTCTGCGCCCCTTTCTCTGGTGCGCTGCCTCCCATGCCTGACTCCTCTGATTCTGTGCCCCTTTCTCTGGTGCGCTGCCTCCCACGCCTGTCTCCTCTGATTCTGTGCCCCTTTTTCTGGTGCACTGCCTCCCATGCCTGTCTCCTCTGATTCTGTGCCCCTTTTTCTGGTGCACTGCCTCCCATGCCTGTCTCCTCTGATTCTGTGCCCCTTTCTCCGGTGCGCTACCTCCCATGCCTGTCTCCTCTGATTCTGTGCCCCTTTCTCCGGTGTGCTACCTTCCATTCCTGTCTCCCCTGATTCTGTGCCCCTTTCCCCGATGCTCTGCCTCCCATGCCTGTCTCCTCTGATTCTGGGCCCCTTTCTCTGGTGTTCTGCCTCCCATGCCTGTCTCCCCTGATTCTGTGCCTCTTTCTCGAGTACGCTGTCTCCCATGCCTGTCTCCCCTGATTCTGTGCTCTGCCTCCCATGCCTGTCTCCTCTGATTCTGTGCCCCTTTCTCCGGTGTTCTGCCTCCCATGCCTGTCTCCTCTGATTCTGTGCCCCTTTTTCTCCTTTGCCTCATTGGGGCACACAGGTACTGTGGGTGTATGCTACTGCCGCCTGGAGGCTGACACTAAGTGGGAAAAAAAAGAGGTTAGCTCCTCCTCCGCCGTATACACCCTCGCCCTGGTTGCGGGCGGAATCAGTTTTTGCTTAGTGTCCATTGGAGGCACACATCTGGACTTTTTTTTCTACACTCTGTCATTTTTTCCATGAAGATAAGACGCGGGCAACGGATCCTATTGAAAGGGTCCGATTTCCCCAAACCAACGACTGGCGGAGACGTGCGAGTGTCGCCTCCACGTATCCTTTCCTGCTACGTGGGACATGATGCAGGACTGAGCCCTGACCACCCTAAGGTAGAGAAACCCTAGGCTGTTCAGAGGCCTGTGAACAGTCATAGAATCGTAGAGTTGGAAGGGACCTCCTGGGCCATCTGGTCCAACCCCCTGCTCAAAGCAGGATTCGCTAAATCATCCCAGTCAGATGTCTGTCCAGCCTCTGTTTGAAGACTTCCATTGAAGGAGAACTCAGTCCGTGCGGCCCCCACTGCATCACCAATGCCAGACAGCGGTGATGGAAGGTGGCGGACGGTCCCTCTCCTCTTCCCCCTATAAGGGAGATGGACCGTCCTTAAACCTTTTTTTTGGCCCCCCTTCACCCCCCCCCCAACCTGAGGATGTAGATGGACGTCGAGGGGTGAGGTATGGAAGGAGGTGGGCTGGGAGGGCTCCTGCGGACATCCGTGGTCGGCGCTCCTGGCGCCATTGTTAGGCATCCCCGGGCTCCCTGGGTGCGCCACATAGCGTGGCAGCCGGCGGAGCAGGCTCCTGGCCCGATGTCCGGCGGTCCCGCCCCGAGTCCGGGCGCACGCCGGGAATTTAGTCCATGGCTTTTCCCGGAGCTAGGCCGCGGGCGGAAGTCCCGCCCCCGTGACGCGGCCACTTCCGGCGGACCCGCTCTTCGGGGTCTCGGGCGGACGGCAAAATTTAGTCCCCGGCTTCTGTCAGGGACTAGGCCGCGGACGGAAGTTCCGCCCCATGACGTCCCCGGGGCCGCCTCTTCGACCGGAGGCCCGCCCACGCCGGAGAGCGCTGTTTTTTAAAGAAGGAACAGCTGTGCGGCGGGCTGGACATCTGACAGGTCCAGGATGGGGGACACAGGACTGGGGTAAGTGCTACCCTTGGAGGAAGGCCACCTTCTGTGTGTTTTCCATTGCCTAAGCAGCTTTTTGGGCCTTGTCATATCACTTAGCAGCCATCATGTCCAGAAAAGCAAAGGCGCGCACATTCTTATATGTTGCATGCACCTCCTGTCAGTCCGCCTTCCCACGGGCGCAAACCAAGCAGATTTGTGAAGCCTGTGATTCCGAACGTGCCCAGGAGCCCACCCCTGCGACTGAGGCCAGTGTACTGAGCCCCCCGGAATGGGCTCTGTCTCTGTCACAGTCCATGGCATCGCTTACAAGAGCAATAGAGTCCCTTCGGGCCCCAGATAGGGGCAGGGATAGCGGCTCGCCTGTGTTAGATGAGTCCTCCACCTCACAGGAGCCTCTGGCCTGCAGGGGCCGCTCACTCCAGGCAGACGTTGGGGAAACGAACCCACACAGCGTCTCCCGGTCCATCTGGTGCTTCGGTATCCATAAGTTCGGCCTCTCGGTCACCTTCACCAAGGGTCGTTAACGGGAGCTCAGATTACGACTCTGATGAGCCGCTTGATTCAGGTACTCCAGAATTCCGGGAAACAATTGACAGTCTCATTGAGGCCGTCAACCAGACCCTTGGGATCGAAGATTCCATCTTGACCTCAGGTCACAAGGTCTCATGTAAGCGAGCAAAGCGGCTGCATAGTGTTTAGTTCTCACCCAGAGTTTGAGGACATAGTGCAACAACACAAAGAGCGGCCCGACAAACGGTTCTCAGGGCAAAAGGCGCTCGAGGCGAGGTATCCGTTCGCCCCTTATCTCCGTAAGAAGTGGGCAGAGTCCCCAACTGTAGATCCACCCGTGTCACGCTTGGCCTCTAGGACCCTGTTATCCATACCTAGTGGGTCCAGTATCAAGGATCCCACTGACCGTCTCATAGAGAGCCTAGCTCGCTCAGTATTTGAGGCATCAGGTTCTGCACTCTCCCCCTCATTTGCGGCAACCTGGGTAGCAAAGGCCATGATGGCTTGGTCAGAATAATTGAACAGAGCCCTGCATGGTATGGACCTACCTGCAGAGGTATCAGAGATCGGAAATCAGATCACTTTGGCCGGGAACTACCTAATTAATGCATCTTTGGATGTGGCTAACTGCGCTGCTCTCGCTGCGGCAAATGCGATCTCATTAGGAGGGCTTTATGGTTGAGGACATGGTGGGCAGACAGAACTTCCAAGAAATCCCTGACTTCCTTGCCTTATCAGAGCGGTCGCCTGTTCGGGGAGAAGTTGGATCAGCTCATCTCTGATTCCACAGGTGGAAAGAGCAGTTTCCTCCCTCAACAAAGGGTTAAACAGCCGTTTCGTCACCAACCTCTGACATGGTTTTGGTCATTTCGCAACCCCGGGTGGGCTGCAGCGACCAATTCTGCCGCTTCAGGTCATCCCAGCCAGGACAGGGATCAACAGGTCTCACATAGAGCCAACCTGTTGGGGAGAATGCGTACCCACCAGCCCAGATCAAGAGGACCTAGGTCCCAGAGATCTGAAGCCAAATGACTCGAGGCATTCTCAAGGCGACTTCAGCAAGGTAGGCGGCCGCCTGCTTTGGTTTCGCCACGCCTGGCTCTCCGTCTCACACGACACATGGGTAACGGAGCTGGTGTCCTCGGGGTACAAGATAGAATTCATCAAATACCCCCCAAGACGGTTTTTTCTTTCCTGTCCTCCATAGGTAATCGCCCGAGCAAGGGCTTTACTCAAGGCCATAAAATTACTCCAGCACAACGGAGTCATTGTTCCCGTACAGGAGAGCGAAAAATATCAGTTCTACTCCAATCTGTTCACGGTGCCCAAAAAGGATGGAGCCGTCAGGCCCATTCTGGACCTAAAGCTCCTGAACAAGTTTATCAGGATCAGACATTTCTGAATGGAGTCTCTTCGTTCAGTCATATCTGCCATGGGGCGGGGAGAATACTTGGCCTCTATGGACATCCAAGACGCCTACCTACACATCCCCATTTTTCCCCCGCACCAAAGGTTCCTGCGCTTCGCCATCAACGGCCTACACTTTCAGTTCGCAGCACTGCCCTTCGGGTTGGCCACCGCTCCCAGGGTATTCACAAAAGTCATGGCAGTCGTCATGGTCACCCTGCACTCCTGGGGCATAGTTGTCTTTCCTTATTTAGACGACCTCTTGGTCAAAGGCCCTTCTTTTCGGGCATGCGAGGAGAGTGTCAGCATCACGCTAGATACTCTTCCCGCTTAGTATGGTTGGTCAATCTAAAAAAAAAAGTCATCCCCTGTGCCAGTTCAGAGGATCTCCTTCTTAGGAATGATCTTCGACACTTCCCGAGGGTTGGTAATTCTCCTTCGAGACAAGGCCTTAGCTCTCCGGCAGGGAGTCCGGAAGCTGCTCCAACCGGTCCCTCATACCATCCACTTCTGCATGAGGATCCTAGGAAAGATGGTGGCAGCAATGGAGGCAATTCCGTTTGCCCAGCTCCATCTTTGCCCCCTGCAGCACACCCTGTTATCAGTCTGGGACAAAAACCCATTCTCTCTCAATCGCCGATGCTGGTTGCCCACGCGGGTCACACAGGCACTCGGGTGGTGGACAGCCAGTGCCTCACTTCTCCAGGGCAAGCCTTTTCCCCAGGCCATTGGTTGCTGGTGACAACCGACGCCAGCCTCCTTGGCTGGGGAGCGGTTTTTCGCCACCACACGACCCAGGGACGGTGGTCGCCGCAGGAGGCACGCCTCCCAATCAACTTGTTGGAAATACGGGCAATCCGGCTAGCTCTGCGACAGTTTCATCCCCTTCTAGCAGGCAGGCCCGTTCAGATTCAGTCAGACATCGCCACGGCTGTGGCTTACATAAATTATCAGGGGGGCACCCGCAGCAGGGCCGCCATGCGCGAGGTAGGGCATGTCCTTCATTGGGCCGACAGAAACCACTCAGCGATATCGGCAGTCCACATCCCGGGCGTGGAGAACTGGGCTGCAGACTTCCAGGGTGTCACATCTGGGGAATGGTCACTTCACCCCGAGATCTTCCAGCAGATTTGCCAACGATGGGGGACGCCAGATGTGGACCTAATGGCCTCCAGAGTGAACGCCAAGGTACCAGCGTTTGTCGCTCGATCCCGGGATCCGCAGGCAATTGCAGTGGATGAGCTGGTTCTGCCATGGAACCAGTTTCGCCTCCCATACCTATTTCCCCCGTTGCTACTACTTCCGAAGGTCATCAAGAAGATCAAGGCGGAAGGGGTGCCAGTGATTCTGCTGGCCCCAGATTGGCCTCGTCGGGCATGGTACGCAGACCTAGTGCAGCTACTCGCCGACGTTCCTTGGCGTCTGCTGCCAGAGCACCCAGACCTACTGTCCCAGGACCCGATCTACCACCCGAACTCAGGGGCCCTGTGTTTGACGGCTTGGCCGTTGAATCCTGGATTCTAACCCAGGCTGGGTTCGGCCGCAATGTGGTCGCTACAATGATTAGCGCACGGAAGCCAACCTCAGCACGTATTTATCACCACACCTGGAAGGTTTTCTTCACATGGTGTCTGGACCATGGTTGTTCTCCACTGAGATTTTCTATTCCCAACATCTTGGCTTTTCTCCAGTCTGGCCTAGACTCAGGCTTGGCACCAAGTTCCCTCAGGAGACAAATATCGGCCTTATCCGTTCTGTACCAGCGCAGGATTGCCACCAATCTGCAGGTGAAGACTTTCATTCAGGGAGTCTCCCACTTGGTACCTCCTTATAAGGCTCCCCTGGACGCTTGGGTCCTTAACCTGGTCCTAAGTGTTCTACAGGAGGCTCCATTTGAACCGTTACAGGAGGTCTCTTTAACCTACCTTTCTTGGAAGGTAGTATTTCTTGTGGCAATAACGTCAATCAGGCGGGTTTCAGAGCTGGCAGCTCTATCCTGCCGAGCTCCGTTTCTGGTCTTCCACAAAGATAAAGTGGTTCTCAGACCAGCCCCTCCTTTTCTGCCGAAGGTCGTTTCCTCGTTTCACATTAATGAGGATATTGTCCTGCCCTCTTTTTGTCCAGCATCGGTGCACCGTGTGGAAAAGGCTCTTCATACTTTGGACCTGGTGAGAGCTCTCAGGAGGTACGTGTCGCAGACGGCACCCTTTAGTAAGACGGACACGCTGTTCGTGCTTCCCGAGGGGCGCAGGAAGGGACTTGCTGCCTCAAAATCGACCATAGCCAGATGGATTCGTTTGACTATTCAGGAGTCTTACCGCATCAGAGGCGCACCAGTTCCAGCAGGGATCAGAGCACATTCTACTCGGACAGTGGGCACCTCTTGGGCGCTTCGGCACCAGGCATCGGCAGAACAGGTTTGCAAGGCTGCAACCTGGTCCAGCTTGCACACATTCGCAAAGCACTACAATATCCATACTCGGGCTTCGTCAGATGCGAGTCTGGGTAGAAGGATTCTCCAAGCAGCGGTGGCGCACCTTTAGACAGGAGGTGCTTGTAGCTTGGATCGGTGAGTCATGTTCCCACCCAGGGACTGCTTTAGGACGTCCCACAGTACCTGTGTCCCCCAATGAGGCGAAGGAGAAACATGGATTTTTGTGATAAACTCACAGTAAAATCCTTTTCTCCGAGACGCTGATTAGGGGATACAGCACCCACCCTGGTAGCCAATTGGCTTCTGTTTTGTTTAATTGATACTTTTTGAATGATATTAGGGTGGTGTCTTTTCTAGACATGTTGTTACCTGCATTAAGGTTGATATTGTCTGATTTTTGTTTGATCTCCTACTGCTTTTGCACCAAACTGATTCCGCCCGCAACCGGGGCGAGGGTGTATACGGCGGAGGAGGAGCTAACCTCTTTTTTTCACTTAGTGTCAGCCTCCAGGCGGCAGTAGCATACACCCACAGTACCTGTGTCCCCCAATGAGCGCCTCGGAGAAAAGGATTTTACGGTGAGTTTATCGCAAAAATCCATGTATCCGGTGCGCTGCCTCCCATGCCTGTCTCCCCTGATTCTGGGCCCCTTTGTCCGGTGCGCTGCCTTCCATACCTGTCTCCCCTGATTCTCGCCCAACCACTTGCACCAGTGACCCATTTCCGTCACATCTCCTCCAGTCCCTTTCCCCTACTGTTACCCCTCACCTAACTAGAATATTTAACCTCTCCTGGTATCTCTCCCTCCTCATTTAAGATTGCCATCATACATCCACTACTTAAAAAACCATCCCTCGACCAAAACTGTGCCGCTAACTATAGACCTGTCTCTAATCTTCCCTTCATCTCTAAACTCCTGGAATGCCTGGTCCACTCCCGTCTTATCCGCTATCTCTTTGATAACTCTCTTCTCGACCCTCTCCAATCCGGCTTCCGCTCTTTACACTCTACTGAAACTGCCCTCACTAAAGTCTCTAATGATCTACTAACAGCTAAATCAAATGGTCATTACTCCATGCTAATTCTCTTGGATCTCTCTGCAGCATTCGACACTGTGGATCATCAGCTCCTCCTCACTATGCTTCGCTCCATCGGCCTCAAGGACACCGTTCTCTCCTGGTTCTCCTCCTATATCTCCGACCGCTCCTTTACTGTATCTTTTGCCGGCTCCTCCTCCTCTCATCTTCCCCTTACTGTTGGGGTTCCTCAAGGATCGGTTCTAGGCCCCCTCCTCTTCTCCTTGTACACTGCCCCTATTGGTCAAACAATCAGTAGATTTGGTTTCCAGTACCATCTCTATGCTGACGACACCCAATTATACGCTGCTTCTCCTGACATCACGCCTGCCTTTCTAGAAAACACCGGCGATTGTCTAAACGCTGTGTCTAACATGTCCTCACTATATCTGAAACTGAACCTGTCAAAGACTGAACTCCTTGTGTTTCCTCCCTCTACTAATGTACCTATACCCGACATTGCCATTTCTGTGTGTGGTTCCACTATTACTCCCCAGCAACATGCCCGCTGTCTTAGGGTCATACTTGACTCCGAGCTTTCCTTCGCCCCCCACATTCGATCACTGGCTCGCTCTTGTCATCTGCACCTCAAAAACATCTCTAGAATTCGACCTTTTCTTACTTTTGACTCTGCAAAAACTCTTACTGTTTCTCTTATTCATTCTCGTCTAGACTATTGTAACTCTTCTAATCGGTCTCCCTCTTACCAAACTCTCCCCCCTCCAATCTGTCTTGAATGCTGCAGCCAGGATCATATTTCTCACCAATCGTTACACCGATTCCTCTACCTTGTGCCAGTCATTACACTGGCTACCCATCCATTCCAGAATCCAGTACAAACTTATTACCCTCACCCACAAAGCTCTCCATGGCTCAGCACCACCCTACATCTCCTCCCTTGCAGGGCTGTGGAGTCGGAGTCGGTGCTCATTTTGGTGGAGTCGGTATAAAATGGACAGACTCCGACTCCTAAAATATATAATAAATTGGGCACAGTAGTTCAATGCAGAATGTGCTGAATATTTTTTCATAGGAATTTGGGAAAGTTATGAAATGTCCTATAAATGACTGTTCTATTCCTGATCTAAGGCTACATTCACACACAGCGTTTTTCCTGCGTTTTATGAGGATGCGTTTTTTAGTTGCAAAAGCAGATCAGCTTTTTAAAAAACGCATCACCTGAAAGGTTTTTGAGCTCATAGATAATGTTTTCAATAGCAAAAGCAGATTAGAAATCTGCTCCATTTATCCATATCTGTCTATCCATATCGTATCTGTACCAAAAAGAATGAAAGCTGGATAGCACACAGACTAACACTCCTTTTTTTTAGCACCAGTCAGGGACACCTCATAGCTGCCCAAAAGGACGCCCAGGACAGGCATTGCTCGTCTTCAGTAACATTAACTGATAGTTGGAATAAATACTCTGCATTTATCACCACATCTTCTTAAGGTGCAGGCTTTATTTTCAAGCGTAGGGGTGTGCAGTATGAGGTTCTGCAGCAGCTGAGGTGTGCGGTATGAGGTTCTGCCCCCCCCCCCCCAGGTTTGATCCTGGCTACGCCCATAGTGTGAATGTAGCCTGAGGATCTAGGCTTTTTCTTAGCCGAGATAAGTCATAGTGTGTGTGTGTGTGTGTGTATGAAATAAATATATATATATGCAGTACAGACTAAAAGTTTGGACACACCATCTCAATCAAAGCGTTTTCTTTATTTTCATGACTATGAAAGTTGTAGATTCACTCTGGAAGGCATCAAAACTATGAATTACCGCATGTGGAATTATATTAACAAAAAAGTGTGAAACAACTGAAAATATCTTATATTCTAGGTTCTTCACAGTAGCCACCTTTTGCTTTGATTTCTGTTTTGCACACTCTTGGCATTCTCTTGATGAGCTTCAAGAGGTAGTCACCGGAAATGGTTTTCACTTCACAGGTGTGCCCTGTCAGGTTAAATAAGTGGGATTTCTTGCCTTATAAATGGGGTTGGGACCATCAGTTGTGTTGTGCAGAAGTCTGGTGGATACACAGGTGATAGTCCTACTGAATAGACTGTTAGAATTTGTGTTATGGCAAGAAAAAAGCAGCTGAGTAAAGAAAAACGAATGGCCATCATTACTGTAAGAAATGAATGTCAGTCCAAAAAATTGAGAAAACTTTGAAAGTGTCCCCAAGTGCAGTGGCAAAAACCATCAAGCGCTACAAAGAAACTGGCTCACGTGAGGACTGCCCCAGGAAAGGAAGACCAAGAGTCACCTCTGCTGCGGAGGATAAGTTCATCCGAGTTACCAGCAGCTCAGAATAGAGACCAGGTCAATGCCACACAGAGTTCTAGCAGCAGACACAGCTCTACAACAACTGTTAAGAGGAGACTTTGTGCAGCAGGCCTTCATGGTAAAATAGCTGCTAGGAAACCATTGCTAAGGACAGGCAACAAGCAGAAGAGACTTGTTTGGGATAAAGAACAAAAGGAATGGACATTAGATCAGTGGGAATCTGTACTTTGGTCTGATGAGTCCACATTTGAGATCTTTGGTTCCAACCACCGTGTCTTTGTTCGACGCAGAAAAGGTGAACGGATGGACTCTACATGCCTGGTTCCCACCGTGAAGCATGGAGGAGGAGGTGTGATGGTGTGGGGGTGCTTTGCTGGTGACACTGTTGGGGATTTATTCAAAATTGAAGGCATACTGAACCCGCATGGCAGCCACAGCATCTTGCAGCGGCATGCTATTCCATCCGGTTTGTGTTTAGTTGGACCATCATTTATTTTTCAACAGGACAATGACCCCAAACCCACCTCCAGGCTGTGTAAGGGCTATTTGACCAAGAAGGAGAGTGATGGGGTGCTACGCCAGATGACCTGGCCTCCACAGTCACCAGACCTGAACCCAATTGAGATGGTTTGGGGTGAGCTGGACCGCAGAGTGAAGGCAAAAGGGCCAACAAGTGCTAAGCATCTCTGGGAACTCCTTCAAGACTGTTGGAAGACCATTTCCGGTGACTACCTCTTGGAGCTCATCAAGAGAATGCCAAGAGTGTGCAAAGCAGTAATCAAAGCAAAAGGTGGCTACTGTGAAGAACCTGAAGAACCTAGAATATAAGACATATTTTCAGTTGTTTCACACTTATTTGTTAATTATATAATTCCACATGTGGTAATTCACAGTTTTGATGCCTTCAGAGTGAATCTACAATTACATGGTCATGAAAATAAAGAAAACTCATTGAATGAGAAGGTGTGTCCAAACTTTTGCTCTGTACCGTATATATGTAATCGATATTATATAATGTATTACATATTTACAATTTATTACAGTTTTTAGTGTTCTAAAGTTGTATTCCAATAAATAGATAGAACATAATATCTAAATATCTTGATTATTGGATCATAAAATGATTAAATGTCTGATGTTCACATTGTACAATACATTTTTCAATTAAATATAAGCAATATATGTCGGAGTCGGTGTAAGGGAAATTGAGGAGTCGGAGTCGCAGGTTTGGCTTACCGACTCCACCGCCCTGCTCCCTTGTTTCAGTATACCACCCTACCCGCGCCCTCCGTTCTGCTGATGACCTGAGGTTAGCATCCTCAATAATCAGAACCTCCCACTCCCGTCTCCAAGACTATACACGTGCTGCGCCAATTCTTTGGAATGCACTTCCCAGGTCAATACGATTAGTCCCCAATCCCTACAATTTTAAGCGTGCCCTGAAAACGCATTTATTCAGACTGGCCTATCGCCTCAACACATTAACCTAATCTATCCCTGTGAGGCACAGTCAAAAGTTTTACCATAACCAGGTTCCCCGCATCATGTTCCCACATGCTTTATGCATCCATTAGCCCTCTGTGTCTGTACTGTTACACACTTAACACTATGGCTGGTCCACACAATCAGGGCAACTGTTACCACCCACCTTTCATGTCTCCCTCTTTCCTCATAGACTGTAAGCTTGCGAGCAGGGCCCTCATTCCTCTTGGTATCTGTGATGATCTATGTGATTATTGTTATGCTGTAATGTATATTGTCTGTACAAGTCCCCTCTGAAATGTAAAGTGCTGCGGAATATGTCGGCGCTATAGAAATAACATTTATTATTATTCTGTGCCTCTTTTTCCGTTGCGCTGCCACCCATGCCTGTCTCCCCTAATTCTGTGCCCCTTTCTCTGGTGCGCTGCCTCCCACGCCTGTCTCCTCTGATTCTGTCCCCCCTTTCCCCGATGCGCTGCCTCCCATGCCTGTCTCCTCTGATTCTGTGCCCCTTTCTCCAGTGCGCTGCCTCCCATGCCTGTCTCCTCTGATTCTGTGCCCCTTTCTCCAGTGTGCTGCCTCCCACGCCTGTCTCCTCTGATTCTGTCCCCCTTTCCCCGATGCGCTGCCTCCCATGCCTGTCTCCTCTGATTCTGTGCCCCTTTCTCCAGTGTGCTGCCTCCCATGCCTGTCTCCTCTGATTCTGTGCCCCTTTCTCGGGTGCGCTGCCTCCCATGCCTGTCTCCCCTGATTCTGTGCCCCTTTCTCTGGTGCGCTGCATCCCACACCTGTCTCCTCTGATTCTGTGCCCCTTTCCCCACTGCATTGCCTCCCATGCCTGTCTCTTCATGCCACTCGAGTGAGGGACAGTGTTAGGCTCTATGTGGGGGGGTACTCTGCATGCGTCTATGTGGACATACTCTTTTATGATTCTGTGCCCCTTTCTCCGGTGTGCTGCCTCCCATGCCGGTCTCCTCTGATTCTGTGCCCCTTTCTCTGGTGCGCTGCCTGTCTCCTCTGATTCTGTGCCCCTTTCTCCGGTGTGCTGCCTCCCATGCCTGTCTCTTCTGATTCTGTGCCCCTTTCTTCTGATTCTGTGCCCCTTTCTCCGGTGTTCTGCCTCCCATACCTGTCTCCTCTGATTCTGTGCCCCTTTCTCTGGTGCGCTGCCTGTCTCCTCTGATTCTGTGCCCCTTTCTCCGGTGTGCTGCCTCCCATGCCTGTCTCTTCTAATTCTGTGCCCCTTTCTTCTGATTCTGTGCCCCTTTCTCCGGTGTTCTGCCTCCCATACCTGTCTCCTCTGGTGCGCTGCCTGTCTCCTCTGATTCTGTGCCCCTTTCTCCGGTGTGCTGCCTCCCATGCCTGTCTCTTCTGATTCTGTGCCCCTTTCTTCTGATTCTGTGCCCCTTTCTCCGGTGTTCTGCCTCCCACGCCTGTCTCTTCTGATTCTGTGCCCCTTTCTTCTGATTCTGTGCCCCTTTCTCTGGTGTGCTGCCTCCCACGCCTGTCTCCCTTGATTCTGTGCCCCTTTCTCTGGTGTGCTGCCTCCCACGCCTGTCTCCCCTGATTCTGTGCCCCTTTCTCTGGTGTGCTGCCTCCCACGCCTGTCTCCCCTGATTCTGTGCCCCTTTCTCCGGTGCGCTGCCTCCCATGCCTGTCTCCCCTGATTCTGTGCCCCTTTCTCCGATGTGCTGCCTCCCATGCCTGTCTCCTCTGATTCTGTGCCCCTTTCTCCGGTGCGCTTCCTCCCACGCCTGTCTCCTCTGATTCTGTGCCCCTTTCTCCGGTGTGCTGCCTCCCATGCCTGTGTCCTCTGATTCTGTGCCCCTTTCCCCGATGCGCTGCCTCCCACGCCTGTCTACTCTGATTCTGTGCCCCTTTCTCCGGTGTGCTGCCTCCCATGCCTGTCTCCTCTGATTCTGTGCCCCTTTCCCCGATGACTGCCTCCCATGCCTGTCTCCTCTGATTCTGTGCCCCTTTCTCCGGTGTGCTGCCTCCCATGCCTGTCTCTTCTGATTCTGTGTCCCTTTCTTCTGATTCTGTGCCCCTTTCTCCGGTGTTCTGCCTCCCACGCCTGTCTCTTCTGATTCTGTGCCCCTTTCTTCTGATTCTGTGCCCCTTTCTCTGGTGTGCTGCCTCCCACGCCTGTCTCCCTTGATTCTGTGCCCCTTTCTCCGGTGCGCTGCCTCCCACGCCTGTCTCCCCTGATTCTGTGCCCCTTTCTCTGGTGTACTGCCTCCCACGCCTGTCTCCCCTGATTCTGTGCCCCTTTCTCCGGTGCGCTGCCTCCCATGCCTGTCTCCTCTGATTCTGTGCCCCTTTCTCGGGTGCGCCGCCTCCCACGCCTGTCTCCTCTGATTCTGTGCCCCTTTCTCGGGTGCGCTGCCTCCCATGCCGGTCTCCTCTGATTCTGTGCCCCTTTCTCCGGTGCGCTGCCTCCCATGCCTGTCTCCCCTGATTCTGTGCCCCTTTCTCAGGCTCTGACTCCATGTCTTCTCTCTCCAGCTCTGCGGCAGAGGCTCTGCACTTCATGCTGGTCCAGGGAGGCAGCGAGGAGGTAGCGCTGAATGTGGCAGCTGATGGAGGCTGGGAGAATATGAAAAGGGAGGACACTCATCACGTGGGAGTATCATCATTGAGCAGGTAACAGCCCGCAGCCACAGGTCGCTTCAATGTCCCCCATCAATCACCTAACTGAATACGGCCCCCAGATAATCGTGATCCTATTGTGCGCCCCCCCATCAACTCATTTCCTGCCATGCGTCACGTCTCCTCTCTTCTCACAGTGCCATGGTGCGGTACGCCGGACCCAAACTCCCAGACATCATAAAGAGACTGCAGGCGATCCAGAGCAGCGCATATGACAACCAGAGGATCACCGCCACCGCTTTCCTCGCCCAGGTCTGGAGGATTTTACACTGGCACATGTTTATCCCCCATCCTTGCCCTGTATATCCTCCCCCAATTAATTTGTACACCCTCCTCCCTGTTAGATTTTAGACAGTGCTTGACATGTGCCAGTTCTGTTGGAGGTAATATCTGTGTTTGCGTGCTGGTGCCATTTCCGCATCTCAGTTCGGTTCGGATACCAGTTGCGTGTCGGGACTTGGTGTGGGTGTCTGGTGCCGGCTGCGCTTCTTGGCTCGGTGCGGATGTTTGGTGCTGGCTGCGTGCTTGGGCTCGGTGAGGATGTCTGGTGCCGGCTGTGGTTTGTGCGGGTGCCAGCTGCGCATTTGTGCTCAGTGTGGGTGTCTGGTGCTGCCTGCGTGCCTGGGCACAATGCAGGTGTCTGGTGTTGGCTGCGTGCCTGGGCCCGGTGCAGGTGTGTGGTGCCGACTGTGCTTTGTGTGAGTGCCAGTTGTGCACCTGAGCTCAGTGTGAGTGTCTGAGCGCCTTGGCTCATGTGGGTGTCTGTTGCTGTCTTTGATGGTGCCAGCTGCGCGCCTAGGCTGTGTGCAGTTGTCTGGTGCCGGCTGCGTTCCTTGGCTCTGTGTACTGTAGTTGCCTGGGCCCGGTGCAGGTGCGGGCCGTGCACCTGGGCTTGGTGCAGGTATCTCGTGCCGGCTGCGCGCTTGGGCTCTATGCTTGTTTGCTGCCGTCTGCGCACCTCAGCTCTGTAAGGGTACCTGCTGCCCGTTGCTCTCTTGGGCTCAGTGCAGGTGTCTGGTGCCAGTTGCACAACTGGGGTCTGTGCGGGGGTCTGGTGCCGGCTGCGTTCCTGGGCCCGGTGCAGATGCGGGCTGTGCGCCCCTAGGCTTTGTGCGGGTATCTGGTGACGGGTTGCACTCCTGGGCTCTGCTTGTTTGGTGCCGTCTGCGCACCTAAGCTCTGTGCTGGTGCCTGCTGCCCATTGCACGCTTGGTCTCGGTGTGGGTATCTGATGTCGGCTGGGCGCCTCGGCTCGTGTCTGTTGCCGTCTGTGCGGGTACCGGCTGTGTGCCTGGGCTTGGCATGAGTGTCTGATGCCAGCTGCACGCCTTAGTTCTGTGCGGCTATCTGGCGTCTGCTGCGCACTTGGGGTCTGTGCGGGGGTCTTATGCCTTTCTGTGCATTTGGGCTCGGCGTTGGTGTCTGGTACCAGCTGTGCTTTGTGTGAGTGCCAGTTGCACGCATGCGCTCTGTTTGGGTGTTTGGGCTCTGTGCAGGTGTCTAGTGATACTGTGTCTGTGTGCGAGGTGCGTGTCTGGGCTCAGCGTGGGTGTCTGGTGCTGGCTGCGTGCCTGGGTTCACTGTAGGTACCAGCTGGTTGCCTGAACTATGTGCTTGTCTGGTGACAGCTGCGGGCCTGGGCTCTGTGCGGGTGCCTCCTGCCTGTTGCCCCTGGACTCTGTGCTTGTCTGGTGCCAGTTGCACACCTGGGCTCTGTGCTTTTGTCTGCTGCCGGCTGCACACCTGGGCTCTGTGTGGGTGCCTCCTGCCTGTCGCTCCTGGGCTCTGTGCCTGTCTGGTGCCGGCTGCACACCTGGGCTCTGTGTGGGTGCCTCCTGCCTGTCGGTCCTGGGCTCTGTGCTTGTGTCTGGTGCCGGCTGCGCACTTGGGCTCTGTGCGGGTGCCTCCTGCCTGTCGCTCCTGGGCTCTGTGCGGGTGCCTCCTGCCTGTCGCTCCTGGGCTCTGTGCGGGTGCCTCCTGCCTGTCGCTCCTGGGCTCTGTGCGGGTGCCTCCTGCCTGTCGCTCCTGGGCTCTGTGCGGGTGCCTCCTGCCTGTCGCTCCTGGGCTCTGTGCGGGTGCCTCCTGCCTGTCGCTCCTGGGCTCTGTGCGGGTGCCTCCTGCCTGTCGCTCCTGGGCTCTGTGCGGGTGCCTCTCCTGCCTGTCGCTCCTGGGCTCTGTGCGGGTGCCTCTCCTGCCTGTCGCTCCTGGGCTCTGTGCGGGTGCCTCTCCTGCCTTTCGCTCCTGGGCTCTGTGCGGGTGCCTCCTGCCTGTCGCTCCTGGGCTCTGTGCGGGTGCCTCCTGCCTGTCGCTCCTGGGCTCTGTGCGGGTGCCTCCTGCCTGTCGCTCCTGGGCTCTGTGCGGGTGCCTCCTGCCTGTCGCTCCTGGGCTCTGTGCGGGTGCCTCCTGCCTGTCGCTCCTGGGCTCTGTGCGGGTGCCTCCTGCCTGTCGCTCCTGGGCTCTGTGCGGGTGCCTCCTGCCTGTCTCTCCTGGGCTCTGTGCGGGTGCCTCCTGCCTGTCGCTCCTGGGCTCTGTGCGGGTGCCTCCTGCCTGTCGCTCCTGGGCTCTGTGCGGGTGCCTCCTGCCTGTCGCTCCTGGGCTCTGTGCGGGTGCCTCCTGCCTGTCGCTCCTGGGCTCTGTGCGGGTGCCTCCTGCCTGTCGCTCCTGGGCTCTGTGCGGGTGCCTCCTGCCTGTCGCTCCTGGGCTCTGTGCGGGTGCCTCTCCTGCCTGTCGCTCCTGGGCTCTGTGCGGGTGCCTCTCCTGCCTGTCGCTCCTGGGCTCTGTGCGGGTGCCTCTCCTGCCTGTCGCTCCTGGGCTCTGTGCGGGTGCCTCTCCTGCCTGTCGCTCCTGGGCTCTGTGCGGGTGCCTCTCCTGCCTGTCGCTCCTGGGCTCTGTGCGGGTGCCTCTCCTGCCTGTCGCTCCTGGGCTCTGTGCGGGTGCCTCCTGCCTGTCGCTCCTGGGCTCTGTGCGGGTGCCTCCTGCCTGTCGCTCCTGGGCTCTGTGCGGGTGCCTCCTGCCTGTCTCTCCTGGGCTCTGTGCGGGTGCCTCCTGCCTGTCGCTCCTGGGCTCTGTGCGGGTGCCTCCTGCCTGTCGCTCCTGGGCTCTGTGCAGGTGCCCGTTGCCGGCTGTGCACCGACCTGCTGTGACACACTCTACCCGTCATACGTGTACACAGTGGTGAGGATGGAGCCATGTCCCGTCCTCGGTCATTCTCACCACAGTCTGGAAGTTTCCAGCATAGCAAACGTCTTGCGTCAGCACTGAGCGTCTCTGGCAGGACGTCCTGGGTTATGGAAAAATCCATCATCTGCCGCTGCTCCGTGCTCCCTGGACAGCGGCTCGGCCACCGCTCCTGTGTCCTGGAAGCAGAGCCTGTAACACGAGCAGCTGAGGCCGATCTGCGGAGCAGGAGTGAGCCCGGCCTGGCACGTCGCCCCATCTCTCACCGCTGCACACTATCCATACTAAACAGGAGGTGCAGGACCCAACCACAACCCCCATCCTTCCCCCTGAGGATGACGTGCTGCAGAATGGAGGTCTGCTGCTTGTGCTTCACACCTCACCACGTACAGAATGGACAAAGAGGGACATGTAAAACCTGAGCTAAGAAAACGCCACACATTGGAGAGACCGCGTGTATCATCCTTAGAGAGAATAGAATGGCGAAGCGGAGTGGTACTGGATCACCGTACACTCCTGATGAACATGTAGTGCGTGAGACAGTAGCGCTGATATGTAGAGGTGCCGGAAATAAATCATAGGAATATCGCAGATAACGTTTCCACCCTGCCAGGGTCGTCTTCATATTGTTGCTGAGAATAGTTGACGGACAGTTGACGTCATCGTGTGCATTTCCTGCACCTTTCCAAGAGGGTCTGGTGATTCGTTACTACTTATGTATCATCCATACACTGCTGACAGAGCGAGGCACCCATTGGAGTACGGGGTCCACTGTATATGTCCTGCCATATTGCATCCGGCTGTAGGGTCACCTTAGATCTCTTGTGTGACTGATGTCTGTCCATCCTGTGCCTGGCTGTAGGGTCACCTCAGGTCTCCTGTATGGCTGATGTCTGTCTGTCCAACCTGTGTCTGGGTGTAGGGTCGCTTCTGGTTTCCTGTATGACCAATGTCTGTCTGTCCTACCTGTGTCCGGGTGTAGGGTCACTTCCGGTCTCCCGTATGACTGATGTCTGTCTGTCCTACCTGTGTTCGGGTGTAGGGTCACCTCCGGTCTCCTGTATGACTCTGTCTGTCCTACCTGTGTCCGGGTGTAGGGTCACTTCCGGTCTCCTGTATGACTGATGTCTGTCTGTCCTCCCTGTGTCCGGGTGTAGGGTCACCTCCGGTCTCCTGTATGACTCTCTGTCTGTCCTACCTGTGTCCGGCCGGGTGTAGGGTCACTTCCGGTCTCCTGTATGACTGATGTCTGTCTGTCCTACCTGTGTTCGGGTGTAGGGTCACTTCCGGTCTCCTGTATGACTGATGTCTGTCTGTCCTACCTGTGTTTGGGTGTAGGGTCACCTCCGGTCTCCTGTATGACTGATGACTGCTTGTCCTCCCTGTGTCCGGGTGTAGGGTCACCTCCGGTCTCCAGTATGACTGATGTCTGTCTGTCCTACCTGTGTCCGGGTGTAGGGTCACTTCCGGTCTCCTGTATGACTGTCTGTCTGTCCTACCTGTGTTCGGGTGTAGGGTCACTTCCGGTCTCCTGTATGACTGATGACTGCTTGTCCTCCCTGTGTCCGGGTGTAGGGTCACCTCCGGTCTCCTGTATGACTAATGTCTGTCTGTCCTACCTGTGTCCGGGTGTAGGGTCACCTCCGGTCTCCTGTATGACTGATGTCTGTCCATCTTGTGCCCGGCTGTAGGGTCACCTCTGGTCTCCTGTATCATTGATGTCCGGGTGTAGGGTCACCTCCGGTCTCCTGTATGACTGATGTCTGTCCATCTTGTGCCCGGCTGTAGGGTCACCTCTGGTCTCCTGTATCATTGATGTCCGGGTGTAGGGTTACCTCCGGTCTCCTGTATGACTGATGTCTGTCTGTCCTACCTGTGTCCGGGTGTAGGGTCACTTCCGGTCTCCTGTATGACTGATGTCTGTCCTACCTGTGTTCGGGTGTAGGGTCACCTCCGGTCTCCTGTAAGACTGAAGACTGCTTGTCCTCCCTGTGTCCGGGTGTAGGGTCACCTCCGGTCTCCTGTATGACTGATGTCTGTCTGTCCTACCTGTATTCGGGTGTAGGGTCACCTCTGGTCTCCTGTATGACTGATGATTGCTTGTCCTCCCTGTGTCCGGGTGTAGGGTCACTTCCGGTCTCCTGTATGACTGTCTGTCCTTTCTGTGTCCGGCCGGGTGTAGGGTCACCTCCGGTCTCCTGTATCATTGATGTCCGGGTGTAGGGTTACCTCCGGTCTCCGGTAGGACAGACAGACATCAGTCATACAGGTGTCCGGGTGTAGGGTCACTTCCGGTCTCCCGTATGACTGATGTCTGTCTGTCCTACCTGTGTCCGGGTGTAGGGTCACTTCCGGTCTCCTGTATGACTGATGTCTGTCTGTCCTACCTGTGTCCGGGTGTAGGGTCACTTCCGGTCTCCTGTATGACTGATGTCTGTCTGTCCTACCTATGTTCGGGTGTAGGGTCACCTCCGGTCTCCTGTATGACTGATGACTGCTTGTCCTCCCTGTGTCCGGGTGTAGGGTCACCTCCGGTCTCCTGTATGACTAATGTCTGTCTGTCCTACCTATGTTCGGGTGTAGGGTCACCTCCGGTCTCCTGTATGACTGATGACTGCTTGTCCTCCCTGTGTCCGGGTGTAGGGTCATCTCCGGTCTCCTGTATGACTGATGACTGCTTGTCCTCCCTGTGTCCGGGTGTAGGGTCACCTCCGGTCTCCTGTATGACTGATGTCTGTCTGTCTTGTATCCAGCTTCTGCAGAGTAGTGACCTCAGTGACCTGATCTTCCTGGAGCCGCTGATGGAGAATATGACCGGACGGCTGAAGGACAACAGTGTCACCGTCCGCATGCTCGCTGTTCGTGGCCTGGGGAACATGGCAAGCGGATATCCTGAGAAGGTCAGGACCCTGTGGTTAGGAGTAAGAGCGGTAAATATCTGAAAATCTGCTGAGGCTCTTGTGTCTTCCTTATTACAGGTACGAAAACATGGATCTCACTTACTGACCGCCATGATCAACGCCATGGATGACCGAGAAGATCCCGATCATATAGTGACCCAGGAGGCCATGTCCAATCTGTCTCATCTTCTGCCCCATGTGCAGGACTCGGACATGCAGTCGCTTCTCATCCATACCGCCATCCGCATCAGACCCTTCTTTGACCACGTGAGTAACAGGCGGCTGCAGATGTCACTCTATTGAGAGGTCTGCAAGACCCACCGAATTATCAAGATGTTTGATCGACCCCCGAAAAAATTATCAACCTATTATCCCCGAAGTATAGAGAGGATAGACCTTAATAAAGAAGACATCGGCCTATAATACACCTGGTAATAGTGTCACACATAGAGTGTGCAGCATAAATGAGTACACCCCTACAGATTGGTCAGAGAACCTTTATGTTCCTCTCACAGCCCACACGCTATGGACACCGCACTACAGAACACTCCACAAATGTCGTCTACTGATTGCAAACGGGATTTGCTATTTTGCACCCATAAAACTGATTTTTCTGAAAAAATTCATCCAAGACCATGTTGCAAAATGAGTACACCCCAATGTAAGTCTTCGGAGTAAAGCTAAAGTTTAGACCACAGAATTTTAATGACGGTAGAAAAGAAAAATCCAGGGGGGCGTGGCTTGGACTTGGAGCTGTGAGGCCGCATCTCTTCTGAGCTCCGGTGTGCCAGAGGCCCCTGCAGCGATTTATTAGCTATCTCCAGCTCCACTTACCCTCCGGTATGAAAGGCAAGGTCGGGCTCTGCTCCCAGACATCCAGAGAGCACACTGCGGGTCCCGGGGGTGCTGGAATCGCCAGGTATATGTTGGCCCCTGGCAGTGGGGGAAGGAGAGCGGCATCCTCAGCAATGGTGATGGGGGGAGGTGCCTCCTCCATGCAGCCACACACACACAGGCGCTCATCGCCTGGGATCACGGATGCACAGGGGAAGGTGGCCACAGTGGAGAAGGCGGTGACCGCTACACCAGGGACTGGCCGCTCACCGGGTAGTCCGACAGGAGGGAGCCAGGCACAGAGCACGGGAGAGGTGAGAGCTGCACCCTGCTCCTCACCCCCCGGTCAAACCATATCGCAGGCTGAGCAGGACATGTCTCCCCCTGTATTACACCCCTATCAGACCCAGGGGACAGGAGAGGACCCCCCTATCACCGCCAGGGAGACACGAGAGAGGGGCTTCTACCTGCCTAGTGCCTCAGGACGTTGCTCCACCTAATACTGTACCGCAGGGCCCCCCTGCACAGGCTCCTTTTGGATTTGTGGGCCGTGATGATCCTATAAATGTCGCAGAGCTGAGAGCGCAGTTGAGCGCCATCCCCACCAAGGCTGATGTGGAGGGCTATATACAGCGTCTGGAGGCGGTGTGCATGGGTGAAATGGGGTCCCTTAAGGAGGACGTGTCCCACCTCACTACCAACGTCTCTGCATTGGAGGCTAGGGTGGAGTCGCTTTCCTCACAATTGCAGAGTCAGCAGCAACTCCTGGACCTACACTCGGAATCTTTCAATGTTGTCCTAGTTATGCTAGAGGACTCTGAGAACAGGAACCGGAGGAATAATATCAGGCTTCGTGGGATCCCTGAGTCTGTGGCCCCATGTGACCTTTCCTCGGCCCTCCCATGGCATTTTCAATTCGCTCTTGGGGAGATCATCCTCTGAACACATTGAAATAGATAGAGCCCACCGCTCGCTAGGTCCAAGAAACCCTGACACATCTAAGCCAAGGGACGTCATTTGCAGGATTCACTACTTCCAAACTAAGGATGACATCATGCGTAAGGCGAGAGACCATGATGCCATAGACTTTAATGGTTCTGATATCCTCCTCCTGGCTGATCTCTCACGCTTTACCTTGGCCAAACGGAGGGCTCTGCGTCCCCTTCTGGAAGTACTGCGGGAAAATGCCCCTACAGCTGGGGCTACCCATTTCAATTGCAAGTACGCGGTGGTGAAGGTCTGACAATCCTGAGATCCCCATTGGATCTCCAGAACTTTACCGCTGCACTGAGTTTACCCATGGTTGAACTGGGTGATTGGCCTCGCCTCACTGCGTCTGACTTATGGGGACTGCGCCGCGATGGAGGCCCTCCCTCCGGGTCTATGAGAAAGAGGAAACGCGGCCCCCGTCGTGGACGTGGCTCCGCCACTCAGGCTGTCGATCCTTGATCATCTACCCCCGACCACATGTTTTCAATCGCCTCTTCTTTATATTTTACCGCCTACATTGTCCATACATGTTGCCGGGCTCCCTTTCAGAGTCTGGTCGTAATTTTGTTAAATTTTGATTATTACAGGGGGACTTGAGCCGAATGTCTGGTAGCGATGTCATTACTATCTGACTTTACCTGGGTCTCCTGAGAGGAGCTTTCAGCTTAGTTTAGTTGATTTTGCACTGTTTATACAGGTTTTCCTATTCCGACGGGCACCTCACGGGCTGTGCTCAACTGTTATGTGACTGCATGATTCCGCTATTATGATCTTAGGTTGACTAACGCTACTCTCTCTCCTAACCCTAGCTCCTGGTGATACCCCTTCGGAGGCTTGTTCCGACTTTGTTCACTTTTGCAAATGTATCTGGTCCATAGCCCGTCCTATTATGTTTGTCTATTATGTTTGTTAATAATGTTTTGTTGACAGGTTTACGGACCGAGAGTGGAGTTTGGATTTTTTTTTTTTTTCTGTTTGCTGCGGGGGTTAGGCTGCTTGCTCTTTGCCCAATCACATCCCCTCTAGGGTGTGTCTTTGACACTACTTTCCAGAGTTTTCTCTGATATTGTTCTCTACACCTGAGGCCTAGTGGCCTTTGGTTTCTCCCTTCTTTTTTGGCCGGAATCCTGTCTCCCGGCTGAACTTCTCTCTCCCTTTGGTGCTTTACTTTCTCTGTTTCTATCCCTTCCCACTCTCTACCCTCCCTACTCCTTTTCGACCCGATTATACCACCCGTAGACCCGATGGTTCATGTGGCATCTCTGCAACTCTGCTCACTTAACGTCAGGGGGATTAATGTCCCCGAAAAGCGATTGAAGGTTTTAGATGGTATGCATAGGCAACGAGTTGACATACTTCTGCTGCAGGAGACGCATTTTCGATCAGACAGAATCCCTTCGCTTAACCATAAATACTACACACAGTGGTTCCATGGAAGTAATTCTGGCTCCAAGTCTAAGGGAGTCAGCATTGCATTACATAAGTCTCTACAGGCTCAGGTGGTCGCCTCTAGGACGGATTCTGACGGTCGATATGTGTTTCTGAAGCTTAAAATTGCCCACGATTTGTTCACCATAGCTAACATTTATCTCCCCAATCAAGACCAGGTCCGAGCGTGCAGAAAGTACCTACGGGACCTTTCGGCCTTTGCGGAGGGCTATGTGATCATGGGAGGGGACTTCAATATGGTGTTGGACCGCGCTGTGGATTCTTCTTCAGGCAGGTCAGCGGTGTCCCCCTCACAGTTGGAGAGCCTACGTTGGGCCCTGACGGACTCATGGTTGGTAGATGTTTGGAGGTTGCTACACCCCACTGCTCGGGACTATACCTACTTCTCCACAGTACATAACTCTTACAGTAGATTGGATTATTTTTTGATTAGCCACGGACTTCTGTCTTTTCACCCAAAGTCTGACATCGACACGATGTTGTGGTCGGACCATGCCCCGGTCTTGCTCTCCCTACAGCTGCCGAGTCTCGCTCCGAGACAATGGACTTGGTCCTTAAACCCTGGTCTCCTCGGAGATCTAACGTGTCAGGCGGCTGTGCGGACAGCAATCTCGGACTTTCTAGATTTTCACAAACATGAGCCCACGGCTATTCCGTATCAATGGGAAGCTTTGAAAGGAGTGATACGGGGAGTATTTATACAACAGGGGGCCCGGCTGAAAAGAGAGAGGGAGACTAACATAGTGAGTTTGTTGACTCGTGTCCAAGCTCTGGAGTTGGATCACAAACGGACAAGAGATACCGGGGTTCTGACTGATCTCCTCAGGGCACGCTCTGAGTTGAGTACCTTGTTGGAAACGACGTTGGCACGACAGAGGGACAGTTTTCATAAATTTCTGTACAAGTTTTCTGACAAACCTGGGAGAGCCCTGGCGAGGTTTTTGCACCCCCGTGCCCCCACCACTTATATTCCTACCATGAGGTCTGCTGCAGGTGAACTGGTCCATTTTCCTGAGGAGATTGTGGACTTATTCAGAGCATATAACGACTCTTTATAATTTAAATGGCCCGCTGTCTGATATGTCCCCTCCCGAATTTCAAACGTGGGTGGACGAGTACATCCGGGACACTGAGCTCCCGCCTATGTCGGTGGAGGAGGCGGAGGCCCTGGAGAGACCTCTTTCAGAACAGGAGGTCTTCGGCACAATAAAATACTTAGCTAATGGTAAAAGCCCTGGACCGGATGGATTCTCTGCCGCCTTTTAGAAGTTATATGCGAATTCCCTGGTCCCCTTCATGACCAAACTGTTTAACGCCATCTCGGCTAGCTGTCCCTTTGCTCCCCAAACGCTGATGGCCACAATCACCGTGATTCCTAAACCAGGGAAGGACCCCCTGTTGTGTGCAAGCTATAGGTCCATATCCCTTATTAATGTGGATGTGAAGGTGTTTGTGAAAGTGTTGGCTGGTAGGCTGAACCGTGTACTCCCTGGGTCCATCCATAATGATCAGGCGGGCTTTGTGCCACATAGGGAGGCCAGGGATAACACCGTGAAGACGTTGCTTCTGACTTCGTACATGCGCACAGGAAGGGTTCCAGCATGCTTATTATCCATCGACGCTGAGAAGACGTTTGATCGCCTAGGCTGGCCCTTTCTTCGCGCTTCCCTGAAGCAACTGGGTGTGGGTCCTAACATGTTAGAGAGGATTTTTGCTTTATATCATAGACCTACAGCCTGTCTCAGAGTGAATGGCACCCTTTCATCGCCCATTGATATAAGGAACGGGACCCGTCAAGGTTGCCCCCTTTCCCCCTTACTTTATATCCTTGCGACGGAACACCTGGCAGTGGCATTAAGGAAGACACCTGATATTGAGGGTCTGCGGATTGGCCAACAGGAGTTTAAGATATCCCTGTACGCGGAAGACCTATTATTATACATTACCAACCTGACTGTGGCCTTTCCTGTGCTTCTTCGAGAGTTCCATAGGTTTGGGGAGGTTTCAAACTTTAAAGTCAACTACTCCAAGACGGAGGCGCTCAATATCTCCTTGCCTGATGATCTGGTCTCTCAGCTCCAGGGGTCCATTTCTTTTAAATGGAAGACTGCCGCCTTGGATATTTAGGAGTCCTTATACCTGCTGACATTGGCGCAACATATGCTCTGAGCTATGTCCCGCTCCTACGGAAAACTATCGCAGACCTTAAACGATATAGCAGACCTCAACTATCTTGGTTCGGACGGGTGGGAGTGATCAAGATGGAAATTTTGCCCCGATTCCTCTATCTTTTTCAGACGGCTCCAGTGTAGGTTCCGGATTGCTTTTTCAGGCGTCTGCTATCAATAGCTTTATTTGGGGAACTAGGAAACCGCGGATTCGGTTCTGGTGAGACCTAAGACTAAAGGGGGGGTAGGCCTCCCTGATTTTAAACGTTATTACCAGGCAGTCTTGCTCTCTAGGATTTTCGACTGGAGGTTCGGTGATGCTCATAAACAGTGGGTGCTCTTGGAGAAACTTTTATCGCCCTCTTCTTTGTACTGGTTGCCTTGGCTAGGGGGGATCGGACGCCCACCTGTGTCGAGCTATGCTCCACTTACACAGATTGTTCTGAGGTTCTGGGACAGATCATACGTGAAATTACACCTGACCTCCCGACTGAGCAAATTGAGCCCTCTTTTTGACAATCCGGCTTTCCCCCCAGCAATGAATAGAACCACGTATTTATGTTGGACACGACTTGACGGGGTGGGACTGGGTCAGGTGAGGGACAGGTTTGCGGGGCTCTCCGATGTACGGGGGTTGCGAGACCCTGGCCGTGCGACGCCGCTGTCTTGGCTGGAGCTCCTACAATTGCGGAACTTTCTTCTCAGTGTGCCGATGGGGGTGCTGACACCATTTGAGTCCCTGATGCTCCCTTCCGAGGGCCCCTCTCATTTGTTTTCGGTGCTCTATGGCCTGGTCTTGAATTCACTTCCCTCTACTACGCTGGGATTTATGGAGGCTTCGGAGAGGGACCCAGGGATCACCTTTTCTGAGGCGGATAGTTTAAAAAATTTTCACTCTTGTGCATAAGATGACAATGTCTAGCCAGGCGCAGGAGAGGAATTATAAATTGCTGACGCGTTGGTATAGGTGTCCTACTCTTCTTCACAGGATTAACCCGGAGACCCCGGATGCTTGTTGGAGATGCGGATCCGCCACGGGCTCTATGCTTCATATTTGGTGGTCCTGTGGTCCCCTACAGGCCTTCTGGAGTTCAGTTTTCGATGCCTTCATCTGATGACTGGGGTTCGCCATGAGCCCTCCCCTCAAATGGCCCTACTGTCCCTGATTCCCAGTTCAATAACTTCCGTCAAGAAGGGGATCCCAAGATTCTGTCTAACGGCTGCCAGAGCAGTTATTCCCCGGCATTGGAAGTCCACTGTGGTCCCCTCCACGGAGGAATGGATAGCTGAGATGGAGAGGCTACAGCGCCTGGAGTCACTGGTGGCGGGTGACAGTGATGCTACGTATGAACAGGGACGCACCTGGTTCCTCTGGCAATCCTTTAAGGAGAGCACCAGGTTCCTGACATGGCTGCGCACCTATTCATAATCCTCAGTAGGTGGGCATTTCCACTGACTGGTCTCCTTTAACTCTTTCCCTTCTCTCCCTCCTTACTTCCCTTTTCCCCATCTCCCTCTTTCTCCTCCCCCCCAATTTTCTATGTTTCTCTTTCCTTCTTTCTCTCCTATTTCTAGAATTACCTTTTTGCAGGTTATCTGCTATGTCTGTAAAGCTTATGTCCGGAGGTGATTCTCAAGATAGCAAGCATATACCCTCATATGCCAGAGCCTTTGTTTGGCTACACGTGTGCTGCTTTTACAGAGGTGTAATGTATAGCTTTGGACATTGTAATGACTCTGTAATGATTCTTTTCACTACTCTTACTGTTTAAAAATTGTAATAAATACATTTATTAAAAAAAAGAAAAGAACGGACTCCGATTTTTTTTTTTTTTTTTATTTTTCAAAAGAAAATATAGGGTGCACAAAAAAAAATAATTTTCATGGTCGACGTGACCCAGTCGACGCGTTTCGACTGCACTAAGCAGTCTTACTCATGAGTCGACTGGGCCATGTCGACCATTGTGCTCTCATAGTTGTGGTAATGTTGTCAGTTACAGGCCGCTCTCATCTTTTTAAGTGGAAGAACTTGCACAATTGGTGGCTGAATACATACTTTTTTTTCCCCACTGTATATGGCGGCGCAGTGTGTTACTGATGGTAGCCTTTGTTACGGTGGTCTCCGCTCTATGCAGCTCATTCACTAGGTACCCCTGTGTGGTTCTGGGATTTTTGCTCACCGTTCTTGTGATCATTTTGACCCCACGGGGAGAGATCTTGCGTGGAGCCCCAGATGGAGGGAGATTATCAGTGGTCTTGTATGTCTTCCATTTTCTTATTATTGCTCCCACAGTTGATTTCATCACACCAAGCTACTTGCCTATCGCAGATTCAGTCTTCCCAGCCCGGTGCAGGGCTGCAATTTTGTTTCTGGTGTCCTTCACAGCTCTTTGGTCTTCACCATAGTGGAGTTTGGAGTCAGACTGTCTGAGGTTGTGGACAGGTGTATATTATAAACAGGCGCCATTACTACAGGTAATGAGGGGAGGACAGAGGAGCCTCTTACAGAAGAAGTTACAGGTCTGTGAGAGCCAGAAATCTTGCAGGTTTTTAGGCGACCAAATACTTATTTTCCACCATAGTTTGAAAAATAAATCTTCCCAAATCAGACAAGGTGATTTTCTGGATTTGTTTTCTCATTGTGTCTCTCATAGTTGTAGTCTACCTACCTATGATGTCAATTACAGGCCGCTCTCATCTTTATAAGTGGGAGAACTTGCACAATTGGTGGCTGACTAAAAACTTTTTTCCCCCACTGTAGTCTTGATCATGTGCAGTCATGATCCCCCTCTACTCCTCCTTGGTCAGGCCTCATCTGGAATACTGTGTCCAGTTTTGAGCGCCACACTCTAAAAAAGCCATTGACAAACGGGAGCAAATTCAGAGAAAAGCGACCAGGACGGTGAGCGGACTGCAAAGTATGTCCTACGAGGAACGGTTAAAGAATCTGGGAATGTTTAGCTTGTTAAAAGAGAAGACTGAGAGGAGACTTAATAGCTGTCTACAAATATCTGAAGGGCTGTCACATTGTAGAAAGATCATCTTTATTCTCATTTGCACATGGAAATGCAAGACGCAATGGGATGAAACTGAATGGGAGGAGACACAGATTAGATATTAGAAAAAACTTTTTGCCAGTGAGGGTGATCGAGTGAAACAGGCTGCCACGAGAAGTGGTGAGTTCTCCTTCAATGGAGGTCTTCAAACAGAGGCTGGACAGACATCTGTCTGGGATGGTTGAGTGAATCCTGCTTTGAGCAGGGGGTTGGACCAGATGGCCCAGGAGGTCCCTTCCAACTCTACCATTCTATGATTCTAATAGGGTTGGACCAGATGGCCCAGGAGGATCATAGAATGTTAGAATCATAGAATGTTAACAAAGTGTCCTCTGTTATTACATGTTCCATTACCATTTACTAATTTACTTGCCTTTGCATATATGCTCATCAGTTTTTTGTTTTTTTTTGTTGTTTTTTTTATAATACAAGTGGTATACTTATTTATGTTGAGCATGGTATCTCTAATGTACTGATAATACAGGGGGTGTACTCATTTATGCTGAACACTGTATATATGGGGTGTACTCAATTATGCTGAGCACTGTGTGTGTGTGTGTGTGTGTGTGTATATATATATATATATATATATATATATATATATATATTATATGTACGTGACTCTATTATGAGGTGTTCATCTGATTGAGACTCTGTTCTCTCTCTCACGATCGTTGGCTTCTTGTAGAGATTTGCGCATTGTCTCATCTGGTATTTCTGCTCTCACTCTGACCCCCGGGGCCGGAGACATCTCATCCTTACAATGTTTTATCCTCTTCGAAATTTCTGAGCCTTTCTGAGTCTGTGATTGGATGCATTGATGGAATTTTCTGAGGGGAGGGGATGTAGCTCCAGGCTCACGGAGGAGAACCACAGCACTGGGCCCACTAATGAAGAAAACGCCGGTACCAGGCCCATGGAGGAGGATGAGAACACCAGCATCGGGCCCACAGGGGAGAACACCAGTACTGGACCCTCGGAGCAGTAGCAATTCACCGGCACCAGAACTACGGAGGAGTAGAACAGCACTGGCAACGGGCCCCTGCAGAAGTTGGAGAACACCAGCTCCGGGCCAGCAGAGGGTGACAACACCTGCACCAGGCTCACTTAGGATCAGAACACCAGGGCCAGACCCAAAAATAAGGAGGAGAACACTAGGGCCGGGCTCACGAAGGAGTAGGAAAACACAGGCACCAGGCCCTCGGAGAACACCAGTGCCAGGCCCATAGAGGACGAGGAGAATGCTGGTACTGGGCTCAGTGAGGAGTAGGAGAACACTTGACCGGGATTATCTCGTTAGGGTTTGAAAGGGTTTTGGAGTTATCACTTTCATTGGGGTCTACAGTATATAAGGATTGATAGAAGCACCCTTAACAGTAACGCCCATAACAGTGATTCCAACTATGGGGTCCTTGGGTATGAGGAATGGGATCTGTGTTTGCTTGACGGTGAGGTCCTCTGTGGTTATTCTTGTGAGTGGGGCCTGCGTTTGCTCAGCAGTAGGATCCTTGGTTACTATAGCACAAAATCTCATCTATTATTATATTTTTTTTTTTTTTTTTTTTTTTTTAAGGACAGGGAAGAGTTGCGTAGATCCTCCGTCATCTTGTTCGGGAATCTCACAAAGTTCAGCTCTGGCCGTGGGGGGGAAACTCTGTTCGAGCAGATTCTGAATGGTTTAGTGACATTACTTCTTCACCTGCAGGACCCTAAACCGGATGTGGTGAAGGTAAATGTCGCAGCTTGTTGGGAAGGGGTCAGACGATTCTCCCCCATGTTGTCATCCACAGATCTTCTGTATTACAATTTACACTCCAGACGGGCGATGCGTTAGTGGGGGCCTGACCCTTGTATACTGTGAATCTAATCTACAGATCAAAGCTGTTATGGATGACAAATTTCCTACCACCTTGTAGATATACAATTGAGTGGATGACTCGGGGCTTCATCAGGTAAAATAAACCCAAAATGTAACATAATTATAAAGGGTCGGCACCTTACATCCAAAATCATCCCACGTCGCATTTGCCACGTGTTGCTCTGAAAGGTCTCCATGACCTGATGATGGACAAAAAGCTGCTATAGAGGCCTCTGATGGCGAAGCACAGCGGGTCATTGTGAGTGTGGCACGGGCAAAATAAGCTTACCGCACAACTGCCACAGAAAGTAGATACAAAGGCCATGGCTGTGCGATGTAAACCCATCATAGAAGAGATCCGACATTACCTGGCCTCCCCGGGTCTTCTCCGGTATTCCTTGGCTTTCCCTGGTTCTGATCCGGTGTTACGTGGCACCCCGGGTCAGATGTGGCGGTACTTGAGCCTTCCAGGTCTGATTCGGCATTACCTGGCCCCCCAGGTCTGATTCAGCGTTACTAGACCACTCGGGTCTTATCCTGCTTTTCTTGGCCCCCCGCATCTGATCCCGCGTCACTTGGCCGCCCGCGTCTGATCCCGCGTCACTTGGCCGCCCGCGTCTGATCCCGCGTCACTTGGCCCCCACCCCCGCGTCTGATCCCGCGTCACTTGGCCCCCACCCCCCGCGTCTGATCCCGCGTCACTTGGCCCCCTGGTATGATCACTCATTTATTGGACCCCCCCAGGTCTCAGGCGCTACCTGCTTCTGTCGTTTCTGATTTGGCGTTACCTGGCCCCCGGGTCTTATTCCGCGTTACTTAACCCCCTGGGTCTGATTCAACGCTCCCTGCCCGCGTCGTTTCTGACTTGACTCTACCTGGCCCCCCGGGTCTGATCCTGCGTTTTTTGGCCTCCCGGGTCTGATCCCGCAGTACTTAGCCCCCCCACCCCCACCCCCCGGGTCTGATCCCACATTACTTGCCCCACCCCCAGGTCTGATCCCACATTACTTGCCCCACCCCCAGGTCTGATCCCACGCTACTTGGCCCCACCCCCGGGTGTGATTCCGCGCTACTTGGCCCCCCGGGTCTGATCCCACGTTACTTGCCCCCCCATCCCGGGTCTGATCCGGCGCTACCTGCCCCCGCCGTTTCTGATTTGGCTTACCTGGCCCCCGGGTCTGATCTGGTCCACAGGGTTTAATCTGGCGTTACCTGGCCCCCTGGGTCTTCTCTCTCCTCTTGTTTCGCAGGCTTGTAAGTTTGCTCTACAGATGTGTGCCCCAAGTCTGAACAACCAAGGTCTGGCGGATATGTTCACCACCCACCTGCACCCCGATAGAGGACTGCACTTTGGGGAGTTTATGAATGATGTCTGCAAACACCTGGTGAGGAGCTGAGTGTGAGCGAGCAGAGACCCCCCCATATAGAGGAGGAGCACCTGCAGATGGGGCAGGGGATTGTCTGCTGTCCAGGTTGAGGAACAGTCGCCTTCATGTGACATTAACCTGTTCTTTTCCAGCTGCTGGGATTTCCAGACATGACTCCTCGCCTCATCCAGACCAACATTTCCTACTTCAAGAGCATCTGGCCCGACATCCGAGCAGCCGCCCCATTATTCATTGGTATTCTCTGCCACATTCGTAAATTGTTATGTTATGCGAGGGGGTCTGCTCCACCCACCACAGGGTGCCCTGGACATGGGCGTGAAGACTGCTCCTCCTACTGCAGGGGCATTTCAGCTTAATGTGTTTTTGTTTTTCATCTCTGCAGGGTTCTTGGTGTTGCACATGCAGCCGGATCAGTGTAAAATGGTTGATTTAGATCATCTGGTGTCATGTGAGTTCCTTGTTAGGTGGATGATGAGTTTAATAAAGTGTCAGGGCTTCTCCCATAAGTGTTCCCTGTTTTTTTGCCCTTGGTCTTACTCTTATTTATGTCCTCCATGCCTATTTGCACCTTGTCTTTTTCTTCCTCTTGCCTTGCATGCCTCTCTGCACTTGGTCTTCCTTTTACTCGTGTCCCCCCTGCTTTTGTTCTTCTTCTTCGTTTCTCCACTGCCTGTCAGCACTTGGTTTCCCTTGTGTCCTTCCTGCATGCTTGAGTTTGGTGTCCCTCTTACTGTTGTCATCCTTGCCTGTCTGTGCTTGATCTCTCTTCCCCCGGTTCTCCTCTCCTGTCCGCGATTGGTCTCCCTCTTACTCATATTCTCCCTGCACTTGGTCTCCTTCTTTCTCGGGTACCCTGCCGGTCTGCACTTGGTCTCCCTCTTTCTCGGGTGCTCCCTGCCTGTCTGTGCTCTGTCTCCCTCGTTCTCGGGTGCTCCCTGCCTGTCTGTGCTCTGTCTCCCTCGTTCTCGGGTGCTACCTGCCTGTCTGTGCTCTGTCTCCCTCGTTCTCGGGTGCTCCCTGAATATCTGCGCTCGGTTTCCCTCGTTCTCTGGTGCTACCTGCCTGTCTGTGCTCTGTCTCCCTTGTTCTCGGGTGCTCCCTGAATATCTGCGCTCGGTTTCCTTCGTTCTCGGGTGCTCCCTGCCTGTCTGTGCTCTGTCTCCCTCGTTTTCGGGTGCTCCCTGCCTGTCTGCGCTCTGTCTCCCTCGTTCTCTGGTGCTACCTGCATGTCTGTGCTCTGTCTCCCTCGTTTTCGGGTGCTCCCTGAATACCTGTGCTCTGTCTCCCTCGTTCTCGGGTGCTCCCTGCCTGTCTGCGTTCGGTTTCCCTCGTTTTCGGGTGCTCCCTGAATATCTGTGCTCGGTTTCCCTCGTTCTTGGGTGCTCCCTGCCTGTCTGCGTTCGGTGTTCTCGGGTGCTCCCTGAATATCGGTGCTCTGTTTCCCTCGTTTTTGGGTGCTCCCTGAATATCTGTGCTCTGTTTCCCTCGTTTTCGGGTGCTCCCTGTCTGTCTGTGCTGTCTCCCTCGTTCTCGGGTGCTACCTGCCTGTCTCCCTCGTTCTCAGGTGCTACCTGCCTGTCTGTGCTCTGTCTCCCTCGTTCTCGGGTGCTACCTGCCTGTCTGTGCTCTGTCTCCCTCGTTCTCGGGTGCTACCTGCCTGTCTGTGCTCTGTCTCCCTCGTTCTCGGGTGCTCCCTGAATATCTGCGCTCGGTTTCCCTCGTTCTCTGGTGCTCCCTGCCTGTCTGTGCTCTGTCTCCCTCGTTCTCTGATGCTCCCTGAATATCTGTGCTCGGTTTCCCTCGTTCTCGGGTGCTCCCTGAATATCTGTGCTCGGTTTTCCTCGTTCTCGGGTGCTCCCTGCCTATCTGCGCTCTGTCTCCCTCGTTCTTGGGTGCTCCCTGAATCTGTGCTCTGTCTCCCTCGTTCTTGGGTGCTCCCTGAATATCTGTGCTCTGTCTCGCTCGTTCTCGGGTGCTCCCTGCCTGTCTGCGCTCTTTCTCCCTCGTTCTCGGGTGCTCCCTGCCTGTCTGCGCTCTGTCTCCCTCGTTTTCGGGTGCTCCCTGAATATCTGTGCTCGGTTTCCCTCGTTCTCGGGTGCTCCCTGCCTGTCTGTGCTCGGTTTCCCTCGTTCTCGGGTGCTCCCTGAATATCTGTGCTCGATTTCCCTCTTTCTCGGGTGCTCCCTGTCTGTCTGTGCTCGATTTCCCTCGTTCTCGGGTGCTCCCTGCCTGTCTGTGCTCGGTTTCCCTTGTTCTCTGGTGCTCCCTGCCTGTCTGCGCTCTGTCTCCCTCGTTCTCGGGTGCTCTCTGAATATCTGTGCTCGGTTTCCCTTGTTCTCTGGTGCTCCCTGCCTGTCTGTGCTCTGTCTCCCTCGTTCTCGGGTGCTCCCTGCCTGTCTGTGCTCGGTTTCCCTTGTTCTCTGGTGCTCCCTGCCTGTCTGCGCTCGGTTTCCCTTGTTTTCGGGTGCTCCCTGAATATCTGTGCTCTGTTTCCCTCGTTTTCGGGTGCTCCCTGCCTGTCTGTGCTCTGTCTCCCTCGTTCTCGGGTGCTACCTGCCTGTCTGCGCTCGGTTTCCCTCGTTCTCTGGTGCTCCCTGCCTGTCTGTGCTCTGTCTCCCTCGTTCTCTGATGCTCCCTGAATATCTGTGCTCGGTTTCCCTCGTTCTCGGGTGCTCCCTGATTATCTGTGCTCGGTTTCCCTCGTTCTCGGGTGCTCCCTGAATATCTGTGCTCGGTTTTCCTCGTTCTCGGGTGCTCCCTGCCTATCTGCGCTCTGTCTCCCTCGTTCTTGGGTGCTCCCTGAATATCTGTGCTCTGTCTCCCTCGTTCTTGGGTGCTCCCTGAATATCTGTGCTCTGTCTCCCTCGTTCTCGGGTGCTCCCTGCCTGTCTGCGCTCTTTCTCCCTCGTTCTCGGGTGCTCCCTGCCTGTCTGCGCTCTGTCTCCCTCGTTTTCGGGTGCTCCCTGAATATCTGTGCTCGGTTTCCCTCGTTCTCGGGTGCTCCCTGAATACCTGTGCTCGGTTTCCCTCGTTCTCGGGTGCTCCCTGCCTGTCTGCGCTCTGTCTCCCTCGTTTTCGGGTGCTCCCTGAATATCTGTGCTCTGTCTCCCTCGTTCTCGGGTGCTCCCTGAATATCTGTGCTCGGTTTCCCTCGTTCTCGGGTGCTCCCTGCCTGTCTGTGCTCGGTTTCCCTCGTTCTCGGGTGCTCCCTGAATATCTGTGCTCGATTTCCCTCGTTCTCGGGTGCTCCCTGCCTGTCTGTGCTCGATTTCCCTCGTTCTCGGGTGCTCCCTGCCTGTCTGTGCTCGGTTTCCCTTGTTCTCTGGTGCTCCCTGCCTGTCTGCGCTCTGTCTCCCTCGTTCTCGGGTGCTCTCTGAATATCTGTGCTCGGTTTCCCTTGTTCTCTGGTGCTCCCTGCCTGTCTGTGCTCTGTCTCCCTCGTTCTCGGGTGCTCCCTGCCTGTCTGTGCTCGGTTTCCCTTGTTCTCTGGTGCTCCCTGCCTGTCTGCGCTCGGTTTCCCTTGTTTTCGGGTGCTCCCTGAATATCTGTGCTCTGTTTCCCTCGTTTTCGGGTGCTCCCTGCCTGTCTGTGCTCTGTCTCCCTCGTTCTCTGATGCTCCCTGAATATCTGTGCTCGGTTTCCCTCGTTCTCGGGTGCTCCCTGAATATCTGTGCTCGGTTTCCCTCGTTCTCGGGTGCTCCCTGAATATCTGTGCTCGGTTTTCCTCGTTCTCGGGTGCTCCCTGCCTATCTGCGCTCTGTCTCCCTCGTTCTTGGGTGCTCCCTGAATATCTGTGCTCTGTCTCCCTCGTTCTTGGGTGCTCCCTGAATATCTGTGCTCTGTCTCCCTCGTTCTCGGGTGCTCCCTGCCTGTCTGCGCTCTTTCTCCCTCGTTCTCGGGTGCTCCCTGCCTGTCTGCGCTCTGTCTCCCTCGTTTTCGGGTGCTCCCTGAATATCTGTGCTCTGTTTCCCTCGTTCTCGGGTGCTCCCTGAATACCTGTGCTCGGTTTCCCTCGTTCTCGGGTGCTCCCTGCCTGTCTGCGCTCTGTCTCCCTCGTTTTCGGGTGCTCCCTGAATATCTGTGCTCTGTCTCCCTCGTTCTCGGGTGCTCCCTGAATATCTGTGCTCGGTTTCCCTCGTTCTCGGGTGCTCCCTGCCTGTCTGTGCTCGGTTTCCCTCGTTCTCGGGTGCTCCCTGAATATCTGTGCTCGATTTCCCTCGTTCTCGGGTGCTCCCTGCCTGTCTGTGCTCGATTTCCCTCGTTCTCGGGTGCTCCCTGCCTGTCTGTGCTCGGTTTCCCTTGTTCTCTGGTGCTCCCTGCCTGTCTGCGCTCTGTCTCCCTCGTTCTCGGGTGCTCTCTGAATATCTGTGCTCGGTTTCCCTTGTTCTCTGGTGCTCCCTGCCTGTCTGTGCTCTGTCTCCCTCGTTCTCGGGTGCTCCCTGCCTGTCTGTGCTCGGTTTCCCTTGTTCTCTGGTGCTCCCTGCCTGTCTGCGCTCGGTTTCCCTTGTTTTCGGGTGCTCCCTGAATATCTGTGCTCTGTTTCCCTCGTTTTCGGGTGCTCCCTGCCTGTCTGTGCTCTGTCTCCCTCGTTCTCGGGTGCTACCTGCCTGTCTGTGCTCTGTCTCCCTCGTTCTCGGGTGCTCCCTGAATATCTGCGCTCGGTTTCCCTCGTTCTCTGGTGCTCCCTGCCTGTCTGTGCTCTGTCTCCCTCGTTCTCTGATGCTCCCTGAATATCTGTGCTCGGTTTCCCTCGTTCTCGGGTGCTCCCTGAATATCTGTGCTCGGTTTTCCTTGTTCTCGGGTGCTCCCTGCCTATCTGCGCTCTGTCTCCCTCGTTCTTGGGTGCTCCCTGAATATCTGTGCTCTGTCTCCCTCGTTCTTGGGTGCTCCCTGAATATCTGTGCTCTGTCTCCCTCGTTCTCGGGTGCTCCCTGCCTGTCTGCGCTCTTTCTCCCTCGTTCTCGGGTGCTCCCTGCCTGTCTGCGCTCTGTCTCCCTCGTTTTCGGGTGCTCCCTGAATATCTGTGCTCTGTTTCCCTCGTTCTCGGGTGCTCCCTGAATACCTGTGCTCTGTCTCCCTCGTTCTCGGGTGCTCCCTGAATATCTGTGCTCGGTTTCCCTCGTTCTCGGGTGCTCCCTGCCTGTCTGTGCTCGGTTTCCCTCGTTCTCGGGTGCTCCCTGAATATCTGTGCTCGATTTCCCTCGTTCTCGGGTGCTCCCTGCCTGTCTGTGCTCGATTTCCCTCGTTCTCGGGTGCTCCCTGCCTGTCTGTGCTCGGTTTCCCTTGTTCTCTGGTGCTCCCTGCCTGTCTGCGCTCTGTCTCCCTCGTTCTCGGGTGCTCTCTGAATATCTGTGCTCGGTTTCCCTTGTTCTCTGGTGCTCCCTGCCTGTCTGTGCTCGGTTTCCCTTGTTCTCTGGTGCTCCCTGCCTGTCTGCGCTCGGTTTCCCTTGTTTTCGGGTGCTCCCTGAATATCTGTGCTCTGTTTCCCTCGTTTTCGGGTGCTCCCTGCCTGTCTGTGCTCTGTCTCCCTCGTTCTCAGGTGCTCCCTGCCTGTCTGTGCTCGGTTTCCCTTGTTCTCTGGTGCTCCCTGCCTGTCTGTGCTCTGTTTCCCTCGTTCTCGGGTGCTCCCTGAATACCTGTGCTCTGTCTCCCTCGTTCTCGGGTGCTCCCTGAATATCTGTGCTCGGTTTCCCTCGTTCTCGGGTGCTCCCTGCCTGTCTGTGCTCGGTTTCCCTCGTTCTCGGGTGCTCCCTGAATATCTGTGCTCGATTTCCCTCGTTCTCGGGTGCTCCCTGCCTGTCTGTGCTCGATTTCCCTCGTTCTCGGGTGCTCCCTGCCTGTCTGTGCTCGGTTTCCCTTGTTCTCTGGTGCTCCCTGCCTGTCTGCGCTCTGTCTCCCTCGTTCTCGGGTGCTCTCTGAATATCTGTGCTCGGTTTCCCTTGTTCTCTGGTGCTCCCTGCCTGTCTGTGCTCGATTTCCCTTGTTCTCTGGTGCTCCCTGCCTGTCTGTGCTCTGTTTCCCTCGTTCTCGGGTGCTCCCTGAATACCTGTGCTCTGTCTCCCTCGTTCTCGGGTGCTCCCTGAATATCTGTGCTCGGTTTCCCTCGTTCTCGGGTGCTCCCTGCCTGTCTGTGCTCGGTTTCCCTCGTTCTCGGGTGCTCCCTGAATATCTGTGCTCGATTTCCCTCGTTCTCGGGTGCTCCCTGCCTGTCTGTGCTCGATTTCCCTCGTTCTCGGGTGCTC
Source organism: Dendrobates tinctorius (assembly GCF_039654945.1). NCBI lineage: Eukaryota > Metazoa > Chordata > Amphibia > Anura > Dendrobatidae > Dendrobates > Dendrobates tinctorius. The sequence goes on along the minus strand of NW_027362015.1, from coordinate 1,075,069 downwards.
CCTGCCTGTCTGTGCTCGGTTTCCCTTGTTCTCTGGTGCTCCCTGCCTGTCTGCGCTCTGTCTCCCTCGTTCTCGGGTGCTCTCTGAATATCTGTGCTCGGTTTCCCTTGTTCTCTGGTGCTCCCTGCCTGTCTGTGCTCGATTTCCCTTGTTCTCGGGTGCTCCCTGCCTGTCTGCGCTCTGTCTCCCTCGTTCTCGGGTGCTCCCTGAATATCTGTGCTCGGTTTCCCTCGTTCTCGGGTGCTCCCTGCCTGTCTGTGCTCGGTTTCCCTCGTTCTCGGGTGCTCCCTGAATATCTGTGCTCGATTTCCCTCGTTCTCGGGTGCTCCCTGCCTGTCTGTGCTCGATTTCCCTCGTTCTCGGGTGCTCCCTGCCTGTCTGTGCTCGGTTTCCCTTGTTCTCTGGTGCTCCCTGCCTGTCTGCGCTCTGTCTCCCTCGTTCTCGGGTGCTCTCTGAATATCTGTGCTCGGTTTCCCTTGTTCTCTGGTGCTCCCTGCCTGTCTGTGCTCGATTTCCCTTGTTCTCGGGTGCTCCCTGCCTGTCTGTGCTCGGTTTCCCTTGTTCTCTGGTGCTCCCTGCCTGTCTGCGCTCTGTCTCCCTCGTTCTCGGGTGCTCTCTGAATATCTGTGCTCGGTTTCCCTTGTTCTCTGGTGCTCCCTGCCTGTCTGTGCTCTGTCTCCCTCGTTCTCGGGTGCTCCCTGCCTGTCTGTGCTCGGTTTCCCTTGTTCTCTGGTGCTCCCTGCCTGTCTGCGCTCGGTTTCCCTTGTTTTCGGGTGCTCCCTGAATATCTGTGCTCTGTTTCCCTTGTTTTCGGGTGCTCCCTGAATATCTGTGCTCTGTTTCCCTCGTTTTCGGGTGCTCCCTGCCTGTCTGTGCTCTGTCTCCCTCGTTCTCGGGTGCTCCCTGCCTGTCTGTGCTCGGTTTCCCTTGTTCTCTGGTGCTCCCTGCCTGTCTGCGCTCGGTTTCCCTTGTTTTCGGGTGCTCCCTGAATATCTGTGCTCTGTTTCCCTCGTTTTCGGGTGCTCCCTGCCTGCATTGGTCTTTCTGTGACTTATACCCTACATCATAGGCAGGAGCCGTGCAGTCAGGCCGGGAAGACACGCTTCAGATCCGAGGTGTGCATTAGTTTGCATAGATAGGTTGATCCTCTTCTCTGTGACTCCTGTTGTGGGCGCTGCTCTTCTGTGTCTCCCATCCTTGGCACATTACCTGATGTATAGCAGGGGGTCGGAGCAGGATCTTGTGGGTCATCACTCATCTTTATGGCCTGTGTCTGATGACCTGGACGCTGCTGTTTTCCTTCCTCTATTGCTATGATCAGCTGAGCAGCTTCCAGGATAAGGAGATTTACATCTGTGCAACCTGCTCCTCTGTCCCCCGGGAGCCTGCGCTTTGACTGCGGGGGCAGGAGGAAGCACCATGATCTCATTAGGCCGTCTGTCCTGCTAACGTGCAGACGGATCTCTCCGAGCTTCCCATAGGGTCGCATGTAAACAGCTACTGGAAGTAACGCTGCCCAGAGAGCGAGCCGGGCCCTGCGCCAAGGACAGAGAGCAGGGGGTGTAATAGGAGAGACAGGCGGAGAACCACTGACTGCCAAATCCCCAACACATATAGCGGGGAAGGGGCGTCCAGGAGGAAGAATGGGGGCAAGCTATAGGTGATCGCACCGTCTGAATTACGGGCTGCTGGTGTTCTTTGGACCTTTTATTCTCCTGGTCTGGAGCGAATGCCAAAAAGAGCAGTTTTTTGAGGAAAAAAAAACAATTGGCAAAGAGAGGATGGTTGATCTTCCATAACGGTCTACACTTCATGAGGGGTAGTCTCGCAATCTGGGCAAAATACCTAGTGTTCTCATGAAATTCTAGGCCCAATGTCTGCGGCTGTACGACAGTTAAGGACCCCCCGTATTCTCAGATTGCAGTTATTGATGGGGTCACACCAGCTCTCCTGTCTGCTCGCAGTAGTGCAGCCTCAGACTTTGGCTCTGGACTTTCACACTTTTCTACAACTTCTGAGGATGGCTGACTGATGACTCGCCTCCTCCTTGTGAGCAGATTGTCTGTGGTAAGACCTTCCTTGCTGACTGTCGTCTTCTCTTTCCAGCTCTCATCGTCTTGTTGAAGGATCCAGTCCCGCCTGTGCGCATGAAAGCTTCGGAGACCATGGGCCGCTTGGTGAAATTTGTCTGAGAATAGAACTACTCCACCCATGGTCTTCACTGCTGAATGTTCAGTCACCAGCATGAGCTGTCACACATGTCCTCGTCTTGTCTGTTACATCCTGGACCTGGCCATGAGGTTGGAGACCAGCAGCCTCGTGTCTTCTCTTATGGTTATGGACTTGTTGCAATAAAGACTATATGGTTGCCAGTCCAAGAGGTGCCACTCCAGGTCATGATCTCCGCAGTGTCCACGATTGTGTCCTTCATGTTTTGTGTAGGTTTCTCGCTGGGGTGTGTTGTGTATTTGTTTGTGTCCACGGTTCTGTATATTTTGGGCTGATGGGACTTTTCTATTGTGGCTTCGCGGCATCAGAAAATAAGACTATTTTCACTATGACTGTGAGTCGTGTATTAACCTTGACTGCTCCAATGTGGAGGAATGAAGGCTGCGGGACGATGGCGCCGAGATTTTAAACGTTTCTTAGCTGTGTGAAATATCTCACAAAAATACGACCTCATTCAGACTTGTGAGTTTGTGTTTCCATCATGTAGGAAACGATCGCAGCTGTGATTTGTATAGAGGGCAATGCTTCCGAAGAAAGTGCCAGCTCCCAAGGTAATGATGCTGAGAGTGCAGCTCACCGGGACAGCTCATCTGCTGGTACCTACGAGGAAAGCTCTGTGGTAGAACTTTCTGCAGATTTCTTCTCAGTAAGGGTGTGTTCACACACTGCGGATTGTGCTGTGGAATTTTCCGCCCGGATATGTGTAAATCCGCAGGTCAAAAGACTTGTGGTTTATCTGCAGATTTTCTGCGGTTTGACAACTGCCATGGAGCAGGTGCCAAACCGCAGCGGAATCCGCACAAAGAATTGACATGCTGCAGTTTTGAAACCGCAGCAAATCTGCACAAAAATTCTGCACTGTGTGCACTGCGGATTTCTATGTCCATTGATTATAATGGTACTGTGCACCGAATCCGCAGTGTGTGCACACAGCCTAAGAGAGCCCTTCCCCCAATCAGCCATAAGGAGCAGCTGCGAGGGCGAGATAGACCTGACACAGATTCCATGTGTGAGCCTTAGGCTGGTTTCACATTAGCGTTGAAACAACGCTGCGCACTGTCGGTAAGCCCCGCCCCGATCCGGCTCCCTGCCCGCCCCATCCGGGATCACCGCCTACTATCGCATTTGCACGCATGCGATCGGCGCACCCTATCTTACCGTTACACCTAGCGATGCACCAGCGATCCCGACTAGCGATATGACGTGGTCAGGATCGCTGGTGCATCGCTAGGTGGTCGCTAGTGAGCTGTCACACAGGCAGATCTCACCAGCGACATCGCTGGAGACGGGGATCGCTACTTACCTGTCAGACGCGGCGATCCTGTGTCCTCCCTCCCGGCTCCACGCGTCACTCGTCGGCGCCACAGGAAGCCCCAGCAGGAAGTGGCCAACGAGGAATGGTCCAGGAGCTTCTCTCGCGACCAGCGATAACCAGCGGGGGAGCCGGTCGGAGGTATCACATGCAGCGATATCGCTGCAAAGTCACAAAATCGGTGACTTTACAGCGATATTGCTAGCGATATCGCAGTAACGGGGGCTTTAGACTGGTGGCTGGGGACTTGCCTTCTATGAAGGACATAAGTTTTGGGCAATGGAGCAATTACTGCTGGCTCTCTCGTCTGGGCTCTGCCTATGAGTGGCTGGCCTCCATCTCATCAGTATGGGATCTTCCTTGCTGTCCATGGTCAAAATTCTGTGATTTGTACTCCATTCATGAGGTACAGATTTGTCTGTGTAATCTGCAGTCTGGACCTCCAAAAGATGGGATATGTCGTCTGGTTTCTTTCAGTCAGATGCAGATAGTTTGGCCGACAGCCAACTTTATCACGAGTGCTCATTCCGCTGGCCACACATCGTTCTCTGTGAGCAGGCCATCGACTGTCACATCGCCGGCAACATCTCATGAACAATGATGTGATGGAAAACAGGTGACTGGTGCCCACTTATATGTTCGATCATCGATACTGGCAGGTCCAGCTTAGTAATGTGTATGGCATCTGGTGTGGTCCGTGGGATGCAGATCAGTGGGCTATGGGCTCCTTCGATGCAGATCTGTCGGTCTGCGGTGATGTGAGTCCTTTCACGAGACGCAGATGTGTCTGTCTACAGTGAGCTGGATGCCTTCAATGGAACGTGGATATGTCGGGGTGAGGTGGGCTCCTTCGATGGATGATATGGATGAACTCTTCTTATATCAGATTGTCTCACTCCTCAAAAAAGTACCACATGGTGATCATGGGAGAAGTTAACTCTCCAGATATCTGTTGGGAATCTCTTTCAGACAAAAATACTGGATCCATAAAATTCTTATCTTCTCTTGCTGACAACTTTATCTTTGAAAAGGTAGAAGAGAGAACACGAGGCTCTGCCATCTTGGACCTAATTCTTACCAACAGGGAGGAAATGACTGAGGAAGTAAAAGGTGGCTCGGACTTTAGGAGGCAGTGATCATGCTATCCTTCAATTTTGTATTACAAGAGGAGGAAGACCAGCGAAGACTCAGAATTGAGGTTGGACTTCTGAAAGAAAGATTTTAATGGACTCAGAGGGTAGGAAAAGGTCCAATAGCCGGAAGTTCTAAGGCTATGTACCCACGTATGCAGAAAAAAACTGACTCCTTCCCAGGAAAAAGTTTTTTTGCATGTTTTTTACAGGAGCATCCTTCTGCTCATAGAATATAGTTAGAAATACGGATTTTTCCGTGACAGTAATGAGCATGCTGCGCTTTTTTTCGCTGTAAAAACCGCATCAATATGCGCAAAAAGTGCGCAATTCATTAAAATGAATGGGATGCTTCTTGTAAGCATTTTTGCTGGTAAAAACATGAAAAAACCTCTTACGTGGGTGTCCGAGAAGGATGGGTGACTTTACAAAATAAAATTCTCAATGCACAATCAGTAACAATCCTGAAAAGAAGGAAGAATAGGAAGCATTTAAATAGACCAAGATGGATGAACACAGAACTTATCACTTGTTAAAAAGGAAGAAAGAAATGTATATGAAATGGAAAGAGGGGGCATAGCTAAAGAAGAATATAATGCGGTCTGCAGGGAAACAAGGGCAAGAGTTAAAGCCAGTAATTAAGGGAGACCAAAAGTAGCAAAGGATTTTGGGGGTATGTCAAAAGCAAAAGAAAAGTCAAAGGTCAGAAATGATGTTGAGAAGCCGAACTTTTACATTCCTATTTTGTATCTATGTTCTCTAAGAAAGCAAATGTAACATCAACTGATCCGCACGGTGCCATCGAAGAAATAAAAGAATCCACACTATCCATAACAGAGAGATGGTTAAGGAACCGTGGGCGGACATAACGCCTGTGCGGCTGCACCGGGGGGGCCCTGCAGGGTGGCTAAGGGCAATCTGGTATGTTTCTCCGGGCCCCTGGCCAGATTGCCTTCATGTTCGGCGAGCAGGGAGTGACCCCTGCAGCTTCGCTGCCTACAAAAGAATATAGAAGCGGAGCTGCAGGGATCTGTTCCTGCCCGGCGCACATGCTTCCTGTCTCTGACGCAGACAGCAGCGCCACTGCATGACGTCATCATTCAGTGGCTGGCTGTGCCAGAGAGGAAGCAGCCGGAGGCAGTGATGCTGCGGACAAGTTAGAGGTGCTGTGTGTTTGTGCGTGCGTGCATGTGTAGCCCGGCGGGGGAATGTGCAGAGAGGTGAATGGTGCTGTGTAGGTGGAGGAGATGGCAATGATGGGGAGGGTAGTGGAGGAGGAAATGATGAAAGTGATGGAACAGGCAAGGATAGGAATGTGAGGAAGGAGACAATGATGGAGGTGGTGGGGAAGAAGGCAATGATGGAGGTGGTGATAGAAAAAGCAATGAGGATGGGGTGGTGGGGAAGAATGCAATGATGGTGGTGGAATGGGCAATAATGGGAGTGGTGGAATGGGCAATGATGGGGTGGGGGAGAGGACAAATATGGGATGCGGGTGGGAGGACAATGAGGAGTGTGGGGGATTGGGATGGGAGGAAGGGGGACTTACAATGGACTTAGGAACAGGGGGAGGAAGACATTATTGCTTATGTCTAACAGTCCCTTAGTATATAGTGTACTCGCTTATGTATAAAACAGTCCCTTAGCATATAGTGTACTAATTCTGTATAACCATCCTTAGTTACATAGTTTCCTCTTTTATGTATAACACCGTCCCTTATTACATACCATCCTCTCTAGTTATATATGGTGCTGTCCCTTATTATATAGCTTCCTCTGCTGTTATGTATAGTGCTGTCTCTTACATAGTGTATTCTTATTATTTTTGTTATTCACAGCGCCCTCTTTTATTACATAGTCCCCTCTTTTTAGATATAAAATGACTGCTGATGGAGCAGCTGGTGACCAGACTACCAGTCCATCAGCTCCTCCATTAGAAAGGAAGCTTTCCCATGCTCCATCAGCCGTCATTGCATTATACAGCTAACAAGACAGGACGGTATGTAATAAAAAACAGGGCTTTATCTAATCCACTATGTAAGGGACGGTACTGTACATAACAAGAGGGCACTGTATAAGGGACAGCAATATACATAATAAAGGAGACTATGTAATATATACAAGTATGTGTGGCTTTATATATTTTTTATATATAGTATCTTTGTCGCAATAAAAGGGGGCCCAGACACATTTCTTGCACAGGGGCCCCAAGCTGGCAGTGTCTGCCCCCGGAGGGAACACTTAGCTTATTTACATCTCCTGGTCCAGATGAATTAATCCTAGGGTACTGAGTTTTCAGAGGAAGTTGCAGAACCACTAACCAGAATATTAGAAAAATCCTGGATAATCCAGGATAAGTCCTAGTAGATTGGAGAAGGGCAAAAGTTGTCCCTATTTTCAAGAGGAAATATTGAGCTAGGAAATTACAGGCCAGTGAGCCTTACTTCTATACCAGGAAAGATTTGTGAACAAACTATTAAACAGCATGTATGTAAGTACTTGGATAAGAATACAGTAATTAACCAGAGCCAGTAGTAGTTTGTAGCAAACTAGTCTTGCCAGACTAATCTAATTTCCTTCTATGATGGAATCACTGGCTGGGTGAATCAGGGGAAAGCAGTAGATATAGTACATCTCAGTTTCAGCAAAGCATTTTCTCTCATAGTATCTCATACCATCCTTATTGAAATAAAATGACCAAGTATAAGATTGCTAAGGCTACGGTTAGGTGGATTCATGACTGGTTCAGTGCTCAGAGTGGTAATAAATGGTTGCGCATCCAACTGGAAGAGTGTTACAAGTGGGGCACCACAAGGTTCTGTCCTAGCCCCAGTGTTGTTCAACATTTTTATAAATGATCTAGATAAGGGAACTAAAGGTAAAATAATCAAATTTGCAGACAAAGGAGGGATGGCTAAGGGTCCTGTTTCACATAGCGACGCACCATTTATCCCGACAACGATATGACCTGGTAGGGATCGCTGGTGCATCGCTACATGATCGCTAGTAAGCTTCCAAACAGGCAGATCTCTTCAACGACGCAACAGCGATCCCTATGATGCAACCTGGTAAGGATCACTGGTGCGTTGTCACAGCAGCTATTCTCAACGATTCCAGCCTGCGTCCCTGAGTTCTGCGTCGCCGAGGTCGCTTGTCGGTGTCAAACAGCGATGCATGCTGGCCAGCGGGACGCCTGTTACAGAACCCCCCCTAGCACCCAGAATAGGAGATGCATGTATGAAAAGTGTAATGTGAGATGCATACCCCTAATGCAGGAACCGACCGGCTGCGACCCCTGGACAGAGGTAAATGAGATATCCCATTTTTTGACCTCCCCCCACCTTTGTAAATCCCACGGTAAATGATCGGGGCTCGCCAGCCACCTGCGGCTATTGTAATGTACGTCTGGCGTCTTAATTGGAGCCTGTTATCTACTGGCCCGCCACATGTTGATTGTCCTGCCCTCTGTACGTATATATATTCTGAGACCGGTGAGTAAAATGTTGTCACACTGGAAATACGTGGAGAAGCAGTGATCTTTTATATGTTCCCATGTGACAAAGCCTTTCGAGCCAGCGTCCTTCATCCAGAAGTGAGGAAAAGCAGAGTGGACCTCCTGAAACACGGGGTGGTAATGTAAGAGGTATTACAGCACAGAAGACCCCGATAAACTGGTGGCAGAGGTGGGATATGATACCCCGTCTATAGGAGTAAAGGACTGAATGGAAAACAACTACCAGAAGTTAGAGGAATACATTAAAAGACCTGGTGGAAGCTTGAGGGTTAATCGCCAGCAACAAAACAAAAGCGGAGTTGATAGCAGCCATCATGGAACATGACAGTGCAGAGCCCCCCAATGTGAACGTGGAAGAGACTGAATTCCAGAGGGAGGTAAAGAGCAGACGCGTTCTATGGCCCAAACCCTGCAGTAGAGATCGTACGAGAGGTGATGGTTGATGTTTGTACTGATCTGAAGGAAAAGATGGCCAAGCGGACCAGGATAGAGCTAGCCAAGATGGAGATGGCAGAGCGGGGAGAGAGTCAGCGAGCAGGGGGAGCTCTGGCCTCCGCCCAGGTACCGTCAGCAGTAAGCCACAAAACCAGTATAATGCCTTCCGACAGTTGGGGGAGGCAGAGGAAGACATTGATGGCTTTCTGCAGGACTTTGAGCAGCAGTGTGGCTACGTCGATGGTGCCGTCAGAAACGATTTGGATTTCTGGATCACGGAGTGAACTACTTATACGATGGACTACTTGCTAAAGATGGGGTGCACCTTACGAAGACTGGAAAGCATGTATTTGGAAGTCGCCTTGCTACATTTGTAAGGAGAGCTTTAAACTAGAACAACATGGGAAGGGAAGCAAAAGACCAGAAAAAGCCATACACCTAACAAATGCTATTGAGAACTCTGCTATTAGAAGTGGAAAGGAAGAACAAAGACGAAAGAATCTAATTAATAAAAATATTGGAGAAAGAGAAACCAATCACAAACTAAAATGTTTCTATACTAATGCACAAAGCATGGGCAACAAACAAGGAGAATTGGAACTACTAACACAGGAAAAGAAAGATGTCATTGGAATCACTGAAACTTGGTGGGACAATACACATGATTGGAATACAAGACTAGAAGGATACAACTTATTTGCAAGAAACAGACTTGATAAACGAGGAGGAGGTGTCGCATTGTATGTTAGAAATGCGTATATCTGCACAGAGATTGAAGCTTCAGAGACTGGGAGTTCTGTGGAAACTGTTTGGGTAAGAATACAAGGACAGAACAATGGAAAGGACACCATTGTAGGCATTTACTACAGGCCGCCTGTGCAAGCTGAAGATATGGATGAACTCTTTATGCATCAAATGGCCAAGTTCTCCAAAAAATGTGACATAGTTGTCATGGGAGATTTCAACTATCCAGACATTTGTTGGGAATCTCTCTCAGGCAAAACTAACAGGTCAAGGAAATTCTTATCCTCTCTTGCTGACAACTTTATCTTCCAAAAGGTAAGGGAGAAAACAAGGGGAACTGCTACCTTGGATCTAATCCTTATAAACAGGGAGGAAATGGTTGAGGAGGTAAAAGTGGCTGGGACCCTAGGAGGTAGCGACCATGCTATTTTAGAATTTTGGATAACTAGAGGCGGAAGACCTGTGAAGACTCAGACGTCAAGGTTAGATTTCAGAAAGGCAGATTTTAAGGGATTCAGAAAGAGAATTGGAGGGATCCAATGGCTGGATATCCTTAAAGACAAAAATGTCCAGGAAGGATGGGAAATCTTGAAAAATGAAATTCTCAAAGCACAGTTGTTAACAATTCCGAAAAGAGGGAAGAATAGGAAGCATTTAAGGAAACCAGGATGGATGAACACAGAACTTAAGCACATGCTAAAAAGGAAGAAAAAAATGTTTATAAAATGGAAAGAGGGAGGCATATCTAAAGAAGAATATAATGCTGTCTGCAGAACCTGCAGGGCACAAATCAGATTAGTAAAGCTGAAAATGAATTGAGGCTTGCAAGAGATGTCAAAAGCAATATTAAAGGATTTTGGGGATATGTCAAAAGTAAAAGAAAAGTCAAAGAAGCTATAGGATTTTTACAGGATGAAAATGATGAAATGGTAAGACAGGATGTTGAGAAGGCTGAACTTTTAAATTCCTATTTTGCATCTGTTTTCTCTCAGAAAGGAAATGTAACATCAACTGTTATTCACTGTCCTATTAAGGGAATGGAAGAATCCAGGATATCTATAAACAGAAAGATAGTGAGGAAACACTTAGCTAACCTAAATGAATTCAAGTCTCCAGGTCGAGATGAATTACACCCCAGAGTACTGAAGGAGATAGCAGAAGAAATTTTTGAACCCCTCTCCATAATCTTTGAAAATTCTTGGAGAACAGGAGAAGTGCCAGAAGACTGGAGAAGAGCAAATGTTGTTCCTATCTTCAAAAAGGGGAAGAAGGTGGACCCAGGCAACTATAGGCCGGTGAGTCTGACTTCTATACCAGGAAAGATCTTTGAACAAATTATTAAACAACATGTATGTCAATACCTGGATAAGAATGAAGTGATTAAACAGTCAGCATGGGTTTGTAACTAATAAGTCATGTCAGACTAACTTAATTTCCTTCTATGATGGTATCACTGATTGGGTGGATCAAGGAAATGCTGTATAGTATATCTTGACTTCAGCAAAGCATTTGACAGTCTCTCATACAATCCTTATTGAAAAAATGACTAAGTATGGAATGGACAAGGCAACTGTTAGGTGGATTCATAACTGGCTTAGTGATCGGACCCAAAGAGTGGTCGTAAATGGCTGCACATCCAGTTGGAAGAATGTCTCAAGTGGGGTACCACAGGGCTCTGTCCTGGGCCCTGTATTGTTCAACATCTTTATCAACGATTTAGATGAAGGAATTGAGGGTAAACTGATTAAATTTGCTGATGACACAAAGCTAGGAGGGATAGCTAATACTAGAGAAGAGAGAGAGAGGATTCAAAAAGATTTAAATAAACTGGAGAAGTGGGCAGCAACTAACAGAATGGTTTTTAACAGGGAGAAATGCAAAGTACTACATCTGGGCAATAAAAATGAAAAAAGCAGATATAGAATGGGAGGAATAGGGCTAAGTGACAGCACATGTGAAAAAGACTTGGGTATACTAATAGATCACAGACTGAATATGAGTCAACAGTGTGATGCAGCAGCAAAAAAGGCAAATGCAATTCTAGGATGTATTAACAGAAGCATACAGTCTAGATCACGTGAAGTCATTATTTCCCTCTACTCCTCTTTGGTCAGACCTCATCTGGAATATTGTGTCCAGTTTTGGGCACCACATTTTAAAAAAGACATCAACAAACTGGAGCAAGTTCAGAAAAGAGTGACCAGAATGGTGACCGGTCTGCAAACCCTGTCTTATGAGGAAAGGTTGCAGGATTTGGGAATGTTTAGTTTGCAAAAGAGAAGACTGAGAGGAGACTTAATAGCTGTCTACAAATATCTAAAGGGCTGTCACATTGTAGAAGGATCAACTTTATTCTCATTTGCACAAGGAAAGACTAGAAGCAATGGGATGAAACTGAATGGGAGGAGACACAGATTAGATATTAGAAAAAACTTTTTGACAGAGTGATCAATGAGTGGAACAGGCTGCCACGAGAAGTGGTGAGTTCTCCTTCAATGGAAGTCTTCAAACAGAGGCTGGACAGACATCTGACTGGGATGATTTAGCGAATCCTGCTTTGAGCAGGGGGTTGGACCAGATGGCCCAGGAGGTCCCTTCCAACTCTACGATTCTATGATTCTATGAGTGTGCCCTTCATCAAGTGAAGCCGGAGGATTGGGTTCAGGTTCTAGCCGGCAAGCTGACAGGCCGGGCCGCGGACGCCTATCGCACGGTACCTGATGAGAACTGCATGGACTATAAGCGGGTCAAAGAAGTGATCTTGGCCCGGTATGCGCTGACACCAGAGGCATACCGCCAAAAGTTCTGTGGACTTATAAAACAGGTAACAGATACCCACGCTGAATGGGCCTGTAAACTAAGGCGGTCACTGCTACAGTGGGTACAAGGGAGCCAAGCAACCACTAAGGAGGACATCCTCCAGCTCTTCTTGTTAGAGCAATTCTTTAATGGACTAAACCCCGAGACACAAGAATGGCTTTGGGACAGACGGCCAATGACTCTTGAGGAGGCCGCTTGTCTGGCCGATGAACATCATGATGCCAGGTCTGTTGCCAGGATCAAAGACTGTCACTAGGTGCCCTCCCATGGGTCTGAAGGCCCCTAAACCACAGATTGTCGGGGGACCAGCTAAAACCCGGCCTACCAGAGTCCCCCTGGGGCACGATGCTACACCTGCCATCAGCTGGGGCACCTGCAAAGACAATGTCCCAACCGGACTCAGCGTACTCAGTGGCCAAAGGCGGGAACGGCTAGTCAACAGGGCCGCTGTACACTACTACCAAGGTGAAGCTGACCCGGCATTGGGGGGCTAGGACTAATCCGGGGATGCAAGAGATGGAGGAAGCGCTGCATGAAGTAGACCCCATGCAGGCAGCCCGGGCAGATAATCGACAATAGCATTGACAGGCGGTGTGGGTTAATGGGAAACGTATGCAGGGACTAAGACATTCCGGAGCAACTTTGACCCTTGTGAAGCCTCATCTCGTCCAGGACCAATAGAAGACGGACAGGACAGTGGCCATCCGTGAAGCCGGGGGAGCCATACATCGACTGCCCACTGCCAGGATTCACCTGAACTGGAGAGTCAGGGATGGCCTTGTTGAGGTCGGCCTGATGGAGGATTTGCCTGCAGACATCTTGCTGGGAAATGACTTGGGGCCCATGTTGTCTGCATTCTCGGTCGCCCCTCTGGCTGAGACCTATCCTGTGACCACCCGGAGACAAGCTCGAGCTGCGGAGGCGGAATCACACTCAAAGGAGGACCAGGTAAGACACCCCAGCCCTACACGTATTGACATAGCCAGACACATTTCTTGGGCCACCCCAGCTGAGTTTAAAAGGGAGGTACTTGAGGATCCCTCATTACAGGGGTATCGAGGGGAAGGCGCAGGAGGGGAGAGGAGTACTGGAAGGGGAAGTTTGTATGGCATCAGGGACTCCTCTACCGGGTTACAGAGCAGCGCCACACAGGGACGAGCCCCACTATAAAACGACAGCTGGTAGTGCCCAAGAAGTATAGGCAGGAGCTACTGCAAATCTCTCATGACATACCCTTGGCCGGGCACCTCGGCGTCAGTCGCACCAGGCATCGTCTGACTCAAAATTTCTTTTGGCCAGGGGTAACCTATAATGTTCGTCAGTACGGCCAGACCTGTGACAGTTGCCAGCGCATTGGCAAGAGGGGAGATCGCTGCAAGGCCAAATTACACCCCCTCCCCATTGTGGAGGAGCCATTTAGCCGAGTAGCGGTCGATCTGATAGGGCAGTTGGCAAAACCCAGTCCATCAGGGGAAAAAGTATATATGGACAGTGGTAGATTATGCCACACGGTATCCAGAGGCGGTTGCATTACCTAACATACTGGCAGAGACGGTGGCAGCTGCCCTGGTCCAGGTTTTCCCCGGGAGGTTATCTCGGACCAGGGTACCCAGTTTACAGCAGAGGTGACCAACCAACTGTGGAAGCTGTGCGGCGTAAAGTCCATTAGAAGCGCCCCGTACCACCCGCAAACCAATGGGTTGTGTGAACGTTTTAACGGAACTTTAAAACAACTCATTGGGACTTTTACCAGGACCTACAGGGACTGGGGGAAATTCTTGCCACACCTCCTGTTTGCCTATTGGGAGGTGCCCCAAGAATCCACAGGGTTCTCCCCGTTCGAACTGGTATACGGGAGGCGGGTAAGGGGACCCCTAGACTTAGTGCTAGAACACGGGGAAGGGGAGGGAACCATAGAAGGGATATCTATTGTGCCCTGTGCTGGAATTCCGGGACCGCCTACAGGAGCTGACTCAGGCTGTACGTGGGAACATGCAGGCGGCCCAACGGCGCCAGCGCGTGTGGAACGATCAGAGGGTTAGAGAACGCACCTTTGAGATATGACAGAAGGTCCTGGTGTTAGAACCAACTAGGCAGAACAAGTTCAAAGCTGCATGGCAGGGGCCCTACCAGATAGTGGGGGAAAATAGCCAACACCACTTACAATGTCGCCGATTGTGACAACCCCAGGGTTATCCACGTGTTCCATGTGAATATGCTGAAGCCCTACCGGGAGCGCCCTGAAGAGGTAGTGGCCATCTGTGCACCCGAAGCAGAGGATTTAGCAGGACTCCCCTTGCCTGATGTCTTAGGGGAGAGGACTCAGTCTAAAACATGGGACCAGGTACACTTGGGAGAAAACCTAGGGCCCCGGGAGAGACAGAAGGCGGAGGCGTTGTTGAGGCAGCGACAGAGGATGTTTTCAGAGAGACCGGGGTACACCCACCTGGCACAACACAAGGTTGAGACCCAGGATCAGACCCCCCTGAGACAACCCCCCTTCCGCGTCTGAGTCTGTATGAGAAGGGATGCAACAAGAGATGTTGCATTTAGAGGTCATTGAAGAGTCAAATAGTCCATGGGCATCCCCCGTAGTGTTAGTACCCAAGGATGGGACTACACGGTTTTGTGTAGAGTATCGCAAGCTAAATGAGAAAACGGTGACAGATGCGTATCCCATGCCGCGTGTGGATGAGTTGTTAGACCGGTTGGTGGGGGGCAAAGTATTTGACCCCCATCGATCTATGCAATGATCCTCCTAAGTCCTGACGCTATTGCCAAGTCTGCATTTGTCACCCCGTTCGGCTTATTCCAGTTTCGAGTTATGCCATTCGGGATGAAGAATGCCCCTGCGACCTTCCTGAGGCTGGCTTACCGGCTTCTGGATGGTCTCCAGGACTATGCTTGTGCCTACCTGGATTACATCGGTATCTACAGCGACATGGGATGAGCATCTAAATCACCTAGAGACAGTATTGGACAGGATCCACCATGCCGGAATCACCCTGAACCCAAACAAGTGTCACGTGGGCAAAGCAGAGGTTCAGTATTTAGGACAGTGGGTGGGAAGTGTGAAACAGCGACCAGAACCAACCAAGATTGAGGCCATAGCCAAATGACCCACCGCACACACTAAAACCCAGGTCATGGCATTTCTAGGGACAGCAGGGTATTATAGGAAATTTGTCCAATTACAGCAGCAGAGCCAAGCCCCTCACTGACGCCAGGTAACCTGGACCCCCAAGTGTGAGGAAGCCTTCCACCTGCTAAAGGACGCCCTCACAAATACCCCGGTATTGGCCGCACCCGATCTAACTAAACGTTTCCTTGTTCACACAGACGCTTCTATGTTTTGGACTGGGGGCAGTGCTGAGGCAAATCGAGCCGGACGGTCAAGATCACCCGGTAGCTTATCTGAGTCGGAAACTACTGCCCCGCGAAGTAAGCTATGCTGCCATCGAGGAGTGCCTGGCGGTAGTATGGGCACTCAAGAAGTTGCAACCATATTTGTATGGACGACAGTTTTCCCTCCTAGCGGACCATAATCCCCTAGTCTGGCTTAATTGGGTCTCTGGAGACAACACCAAATTACTGTGGTGGAGTTTAGCCCTATAACCTCTAGACTTCACTATACTACAGACCCGGCAAACTTAATGGTAACGGCGATGGACTAAGTCGACAAACTGAACTTGTACCAACCCCATAGACTTCGGTCATCCCCAAGCCGATCTTTTAAGGATCACACTGTGTATGCCGTTCGAGTCGCTGAAAAGGGGGAGCCGTGTTACAGAACCCCCGAGTAGGAGATGCATGTATGATGGGTACAATGTGAGATGCATACCCCTAATGCAGCAACCGACCAGCTGCGACGCATGGGCAGAGGTAAACGAGATATCCCACTTCTGACCTCCCCCCACCTTTACAAATCCCACAGTAAATGATCGGGGGTCACCGGCCACCTGCGGCTATTGTAATGAACGTCTAGCGTCTTTATTGGAGCCTGTTATCTACTGGCCCGCCACATATTGATTGTCCTGTCCTCTGTATGTATATATATATATATATATATATATATATATATATATATATATATACTGAGACCGGTGAGTAAAATGTTGTCACACTGGAAATACGTGGAGAAGCAGTGATCTTTTATACGTTCCCATGTTACAAAGCCTTTCGAGTCAGCAACCTTCATCCAGAAGTGAGGAAAAGCAGAGTGGACCTCCTGAAACACGGGGTGGTAATGTAAGAGATATTACAGCACAGAATACCCCGTTACAACGCCGATGATGAAAAAATGGCCCAGGACATTCGAACACGATCAGCGATATCCAGCAGGGGGGCCGGTTGCCGCTATGTGTCACATGTAGCGAGATCGGTGATGCATCAGCGATCTCGCTATGTGAGATACGGCCTTAACACTAGAGAAGACAGAGAAAGGATTCACAAGGATCTAGATATGTTCAGGTTTTAAATACATTAGATAGGGACTGCTTCGTGAAGGGTTACCGTGACGTGGTGAAGCGGCTTGGTATACATTTTTTGCAAAAAACGTATCGACTAAATACCCTGTATTTGTTATACAGCACTTGCTGATCACAGTTATGTTTTTTTAC
This sequence comes from Dendrobates tinctorius, assembly GCF_039654945.1. NCBI lineage: Eukaryota > Metazoa > Chordata > Amphibia > Anura > Dendrobatidae > Dendrobates > Dendrobates tinctorius. Next base: position 1,058,266 of record NW_027362015.1, on the reverse strand, counting down.
TGCAGAGTATTTTTGCAAATTTGTCATTTTGTGTTCTCTTGTGTTTCAGCCATTGGGTGGAGTGAGCATTGTCTTACTGACTTGTTCACACTTGTGAATGTCACATATGTTTTTAATCCGTTTTTCCTTGCTAAGCATGGTTTGGGAGACCCCACCCCTCTCCTGTGTGACATGCACATAAATGAGCTGTCTTACACCACAAGCCCATATACTAGGAGACGCCTTTCTGTATCCTGTTCATTTAGACACTTCACATGTTCAGGTTTTAAATACATTAGATAGGGACTGCTTCGTGAAAGGTTACCGTGACGTGGTGAAGCGGCTTGGTATACATTTTTTTGCAAAAAACGTATCGACTAAATACCCTGTATTTGTTATACAGCACTTGCTGATTACTGTTATGTTTTTTTACTGCAGAGTATTTTTGCAAATTTATCATTTTGTGTTCTCGTGTTGTGTTTCAGCCATTGGGTGGTGTGAGCATTGTTTTACTGACTTGTTCACACTTGTGCATGTCACATGTTTTTAAGGATCTAGATAAGCTTGAACAATGGGCAGCACCTAATAGAATGGTATTTAACAAGGACAAATGCAAGATTCTATATCTGGGCAAAAAAGATGAAAATTACATCTACAGAATGGGAGGAATAGAACTAAGCAACAGCACGTGTGAAAAAAACTTGGGTATACTAATAGATCACAGACTGCACAAGTCAACAGTGTGATGCAGCAGCAAAAGAGGCACACACTGTTCAAGGATGAGCAGAGGGGACAATTAATTCACATGATCTAGAGTCTATGCTTCTCGTATACATCCTAGGACAGACCTCATCTGGAATACTGGGTCCAGTTCTGGGCTTCACATTTAAAAAAAGACATTGAAATACTGGAAGAGGTTCAGAGAAGAGCAACCAGGATGGTGAGCGGTCTGCAAAGTATGTCCTATGAAGAAGTATTAAAGGCTCTGGGGATGTTTAGCTGCAAAAAAGACGACTGAGAGGAGAATATCTGAAGAGCTGTCACAATGTATAGGGATAATCCTTATTCTCATTTGCACATGGAAACACGAGAAGCAATGGAATAAAACTGAAAGGGAGAAAAAACAGATTAAATATTAGAAAAAACTTTTTGACAATGAGGTTAATCAATGAGTGGAACAGGCTGCCACGAGAGTTCTTCAATGGAAGTCGTCAAACAGAGGCTGGACAGACATCTGTCTGAGATGTTTTAGCGAATCCTGCATTGAGCAGGGGGTTGGACACAATGACCCTGGAGGTCTTTTCCAACTCTTAACATTCTAGGATTCTATGATGGGTTCCGGTGAGCTGGGCACCTTCGATGAGATGCAGATCAGTTGCTCTTGCCTTTCAGTTCCAGTGCTGATCAGTGGACCTCTAGTCTATATGTACAAGACTCGCTCAGTGAACAGGAAAATGTTCAATATCTAGACGGCACCCAGCACGACTCTTGCACTGACCTTGATATTAATGCTACTTCCTTACTGTCACTTGTATACAGTAAGACCCCACAAAAATACAAAGCTACTTCTGCATATCCAAAACACAGAGTCCCGTCAAGATGTCATGGTGGAGGAGGAGATATTACAGGGCAGACGTGCCGATTGTGGAGCCATTACAAGTTTTATTATAAAACACACTGGCTGAGCAGATCCAGACATATATACAGGAAAGACACCGTCATCAGAGCTGCCGACATCTGCAGGGTGGAGGACAGGAGACTAATACTCCATGCTTTATCACAGGGGCCTCGTAGCAGATGAGGTCCACTTATGTGAAGAGACGGACTGTAGAGTCTGCTCCAGAAGAGAAGACCCAAGGCTGCGTGGGGTGGAAGACAACATCCAGGACACCCAGATCTCGGGTAATATCATGTCCTCTGAGAACCTTCACTGGAACAATGAGCGGATTCTGCAGGAGATCGCTGCACAACACAAGAGACAGGTCAGATCATTCCTCCTTGACAGCAAACACCCCCTTTCCCCCACGACAGGCCGTCGTCGCACTTACTTGTAGACCATGCCATGGCACACGATGACACTGCCGTCATCAGAGCCCGAGGCGAATAGCGGGTACTGTCTGTGAAAGGCCACTGCCCTTAGTGCCTTCTTATGATGTCTGTAAAACAATGCACATCCCAAATAGCCACTCCACAAACTGATCCCCCCATCACGAGAGCAGACCACCATTCACAACTTACCTGAGCACCTTGTAGGGTTTCGTGGAGAGATCCATATCAAACCAGGCCAACTTGGAATCATAACTTCCATAGATCAGATTATCACCTGGAAAGACATGAGAAGTGACTCCTCTGACCTCATCCCCTGGAGAGACCCACCACCGCTTACACTGCAGCATAGTACCCCCATCATTCTCCACTCACCTGCAGGGTGAGAAGAGACTGCTCTGACCTCATCCCCTGGAGAGACCCACCACTGCTTACACTGCAGCAGAGTAGTACCCCCATCATTCTCCGCTCACCTTGCAGGGTGAGAAGTGACTGCACTGACCTCATCCCCTGGAGAGACCCACCACTGCTTACACTGCAGCAGAGTATTAACCCCATCATTCTCTGTGAAGGGTTAAAACTAAAATCAAAGCTGAAGTTTCGTTTTATCCATTCTCTGAAGGTTTCGTTTCTCCATTTTTGTTGCTGTAAGATACATTTTTGTAATTGGGATGGGCTGTCACGAAACCAGACTGTTCTCATCAGGTGCAAGATAAGGGAACCGGGGGTGTAGAACTCTGAAGAATATGCCATTATATTGCTTTCTATGCTATTTGGATACAAACATATATGTAGTTTCCGGTTTTCTTGCAATATTATTGGCTTATAAAGTGAAATGATGCTATTGGTAGTTGAGAACTTTGCATAATTAAGCAAAACATTATAAAAGAAGTGACTAAAATAAAGGGGACTAGTTATCTGTCTCGATCCCCCGTCTCCGTGTGGACATTTGAGTTGCTAGCAACACTCTGTGGAATAATTTGGACATCACTGGTTCAACCGTGAAGGGTTAATTTAACCCTCTCCCTTTCATCTCCACTCACCTGCAGGGTGAGAAGTGACTGCTCTGACTTCATCCCCTGGAGAGACCCACCACTGCTTACACTGCAGCAGTGTAGCACCCCCATCATTCTCCGCTCACCTGCAGGGTGAGAAGTGACTGCTCTGACTTCATCCCCTGGAGAGATCCACCACCGCTTACACTGCAGCAGTGTAGCACCCCCATCATTCTCCGCTCACCTGCAGGGTGAGAAGTGACTGCTCTGACTTCATCCCCTGGAGAGACCCACCACCGCTTACACTGCAGCAGTGTAGCACCCCCATTATTCTCCGCTCACCCGCAGGGTGAGAAGTGACTGCTCTGACTTCATCCCCTGGAGAGACCCACCACCGCTTGCACTGCAGCAGAGTAGTACCCCCATCATTCTCCGCTCACCTGCAGAGTGAGACGTGAATGCTCTGACCTCATCCCCTGGAGTGACCCACCACCGCTTACACTGCAGCAGTGTAGCGCCTCCATCATTCTCCGCTAACCTGCAGGGTGGATAGCGAGGCTGGAGATCCACTTGCAGTTAGCGAGTAGCTTCTTGGTCAGCTCCTGTTTCAGCAGATTGTAGACCCTGATGTATCGCTGTGTGGCCACAAAGAAGAAGGGGCGAGTGGGGTGGAACTGGACGCGCTGGACTTGGCCTTTGTTTTTGCGGAAAGGGTTTTGGCTGCGTCTGCGGCTGAGCTGATGAATAAAGACTTGAGAATTCCCATTATCTGGAAGGACCACTGCAAAATAATCCCCACGCCCGTGCCACGTGACTTGCTTCACTGCCTGTGGGAGTAGAAGCCAAGTGTGAAAAGCAGCAGAGGCCACAGCAAACAGCGCTGGTCATGGAAAGGTCTACCTTCTCATGGAGAAGCCGGAGCCGAAGTCCTTGGTCATAATCTGCCCCCTCTGCGGTCGCCCAGGTCACTGGCTGCTGCTTCTGCTCCTCCGGTGCCTCATACCCCTCTAAATGCTGATCAGTGGAACTGCACAGAAGACGGTCTCCAAGGCCGGGGTTCACAATGACAACGGAGGTCTCCCTGAGCAAAACAATCAGCAGAATAGTGAGTGCAGCTCTGGAGTGTAATACAGGATATATCTCAGGATCAGTAATGTATGTACACAGTGACTGCACCAGCAGAATAGTGAGTGCAGCTCTGGAGTATAATACAGGAGGTAACTCAGGATCAGTAATGTATGTACACAGTGACTGCACCAGCAGAATAGTGAGTGCAGCTCTGGAGTATAATACAGAATACTCACACACATGCAGCCACCAGCACCAGTGAGGAGTTCGGGTTCCAGCTCACACTTTTGATGGCCCCGTCTAGATTAATTGTTTTCATGCAACGACCGGTACAAATTTCCCAAAACTTGAGTGATGAGTCATCAGATCCTAAGAAGAGCAGTGAGGTTATCCTCTTGGCTAGTGACGTGACTTACCAGGGTTCTGTAGACCACATATTGTCCTTGGGGCCTCTGAGGTTCAAGTGTGCTCAGGTTAAGAAGGCTGAATTAGAGTAATCTTGCATTAGTCTGGCACCGGCTGGGCAAAAAATTGTGATAATCCAGAAGACAAAAACTATCTGATGGCAAAATCTCAGTGGTGGAGCAATCGTCGTCCTCCGAGCCAGGTCTCCAAGACATGTGAATGGCAGATCTTTACATCCTTCCATAAATCAGTGTCGGCTCCACAGATGACAGCGGAGGACATAACACAGAAATAACGTAAAACATCTGATTGTGAATCCACGTACCTGAGACAATCCACTGACCGGAGGGAGAGACACTGACACAGCGCACAAGGGATGTGTGACCACGATAAATCTGACGCGAGCAACAGAAAGGAGAGCGATCAGCGGAGGGGTAGAAGGGACAGATGGACCAGGACCGGCAGAATCCGGGGAACGGCCAGAAGTTACACTCACCATGGACTGTGTGGTAGGGAACGGCTGAAGGTCACGGGGTTTGGGTAGTTTGGGGATCAGATCCTCGGGATCCACGTTGACCTGTGTGATATAAGCACAGATGAGGCGGCCGTTCCATGAAGTGCAGCGCGCTCGTCTGGTGATCGCTTACCCTCATCTTCCTCTGGCGAGGACACAGGTACAGGTCCAGGCAGCGCTCAAACCTCTCGTGTATGAAGCGGGCATATGCGGGCACGGAGCGCAGGGAAAGGTGCTGCTTGGGAAGGAACGGCAACTTTCGGTCTTCGGCATCCTGCTGCTCCCAGGCCAATTTCTACAGAGGATGTAGGAGATGTTGGACATGATGCCTCACACACAGAGCAGGTGATTCACAGACATAGATGTCGCACCTCCTCCTCGGTCATCAGGTACTCTGGAGGGGGGTTGTACGATTCTTCGTGTCCTGGCAGTGGCAGCCGTGGAGCAGGAACGTGCATTTTGTGCCTCCCTAGTATGGCATTCGGATCCTCTTGAGCCCACAAGTCATAGTAACTAGGGGTGTCATCTCGAGGCTTCCGCGGACGGATCCAGCCCATCTTAATGGCATGAACCAACTTAGAAACCTAAAAACAGCAACAGATGTGATCGCTGAGGAGGTTCCGCAGCAGCATCAGCTGCTGCCGTTATGTGGCCGATCACACCCTTGCCAGCAGCCAAAATGTTGTTACCTTCTCCTTCTCAATGAGGGAAGGAATGAAGCTTCTCTTGTCCGCCGGTCGGTTGGTGATGGGATGGATCATGGTCTCATGTGTGAAGAAATCCACTGATGGCTGCAGAAAAAGATCAGAGCTCATCAGACCGGCAAGCACCATACATGGCAGAGTCTGCCTGCCAGCACAGGTGGGTTCATTGGAGGATAAACCAAATTATCACTAGAAGAGGCTTGTGCCATCCTCAAGGACGGAGGGGTTACAGGGGGTTCTATGTGACCAAGTGGTGGAACAAGGGCCAGAAATTAGCCTCGTCTGTGGGGTGTCAGGGAGCTGGGCTGTAATATCACCCATCAATGGAGCACAGCAGCCACACCAAATACCAACGCGAGGCTTCTCACTACTGGGGAAGAAGGTGGACTGCTCTGAGTACTGGGGAGAGGACGGTGGTTGCATTAATAACTAGCTAAGGAGAAACTGCACCAACTACTGGTGGAGGGAGGGGGCAGGAAGACTACACCAACCACTGGGGAGACTGAGGAGGGATGGAAGGTGTGGCAGGAAGACTGCATCAACCACAGGGGAGACTGAGGTGGGAGGGAGGATGGAGGGTGTGGCAGGAAGACTGCACCAACCACTGGGGAGACTGAGGTGGGAGGGGGGATGGAGGGTGTGGCAGGAAGACTGCACCAACCACTGGGGAGACTGAGGTGGGAGGGGGGATGGAGGGTGTGGCAGGAAGACTGCACCAACCACTGGGGAGACTGAGGTGGGAGAGGGATGGAGGGAATGGCAGGAAGATTGCACCAACCACTGGGGAGACTGAGGTGGGAGGGGGATGGAGGGAGTGGCAGGAAGACTGCATCAACCACAGGGGAGACTTAGGTGGGAGGGAGGATGGAGGGAGTGGCAGGAAGACTGCACCAACCACAGGGGAGACTGAGGTGGGAGGGAGGATGGAGGGAGTGGCAGGAAGACTGCACCAACCACAGGGGAGACTGAGGTGGGAGGGAGGATGGAGGGAGTGGCAGGAAAACTGCACCAACCACTGGGGAGACTGAGGTGGGAGGGGGGATGGAGGGTGTGGCAGAAAGACTGCACCAACCACTGGGGAGACTGAGGTGGGAGAGGGATGGAGGGAATGGCAGAAAGACTGCACCAACCACTGGGGAGACTGAGGTGGGAGAGGGATGGAGGGAATGGCAGGAAGATTGCACCAACCACTGGGGAGACTGAGGTGGGAGGGGGATGGAGGGAGTGGCAGGAAGACTGCATCAACCACAGGGGAGACTGAGGTGGGAGGGAGGATGGAGGGTGTGGCAGGAAGACTGCACCAACCACTGGGGAGACTGGTGGGAGAGGGATGGAGGGAGTGGCAGGAGGATTGCACCAACCACTGGGGAGACTGAGGTGGGAGGGGGATGGAGGGAGTGGCAGGAAGACTGCACCAACCACTGGGGAGGCTGAGGTGGGAGGGAGGATGGAGGGAGTGGCAGGAAGACTGCACCAACCACTGGGGAGACTGAGGTGGGAGGGGGATGGAGGGTGTGGCAGGAAGACTGCATCAACCACAGGGGAGACTGAGGTGGGAGGGAGGATGGAGGGTGTGGCAGGAAGACTGCACCAACCACTGGGGAGACTGAGGTGGGAGGGGGGATGGAGGGTGAGGCAGGAAGACTGCACTAACCACTGGGGAGACTGAGGGGGGATGGAAGGTGTGGCAGGAAGACTACACCAACCCCACTGGGGAGACTGGGGTGGGAGGGGGGATGGAGGGTGTGGCAGGAAGACTGCATCAACCACAGGGGAGACTGAGGAGGGATGGAAGGAAGACTGCACCAACCACTGGGGAGACTGAGGAGGGATGGAAGGTGTGGGAGGGGGGATGGACCAACCACTGGGAAGACTGAGGTGGGAGAGGGGGATGGAGGATGTGGCAGAAAGACTGCACCAACCACTGGGAAGGTTGAGGGGCAGTAAACCTGCACCAACCACTGGGGAGATTGGGGGCAGGAAGATATGACCAACCATTGGGAAAGTTGTGGATGGGGTTGGTTGGGCAGGAGGACTGCACTAGCTATAGAGAAGGTTGGGGGGCAAGTAGAATGCTGGAGAAATAAAAAGGGGACTTCTGTACCCAGTGGAGGTGAGACACAAATTGTAGTGACTAATGAGTTACTAAAGGGCCAAGCACAATTTTTACATTTAAAAGGCAATTTATCTAACAAAGAAGCAGTGCCTCAAGCATGCGAGTCTCCCCGCTGCAGTGCAGGGTGCGCTTGTTGGGTCTGGTGGAAACTTCTCACTCATTACACCATACCTCGTATGGATCGCAGTTCACATCTCCAAACTGTCCTCGCTGCAGCCGGTCAACGAGATCCACCTGCTCATCTGTCAGTTTTATGTCCCGACCGGTTTTCTTATCGTGAACAGTTCGCCTATAAAAAAAAAAAATAAATAAAAAAACACCTTAAAAAACAAACAAACCACGTAAATCAGTGGGGGTAACACAGTCCCGGGGTGAGGTACGCAGTCCCGAAGTTGGTGCGGACAGGATCGGATCACCGTGGTACCGGAGTTGAGGAGGTAATGTGCTCCTGGAGTCGGCAGGGTAGAGGTGTGGACACTCACCAGTAATCTGGATTCTCCATCTTGTCCAGAAACTCTTCCAGTTGGTCCTTATTCCTCAGCGGTTTGAAGATCTTCTTCCCATCCAGGTCGTAGCCGACGTGCGGGAAATCCTTGTACCATTCCATGGGAATATTCCCAACAGTGTTCCTGATGTCCTGAGAAGGAACAGATGCCAGGTCAGGAGTGACCAACCATGATCAGACAGGTGATCTACAGTCGGTCCGACAGCCCCCTGTCCGACTGGAGTATAAGTTGGTATGCATGCAAAAGATAGGAACATGTTTCATACTGGCCATTAAACAGACAAAACCTAAGAAACAAAATGAATATCTCCCCTGCTGTAAGGGTGTGTCCGCCCTTTCTTTGAGCTGGACATTACGCTTATATACCTTCCCATTGTGGGTGTCCAAGTTGGCGACCCAGAAAGGGAAAACGTTTTAATACTAGAGTTTGGAACCATCCCGAATTTGGTTCACCTCGTCGTGGTGGGATAGCATTTAGGCCTTCCCAAGTCTCCCATGTTATTTATATATGATTATTGTTGGGTTAGTTTGTGGTCCGATTACAATATTAGTTACAATTTTTGCTACTAAGAATCGGTCGCATATTATCAAGCAGTTTTCCGCCTCCCGGCCAATCGTCCACTGTCCCGGAGACCGGTGGTGCTCCAGGTTGTCTATAGCCATCTCCAATGTCATGTCAGAATCACTGACTGGGTGGATCAGGGAAATGCTGTAGATACAGTATATCTTGACTTCAGCAAAGCATATGACAAAGTATGTCACACAATCCTTATTGAAAAAATGGCTAAGTATGGAATGGACAAGGTAACTGTTAGGTATATTCATAACTGGCTTAGTGATCGGACCCAAAGAGTGGTCGTAACTGGCTGCACATACAGTTGGAAGAATGTCTCAAGTGGGGTACCACAGGGCTCTGTCCTGGGCCCTGTATTGTTCAACAACTCTATCAACGATTTAGATGAAGGAATTGAGGGTAAACTGATTAAATTTGCTGATGACACAAAGCTAGGAGGGATAGCTAATACTAGAGAGAGAGAGGATTCAAATAGATATAAATAAACTGCAGCAACTAACAGAATGTATTTTAACAGGGAAAAATGCAAAGTACTACATCTGGGCAATAAAAATGAAAAAGCATATACAGAATGGGAAGAATAGGGCTAAGCAACAGCCCACTTGAAAAAGACTTGGGTATACTAATAGATCACAGACTGAACACGAGTCAACAGTGTGATGCAGCAGCAAAAAAGGCAAATACAATTCTGGGATGTATTAACAGAAGCATACAGTCTACATCACGTGAAGTCATTATCCCCCTCTACTTCTCTTTGATCAGACCTCATCTGGAATATTGTGTCCAGTTTTGGGCACCACATTTTAAAAAAAAAAAACACATCAACAAACTGGAGCAAGTTCAGAGAAGAGCGACCAGAATGGTGACCAGTCTGTAAACCATGTCCTGTGAGGAACGGTTACAGGATTAGGGAATGTTTAGCTTGCAAAAAAGAAGACTGAGAGGAGACTTAATAGCTGTCTACAAATATCTCAAGGGCTGTCACATTGTAGAAGGATCATCTTTATTCTCATTTGCAAAAGGAAAGACTAGAAACAATGGGATGAAACTGAATGCGAGGAGACACAGGTTAGATATTAGAAAAAACTTTTTGACAGTGAGGGTGATCAATGAGTGGAACAGGCTGCCACGAGAGGTGGTGAGTTCTCCTTCAATAGAAGTCTTTAAACAGAGGCTGGACAGACATCTGTCTGGGGTGATTTAGTGAATCCTCCTTTGAGCAGGGGGTTGGACCAGATGGCCCAGGAGGTTCCTTCCAACTCTACCATTCTATGATTCTAGGATACTAATAGATTACAGACTGTGCAAGGGTCAACAGTGTGATGCAGCAGCAAAAAAGGCAAACAGTTCTAGGATGTATTAAGAAAAGCATAGAGTCTAGATCATGTGAAGCAGTTATCCCCATCTACTCCTCCTTGGTCAGACCTCATCTGGATACTGTGTTCAGTTCTGGGCATCACATTTTAGAAAAAGACATTGAAAAAAGGGAGCAAGTACTGAAGCGCTCCCAGGATGGTGAGCGGACTGCAAAGTATGTCCTACGAGGAATGGTTAAGGGTATGTGCACACGAAGTTTTTAGGTGCTGCGGATTCCTCCCCGCGGATTTTGTAAAATGCGCAAATAAATTTCAGGTCAAAAGACCTGCGGTTTACGTGCGGGTTAGTCTGCGGTTTTGCCCTGCGGTTTATCACCTCTCCAATGGAGGAGATTGTAAACTGCAGCGGAATCCGCACAAAAGAAGTGACATGTCATTTCTTTCTGCGGATTTGAAACTGCAGCAAAACCGCGCGGAAAATTCCGCAGCATGTGCACAGCGGTTTCCATTTTACATAGAGTAAAATGGTACTGTACAACGCAGCAGATTCTGCTGCGGACCCGCAGGGCCAGAAACGCTGTGGATCCGCAGCTTGTGCACACACCCTGAAGGATCTGGGAATGTTTAGCTGCAAAAAAGAAGAGGAGACTTAATAGCTGACTACAAATATCTGAATTCTCAAATGGGAAGATTCGTGGATATTACCCGCGCTGCTGCATAAAGGAATGTCCAGTCTAGGACTTCTTCAGGTATCATCCCCTGAAGAAGTCCTAGTGACTTTGAAACGCGTTGGGAATAAAAACCACCGTTTGTATCTCCAATACGCCTGGACATTCCTTTATGCAGCATAGCGGGTAATATCCACGAATCTTCCCAATTGAGAATTCTGAATCGGTCAATGTCTGACCAGTGGATCTGCGGCAGATGCTAACTCTGTTGAGTTCCTTTGTATGCTATAACTCCAAGAAATATCAGGTGAGTGGAAACGCATTTATACTCTGATCTCCATTGGATAAGACCCTATTGGCGCTTTCTTTTCCTACAGTATCGCCTATTACAAATATCTGAAGGGATCATCTTTATTCTCATTTGCACATGAATACACAAGAGGCAATGGGATGAAACTGAATGGGAGGAGAGACAGATTAGATATTAGAAAAACGTTTTGACAGTTAGAGTGATCAATGAGTGGAGCAGGCTGCCACGAGAGGTGGTGAGTTCTCCTTCAATGGAAGTCTTCACACAGAGGCTGGACAGACATCTGTCTGAGATGGTTTAGTGACTCCTGCTTTAGGCAGGGGGGTTGGACACGATGACTCTTGCGGTCCCTTCCAACTCTGACATTCTGATTGTGGTTCAAATATTGGGAAAGTTGGAGTCAAGAGGCCAAGGACTACAGGTATGGACAGACTCCTGGCACAAGTATTATCTACTGCGCTCCCTTAGGTCCACGTGCACAATCAAAGGCCAAGTATAATAGGAACCACAGATATCACGGATGACGGCCAACACAACTAAGGGACAGACATCCCCAAAAAGTTATCAATATTGCTGAAACTTCATCACTTCTCCAAAATAATGGCAAAATCTGAAATCTGCGGCACAGTTAGAAGCCTGCGACGGTGTAAAGGGTTAATACTGCGCTGGTTAGGAAGCACAGGCCAGTCTAGGCTGTTAAATCCCACAGCCGTCTGGGGACTCCCTTCCCCCCTCTTCCAGCTTCCGATGGAGCCCCCCTCACTCGTGTCTGCTGCCGGCTGAGGGAGGAACCAGACTCACTCTCAAGGGTCACTATAAAAAGTCAATCACAGCTGCAGCTCCGCCAGAGGGCTGCATCCACACGTGTGAGACGCCATACAGGGGAGAGAGATGGACAGAACGGCAGCAGCAGAGACACAGAGCAGGCAGTGACAGCGTGCCGTCTGGGGACAGAGGAGGCAGTGACAGCGCACCATCCGTCTGCAGTGACAGCGCACCATCCGTCCGGGGACACAGAGGAGGCAGTGACAGCGCACCATCCATTCGGGGACACAGAGGAGGCAGTGACAGCGCACCATCCGTCCAGGGACACAGAGGAGGCAGTGACAGCGCACCATCCATTCGGGGACACAGAGGAGGCAGTGACAGCGCACCATCCGTCCAGGCACACAGAGGAGGCAGTGACAGCGCACCATCCGTCTGGGGACACAGAGCAGGTAGTCACAGCGCACCATTCATCTGGGCACAGAGGAGGCAGTGACAGCGCACCATCCGTCTGCAGTGACAGCACACCATCCGTCCGGGAACACAGAGGAGAAAGTGACAGCGCACCATCCGTCTGGGGACAGAGGAGGCAGTAACAGCACACCATCCGTCCGGGGACACAGAGGAGGCAGTGACAGCGCACCATCCGTCCGAGGACATAGAGGAGGCAGTGACAGCGCACCATCCGTCCTGGGACACAGAGGACACAGTGACAGCGCACCATCCATCCTGGGACACAGAGGAGGCAGTGACAGCGCACCATCCGTCCTGGGACACAGGCAGTGACAGCGCACCATCCGTCCGAGGACACAGAGGAGGCAGTGACAGCGCACCATCCGTCCGGGGACACAGAGGACGCAGTGACAATCCGTCCATACAGTCACAGGTGGAGGCCAAGTCATCCTTCAGCATTGCTGTCCACCGCTTCAATATGTCGTTTGCGATGCTCCGCCATGCCCCGCCTGCCCGCTTTCTCTACCCGGACATCAGCATGCTCTCAGACGATGAGGACAGCAGTAGTGACAGCTCCTGCGAAAAAGGATTCCATCACTCAGGAGGTGGAAGTAAAAGGGAACATAAAAAGTGCCCGCGACTGCATCGAGAACCACGTCAGCGACATACGGCCAACGCCCGTGAGAGGGACCGGACCAACAGCGTCAACAACGCCTTCACGGCCCTGCGCACGCTCATTCCCACCGAACCCGCGGACCGCAAACTCTCCAAAATAGAGACTCTACGCCTGGCATCCAGCTACATCTCACATCTGGGAAATGTACTACTGCTTGGAGAAGCATGCGGAGACGGACAACCCTGCCACACGAGCCCCCCGTACTACCAGCATCACCCCACCACTGCCAGTCCCAAACATCTGGAGCCCGAGCACGGCCAACCTAAGCAAATCTGCACCTTCTGCCTCAGCAACCAGCGGAAACAGGTGAGAACCGATGTCAGAAGGCCTATATCGCCACCACCTGGGGGGCACACACAACCTGGGGGCTATAATACCTCCCTGAAACCATGCACATCCCAAGGTCCTGTAATTGTAACATTCAACCCCGCAGGACAACTATACATGTATATGGTGGATGGTGAGGAGGAGCGGACACTTCTAGTCCTGTCCTGTAGTGATGTATATAGTATATACCCAAGAGGACGGTGAGGAGGAGCGGACACTTCTAGTCCTGTCCTGTAATGATGTATATAGTATATACCCAGGAGGACGGTGAGGAGGAGCGGACACTTCTAGTCCTGTCCTGTAGTGATGTATACAGTATATACCCAGGAGGATGGTGAGGAGGAGCGGACACTTCTAGTCCTGTCGTGATGTATACAGTATAAACACAGGAGGACGGTGAGGAGGAGCGGACACTTCTAGTCCTGTCCTGTAGTGATGTATATAGTATATACCCAGGAGGACGGTGAGGAGGAGCGGACACTTCTAGTCCTGTCCTGTAGTGATGTATACAGTATATACCCAGGAGGACGGTGAGGAGGAGCGGACACTTCTAGTCCTGTCCTGTAGTGATGTATATAGTATATACCCAGGAGGACGGTGAGGAGGAGCGGACACTTCTAGTCCTGTCCTGTAGTGATGTATATAGTATATACCCAGGAGGACGGTGAGGAGGAGCGGACACTTCTAGTCCTGTCCTGTAGTGATGTATATAGTATATACCCAGGAGGACGGTGAGGAGGAGCGAACACTTCTAGTCCAGTCCTGTAGTGATGTATACAGTATATACCCAAGAGGACGGTGAGGAGGAGCGGACACTTCTAGTCCTGTCCTGTAGTGATGTATATAGTATATACCCAGGAGGACGGTGAGGAGGAGCGGACACTTCTAGTCCTGTCCTGTACTGATGTATATAGTTTATACCCAGGAGGATGGTGAGGAGGAGCGGACACTTCTAGTCCTGTCCTGTAGTGATATATATAGTATATACCCAGGAGGACGGTGAGGAGGAGCGGACACTTCTAGTCCTGTCCTGTAGTGATGTATATAGTATATACCCAGGAGGACGGTGAGGAGGAGCGGACACTTCTAGTCCTGTCCTGTAGTGATGTATACAGTATATACCCAGGAGGACGGTGAGGAGGAGCGGACACTTCTAGTCCTGTCCTGTAGTGATGTATATAGTATATACCCAGGAGGACGGTGAGGAGGAGCGGACACTTCTATTCCTGTCCTGTAGTGATGTATATAGTATATACCCAGGAGGACGGTGAGGAGGAGCGGACACTTCTAGTCCTGCCTGTAGTGATGTATATAGTATATACCCAGGAGGACGGTGAGGAGGAGCGAACACTTCTAGTCCAGTCCTGTAGTGATGTATATAGTATATACCCAAGAGGACGGTGAGGAGGAGCGGACACTTCTAGTCCTGTCCTGTAGTGATGTATATAGTATATACCCAGGAGGACGGTGAGGAGGAGCGAACACTTCTAGTCCAGTCCTGTAGTGATGTATACAGTATATACCCAAGAGGACGGTGAGGAGGAGCGGACACTTCTAGTCCTGTCCTGTAGTGATGTATATAGTATATACCCAGGAGGACGGTGAGGAGGAGCGGACACTTCTAGTCCTGTCCTGTACTGATGTATATAGTTTATACCCAGGAGGATGGTGAGGAGGAGCGGACACTTCTAGTCCTGTCCCGTAGTGATGTATATAGTATATACCCAGGAGGACGGTGAGGAGGAGCGGACACTTCTAGTCCTGTCCTGTAGTGATGTGTGCAGTATATACCCAGGAGGACGGTGAGGAGGAGCGGACACTTCTAGCCCTGTCCTGTAGTGATGTATATAGTATATACCCAGGAGGACGGTGAGGAGGAGCGGACACTTCTAGTCCTGTCCCGTAGTGATGTATATAGTATATACCCAGGAGGACGGTGAGGAGGAGCGGACACTTCTAGTCCTGTCCTGTAGTGATGTGTGCAGTATATACCCAGGAAGACGGTGAGGAGGAGCGGACACTTCTAGTCCTGTCCTGTAGTGATGTATATAGTATATACCCAGGAGGACGGTGAGGAGGAGCGGACACTTCTAGTCCTGTCATGTAGTGATGTATATAGTATATACCCAGGAGGACGGTGAGGAGGAGCGGACACTTCTAGTCCTGTCCTGTAGTGATGTGTGCAGTATATACCCAGGAGGACGGTGAGGAGGAGCGGACACTTCTAGCCCTGTCCTGTAGTGATGTATATAGTATATACCCAGGAGGACGGTGAGGAGGAGCGGACACTTCTAGTCCTGTCCCGTAGTGATGTATATAGTATATACCCAGGAGGACGGTGAGGAGGAGCGGACACTTCTAGTCCTGTCCTGTAGTGATGTGTGCAGTATATACCCAGGAAGACGGTGAGGAGGAGCGGACACTTCTAGTCCTGTCCTGTAGTGATGTATATAGTATATACCCAGGAGGACGGTGAGGAGGAGCGGACACTTCTAGTCCTGTCATGTAGTGATGTATATAGTATATACCCAGGAGGATGGTGAGCAGGAGCGGACACTTCTAGTCCTGTAGTGATGTATATAGTATATACCCAGGAGGACGGTGAGGAGGAGCGGACACTTCTAGTCCTGTCCTGTAGTGATGTATATAGTATATACCCAGGAGGACGGTGAGGAGGAGCGGACACTTCTAGTCCTTTCCTGTAGTGATGTATATAGTATATACCCAGGAGGACGGTGAGGAGGAGCGGACACTTCTAGTCCTGTCATGTAGTGATGTATATAGTATATACCCAGGAGGACGGTGAGGAGGAGCGGACACTTCTAGTCCTGTCCTGTAGTGATGTGTATATAGTATATACCCAGGAGGACGGTGAGGAGGAGCGGACACTTCTAGTCCTGTCCTGTACTGATGTATATAGTATATACCCAGGAGGATGGTGAGGAGGAGCGGACACTTCTAGTCCTGTCCTGTAGTGATGTGTATATAGTATATACCCAGGAGGACGGTGAGGAGGAGCGGACACTTCTAGTCCTGTCCTGTACTGATGTATATAGTATATACCCAGGAGGATGGTGAGGAGGAGTGGACACTTCTAGTCCTGTCCTGTACTGATGTATATAGTATATACCCAGGAGGATGGTGAGGAGGAGCGGACACTTCTAGTCCTGTCCTGTAGTGATGTATATAGTATATACCCAGGAGGACGGTGAGGAGGAGCGGACACTTCTAGCCCTGTCCTGTAGTGATGTATATAGTATATACCCAGGAGGACGGTGAGGAGGAGCGGACACTTCTAGTCCTGTCATGTAGTGATGTATATAGTATATACCCAGGAGGACGGTGAGGAGGAGCGGACACTTCTAGCCCTGTCCTGTAGTGATGTATATAGTATATACCCAGGAGGACGGTGAGGAGGAGCGGACACTTCTAGTCCTGTCATGTAGTGATGTATATAGTATATACCCAGGAGGATGGTGAGCAGGAGCGGACACTTCTAGTCCTGTAGTGATGTATATAGTATATACATAGGAGGACGGTGAGCAGGAGCGGACACTTCTAGTCCTGTCCTGTAGTGATGTATATAGTATATACCCAGGAGGACGGTGAGGAGGAGCGGACACTTCTAGTCCTGTCCTGTAGTGATGTATATAGTATATACCCAGGAGGACGGTGAGGAGGAGCGGACACTTCTAGTCCTGTCATGTAGTGATGTATATAGTATATACCCAGGAGGACGGTGAGGAGGAGCGGACACTTCTAGTCCTGTCCTGTAGTGATGTGTATATAGTATATACCCAGGAGGACGGTGAGGAGGAGCGGACACTTCTAGTCCTGTCCTGTAGTGATGTATATAGTATATACCCAGGAGGACGGTGAGGATGAGCGGACACTTCTAGTCCTGTCCTGTAGTGATGTATATAGTATATACCCAGGTGGACGGTGAGGAGGAGCGGACACTTCTAGTCCTGTCCTGTAGTGATGTATATAGTATATACCCAGGTGGACGGTGAGGAGGAGCAGACACTTCTAGTCCTGTCCTGTAGTGATGTATATAGTATATACCCAGGAGGACGGTGAGGAGGAACGGACACTTCTAGTCCTGTCCTGTAGTGATGTATATAGTATATACCCAGGAGGATGGTGAGGAGGAGCGGACACTTCTAGTCCTGTCCTGTAGTGATGTATATAGTATATACCCAGGTGGATGGTGAGGAGGAGCGGACACTTCTAGTCCTGTCCTGTAGTGATGTATATAGTATATACCCAGGAGGACGGTGAGGATGAGCGGACACTTCTAGTCCTGTCCTGTAGTGATGTATATAGTATATACCCAGGTGGATGGTGAGGAGGAGCGGACACTTCTAGTCCTGTCCTGTAGTGATGTATATAGTATATACCCAGGTGGATGGTGAGGAGGAGCAGACACTTCTAGTCCTGTCGTGATGTATATAGTATATACCCAGGAGGACGGTGAGGAGGAGCGGACACTTCTAGTCCTGTCCTGTAGTGATGTATACAGTATATACCCAGGAGGACGGTGAGGAGGAGCGGACACTTCTAGTCCTGTCCTGTAGTGATGTATATAGTATATACCCAGGAGGACGGTGAGGATGAGCGGACACTTCTAGTCCTGTCCTGTAGTGATGTATATAGTATATACCCAGGTGGACGGTGAGGAGGAGCGGACACTTCTAGTCCTGTCCTGTAGTGATGTATATAGTATATACCCAGGAGGATGGTGAGGAGGAGCGGACACTTCTAGTCCTGTCCTGTAGTGATGTATATAGTATATACCCAGGAGGACGGTGAGGAGGAGCGGACACTTCTAGTCCTGTCCTGTAGTGATGTATATAGTATATACCCAGGAGGATGGTGAGGAGGAGCGGACACTTCTAGTCCTGTCCTGTAGTGATGTATATAGTATATACCCAGGTGGATGGTGAGGAGGAGCAAACGCTTCTAGTCCTGTCCTGTAGTGATGTATATAGTATATACCCAGGAGGATGGTGAGGAGGAGCGGACGCTTCTAGTCCTGTCCTGTAGTGATGTATATAGTATATACCCAGGTGGATGGTGAGGAGGAGCAGACACTTCTAGTCCTGTCCTGTAGTGAAGTATATAGTCTTTTGGGGTCTGTCTCTACCCCCTTTCTATGCTGCAGTCTTTTGGGGTGTCTCTCTCCCCGCCGACATATTCCGCAGCACTTTACATTTCAGAGGGGATTTGTACAGACAATAGACATTACAGCATAACAATAATCACATAGATGATAACAGATACCAAGAGGAATGAGGGCCCTGCTCGCAAGCTTACAGTCTATGAGGAAAGAGGTAAACACGAAAGATGGGTGGTAACAGTTGCCTTGATTGTATGGACCAGCCATAATGTTAAGTGTGTAACAGTACAGACACAGAGGGCTAATGGATGCATAAAGCATGTGGGAACATGATGCGGGGAACCTGATTATGGTAAAACGTTTGGCTGTGCCACCCAGGGACAGATTAGGTTAATGTGTTGAGGCGATAGGCCAGTCTGAATAAATGAGTTTTCAGGGCACGCTTAAACTTGGGGATTGGTGACTAATCGTATTGACCTGGGAAGTGCATTCCAAAGAATTGGCGCAGCACGTGTAAAGTCTTGGAGACGGGAGTGGGAGGTTCTGATTATTGAGGATGCTAACCTCAGGTCATCAGCAGAACGGAGGGCGCGGGTAGGGTGGGATACTGAAACAAGGGAGGAGATGTAGGGTGGTGCTGAGCCATGAAGAGCTTTGTGGGTGAGGGTAATAAGTTTATACTGAATTCTGGAGTGGATAGGTAGCCAGTGTAATGACTGGCACAAGGTAGAGGCATCGGTGTAACGATTGGTGAGGAATATGATCCTGGCTGCAGCATTCAAGACAGACTGGAGGGGGGAGAGTTTGGTAAGAGGGAGACCGATTAGAAGAGAGTTACATAGTCCAGACGAGAATGAATAAGAGAAACAGTAAGAGTTTTTGCGGAGTCAAAAGTAAGAAAAGATCGAATTCTAGAAATGTTTTTGAGGTGCAGATAACAAGAGCGAGACAGTGATCGAATGTGGAGTCAAGTATGACCCTAAGACAGCGGGCCTGTTGCTGGGGAGTAATAGTGGAACCACACACGGAAATGGAAATGTTGGGTATAGGTACATTAGTAGCGGGAGGAAACACAAGGAGTTCAGTCTTTGACAGGTTCACTTTCAGATGTTGTGAGAACATGATGTTAGACACAGCGAAATGACCATATATGTTCGGACCCAATCTTCAAACAAATTCAGCACAAATAGGGTACCAACAGAAGCACGAATATAGCAAATTCAACTGTGGCGATCAATTCCGAACAAATTCGCTCATCTCTTTCTGTGATCAGCAATTTTCACAGATTCTCTGGGATTTGGGTCTGGATGGTGACTGGGAAGTTCACACTCATGAATATGCTCTCATCTAAACCCTCCATTGTAGCCCTGGCAGGATGTTGAGGGTCACTGTCCGCTGGAAGGTGAACCTACACCCCAGTCTGAAGTCTTCTGCAGCCTCTGGCAGGTTTTCCTCCTGGATTGCTCTGTGTTTAGCTCCATCCATCTTCCCATCACCTTTGACCAGCTTTTCTGCCCCTGCTGAAGAAAAGCCTCCCCACAGCAGGAGGCTGCCACGACCATGTGTGATGGTGGCGATGATGTTTTCAGGGTGATGTGCATTGTTAGTTTTCCACCAGACATAGTGTTCTATATTTAGCCCAAAAAGTAATTTATTGGTCTCATTTGACCAGGGCCCCTTCCTCCACATGCTCATTTTGTCATGGCTTTCTGCAAACTGAAAACAGGACTTAAGGCTTTCACAAATGACTTCTTCTTGCCACCCATCCATTAAGGTTAGATTTATGGAGAACACGACTAATATCTGTCTTATGGACAAATTCTCCCACCTGAGCTGTGGATCGGGGTCGCTCCCCATGACCACAGGTCTCTCGGCTGCTTCTCTAATTAACGCTCTCTTTGCTTGGGATGTCACGTGAGGTGAACACACATGTCTTGATAGGTTTTCAGTTGGGCCATACACCTTCCATTCTTGGATGATGGATTGATGCTCTGTGAAATGTTCAGTGTTTGGGCTATTTATATAATCTCTCTCTGCTTTCATCTTCTCCGCCACTTTATCCCTGACCTGTCTGGTGGGTTCCTTTGTTTTTTATGATGCTGTTTGATCCCTAATGTTCTCACACAAACCTTCAGAAAACAGCTGTAGTTATACAGAGAAGAAATCACCTAGGTGAACGCTATGTACTAATTAAGTCAGTTCTGGGGGCATCAGACTACAGGGGGCTGAATAGATATAATTATTTATATTGTTAAAATGTTTAGAAAACTCTGTATAATTTTCTTTACACGTCACAAACACTGTGTTGTATCACAAAAAATACATTAAGGCTATGTGCCCACGTAGAGTTTTTTAAACGCTCAGGAAACGGGTTCTCCTTCCCAGAAAACGCGCTTTTTTTCCGTGCATCTTTTGGACTATAGGAAATAGCCAAAAACGCAGACCTAAGCGGAAATTAATGAACATGCTGCACTTTTTACCGCTAAGCGTCTCTTTAGCGGTAAAAAACGCATCCATTGGCACAAAAAGGCCAAAATGGATTTAAATGAATGGGATGCTTCTTTTAAGCGTTTTTTATGCGGTTTGACCCCGAAAAACGCAGCAAAAACGCTTAAAAAAACGCTACGTGGGCACACAGCCTTAAGCTTACAGGTATAATGTGAAAGATGTAGAAAAGGTCACAGGGTAGGAAGACTCAAGACATTGTACCCTAGAATGACTAGAAGTGTCCGCTCCTCCTCACTGTCCTCCTGGGTATATACTATATACATCACTACAGGACAGGACTAGAAGTGACCGCTCCTCCTCACCATCCTCCTGGGTATATACTATATACATCACTACATAACAGGACTAGAAGTGTCCGCTCCTCCTCACCGTCCTCCTGGGTATATACTATATACATCACTACAGGACAGGACTAGAAGTGACCGCTCCTCCTCACTGTCCTCCTGGGTATATACTATATACATCACTACAGGACAGGACTAGAAGTGACCGCTCCTCCTCACCATCCTCCTGGGTATATACTATATACATCACTACATAACAGGACTAGAAGTGTCCGCTCCTCCTCACCGTCCTCCTGGGTATATACTATATACATTACTACAGAACAGGACTAGAAGTGTCCGCTCTTCCTCACCGTCCTCCTGGGTATATACTATATACATCACTACAGGACAGGACTAGAAGTGTCCGCTCCTCCTCACCGTCCTCCTGGGTATATACTATATACATCACTACAGGACAGGACTAGAAGTGTCCGCTCCTCCTCACCGTCCTCCTGGGTATATACTATATACATCACTACAGGATAGGGCTAGAAGTGTCCGCTCCTCCTCACCATCCTTCTGGGTATATACTATATACATTACTACAGGACAGGACTAGAAGTGTCCGCTCCTCCTCACCGTCCTCCTGGGTATATACTATATACATCACTACAGGACAGGACTAGAAGTGTCCGCTCCTCCTCACCGTCCTCCTGGGTATATACTATATACATCACTACAGGACAGGACTAGAAGTGTCCGCTCCTCCTCACCGTCCTCCTGGGTATATACTATATACATCACTACAGGATAGGGCTAGAAGTGTCCGCTCCTCCTCACCATCCTCCTGGGTATATACTATATACATCACTACAGGACAGGACTAGAAGTGTCCGCTCCTCCTCACCATCCTCCTGGGTATATACTGTATACATCACTACAGGACTAGAAGTGTCCGCTCCTCCTCACCGTCCTCCTGGGTATATACTATATACATCACTACAGGACAGGACTAGAAGTGTCCACTCCTCCTCACCGTCCTCCTGGGTATATACTATATACATCACTACAGGACAGGACTAGAAGTGTCCGCTCCTCCTCACAGTCCTCCTGGGTATATACTATATACATCACTACAGGACAGGACTAGAAGTGTCCGCTCCTCCTCACCGTCCTCCTGGGTATATACTATATACATCACTACAGGACTAGAAGTGTCCGCTCCTCCTCACCATCCTCCTGGGTATATACTATATACATCACTACAGGACAGGACTAGAAGTGTCCGCTCCTCCTCACCATCCTCCTGGGTATATACTATATACATCAGTACAGGACAGGACTAGAAGTGTCCGCTCCTCCTCACCGTCCTCCTGGGTATATACATCACTACAGGATAGGGCTAGAAGTGTCCGCTCCTCCTCACCGTCCTCCTGGGTATATACTATATACATTACTACAGGACAGGACTAGAAGTGTCCACTCCTCCTCACCGTCCTCCTGGGTATATACTATATACATCAGTACAGGGCAGGACTAGAAGTGTCCGCCCTCCTCACCGTCCTCCTGGGTATATACTATATACATCACTACAGGACAGGACTAGAAGTGTCCGCTCCTCCTCACCGTCCTCCTGGGTATATACATCACTACAGGACAGGACTAGAAGTGTCCGCTCCTCCTCACCGTCCTCCTGGGTATATACTATATACATCACTACAGGACAGGACTAGAAGTGTCCGCTCCTCCTCACCATCCTCCTGGGTATATACTATATACATCAGTACAGGGCAGGACTAGAAGTGTCCGCCCTCCTCACAGACCTCCTGGGTATATACTATATACATCACTACAGGACAGGAATAGAAGTGTCCGCTCCTCCTCACCGTCCTCCTGGGTATATACTGTATACATCACTACAGGACTAGAAGTGTCCGCTCCTCCTCACCGTCCTCCTGGGTATATACTATATACATCACTACAGGACAGGACTAGAAGTGTCCGCTCCTCCTCACCGTCCTCCTGGGTATATACATCACTACAGGACAGGACTAGAAGTGTCCGCTCCTCCTCACAGTCCTCCTGGGTATATACTATATACATCACTACAGGACAGGACTAGAAGTGTCCGCTCCTCCTCACCATCCTCCTGGGTATATACTATATACATCACTACAGGACAGGACTAGAAGTGTCCGCTCCTCCTCACCGTCCTCCTGGGTATATACTATATACATCACTACAGGACAGGACTAGAAGTGTCCGCTCCTCCTCACCGTCCTCCTGGGTATATACTATATACATCACTACAGGACAGGACTAGAAGTGTCCGCTCCTCCTCACCGTCCTCCTGGGTATATACTATATACATCACTACAGGACAGGACTAGAAGTGTCCGCTCCTCCTCACCGTCCTCCTGGGTATATACTATATACATCACTACAGGACAGGACTAGAAGTGTCCGCTCCTCCTCACCGTCCTCCTGGGTATATACTATATACATCACTACAGGACAGGACTAGAAGTGTCCGCTCCTCCTCACCGTCCTCCTGGGTATATACTATATACATCACTACAGGACAGGACAGGACTAGAAGTGTCCGCTCCTCCTCACCGTCCTCCTGGGTATATACTGTATACATCACTACAGGACTAGAAGTGTCCGCTCCTCCTCACCGTCCTCCTGGGTATATACATCACTACAGGACAGGACTAGAAGTGTCCGCTCCTCCTCACCGTCCTCCTGGGTATATACTATATACATCACTACAGGACAGGACTAGAAGTGTCCGCTCCTCCTCACCGTCCTCCTGGGTATATACTATATACATCACTACAGGACAGGACTAGAAGTGTCCGCTCCTCCTCACCGTCCTCCTGGGTATATACTATATACATCACTACAGGACAGGACTAGAAGTGTCCGCTCCTCCTCACCGTCCTCCTGGGTATATACTATATACATCAGTACAGGACAGGACTAGAAGTGTCCGCTCCTCCTCACCGTCCTCCTGGGTATATACTATATACATCAGTACAGGACAGGACTAGAAGTGTCCGCTCCTCCTCACCGTCCTCCTGGGTATATACTATATACATCACTACAGGACAGGACTAGAAGTGTCCGCTCCTCCTCACCGTCCTCCTGGGTATATACTATATACATCACTACAGGACAGGACTAGAAGTGTCCGCTCCTCCTCACCATCCTCCTGGGTATATACTATACACATCACTACAGGACAGGACTAGAAGTGTCCGCTCCTCCTCACCATCCTCCTGGGTATATACTATATACATCAGTACAGGACAGGACTAGAAGTGTCCGCTCCTCCTCACCGTCCTCCTGGGTATATACTGTATACATCACTACAGGACAGGACTAGAAGTGTCCGCTCCTCCTCACCATCCTCCTGGGTATATACTGTATACATCACTACAGGACAGGACTAGAAGTGTCCGCTCCTCCTCACCATCCTCCTGGGTATATACTATATACATCAGTACAGGACAGGACTAGAAGTGTCCGCTCCTCCTCACCATCCTCCTGGGTATATACTGTATACATCACTACAGGACAGGACTAGAAGTGTCCGCTCCTCCTCACCGTCCTCCTGGGTATATACTATATACATCAGTACAGGACAGGACTAGAAGTGTCCGCTCCTCCTCACCGTCCTCCTGGGTATATACTATATACATCACTACAGGACTAGAAGTGTCCGCTCCTGCTCACCTTCCTCCTGGGTATATACTATATACATCACTACAGGACAGGACTAGAAGTGTCCGCTCCTCCTCACCATCCTCCTGGGTATATACTATATACATCAGTACAGGACAGGACTAGAAGTGTCCGCTCCTCCTCACCGTCCTCCTGGGTATATACTGTATACATCACTACAGGACAGGACTAGAAGTGTCCGCTCCTCCTCACCGTCCTCCTGGGTATATACTATATACATCAGTACAGGACAGGACTAGAAGTGTCCGCTCCTCCTCACTGTCCTCCTGGGTATATACTATATTCCTGTATCCTGAAGTCTTATCATCCAGTCACACCTAAAGCTGCAGGATGCATGTCAGTGGAGATCAGTGCATTGTGTGAGGTCAGGCTCAACAGATTGTGCGGTGCAGGGCAATATTCCCCGACTTTGTGATCAGCGTTTGTAAACAGGATACCAACTCCAAGCAGCCACACTTCTTAGGGTATGTGCACACGCTGCGGATTCTGCTGCGGATCTGCAGTGGATTAAGCCCTGCGGATCTGCAGCAGTTTTTGCTGTGGTGTACAGTACCATTATAACCTATAGAAATCAAAAACCGCAGTGCACATGCTGCGAAATTTTCTGTGCGGATTTGCTACGGTTTCAAATTCGCAGCATGTCACTTCTTTCTGCGGAATCCACAGCGGTTTCACACCTTCTCCATTGTAGAGGTGTGAAACCGCAGGGGTAAACCGCAGGCTAATCCACAGATAAACCGCAGGTCTTTTGACCTGCAGATTTTGCTAAATCCGCGCGAAAAATTCCGCAGGTGAATCTGCAACGTGTGCATGCAGCCTTATAGCTGAGGTTTTTAATATTATCATGATTGACAGGAATGTCAGCGGCGTGGGCCAGCCCCCTCCACGTTTCTGCTCTGTCCTGAATGGTTTAACTCTCTCTTGTATTGCGACCCTCGGCCCCCATATTCCAGGTTCCTCCACGTTGCGGCTCTGTCCTGGATGGTCTAACGCTCTTGTATTGCGTCCCTCGGCCCTCCATGTTTCTGGTCTGTCCTGGATGGTGTAACGCTCGTGTATTGCCCCCCTCCACACTCCAGGTTCCTCCACGTTTCTGGTCTGTCCTGGATGGTGTAACGCTCTTGTATTGCGCCCCTCCACGTTTCTGGTCTGTCCTGGATGGCGGAAGGCTCTTGTATTGCGCCCCTCCACACTCCAGGTTCCTCCACGTTTCAGGTCTGTCCTGGATGGCGTAACGCTCTTGTATTGCGCCCCTCCACGTTTCTGGTCTGTCCTGGATGGCGGAACGCTCTTGTATTGCGCCCCTCCACACTCCAGGTTCCTCCACGTTTCTGGTCTGTCCTGGATGGTATACCGCTCTCGTATTGCGCCCCTCCACACTCCAGGTTCCTCCACATTTCTGGTCTGTCCTGGATGGCGGAAGGCTCTTGTATTGCGCCCCTCCACACTCCAGGTTCCTCCACGTTTCAGGTCTGTCCTGGATGGCGTAACGCTCTTGTATTGCGCCCCTCCACGTTTCTGGTCTGTCCTGGATGGCGGAACGCTCTTGTATTGCGCCCCTCCACACTCCAGGTGCCTCCACGTTTCTGGTCTGTCCTGGATGGTATACCGCTCTCGTATTGCGCCCCTCCACACTCCAGGTTCCTCCACATTTCTGGTCTGTCCTGGATGGCGGAAGGCTCTTGTATTGCGCCCCTCCACACTCCAGGTTCCTCCACGTTTCAGGTCTGTCCTGGATGGCGTAACGCTCTTGTATTGCGCCCCTCCACGTTTCTGGTCTGTCCTGGATGGCGGAACGCTCTTGTATTGCGCCCCTCCACACTCCAGGTTCCTCCACGTTTCTGGTCTGTCCTGGATGGCGGAACGCTCTTGTATCGCGCCCCTCCACACTCCAGGTTCCTCCACGTTTCAGGTCTGTCCTGGATGGCGTAACACTCTTGTATTGCGCCCCTCCACGTTTCTGGTCTGTCCTGGATGGCGGAACGCTCTTGTATTGCGCCCCTCCACACTCCAGGTTCCTCCACGTTTCTGGTCTGTCCTGGATGGCGGAACGCTCTTGTATCGCGCCCCTCCACACTCCAGGTTCCTCCACGTTTCAGGTCTGTCCTGGATGGCGTAACACTCTTGTATTGCGCCCCTCTACACTCCAGGTTCCTCCACGTTTCTGGTCTGTCCTGGATGGTATAACGCTCTTGTATTGCGCCCCTCCACACTCCAGGTTCCTCCACGTTTCTGGTCTGTCCTGGATGGCGTAACACTCTTGTATTGCGCCCCTCCACGTTTCTGGTCTGCCCTGGATGGCGTAACGCTCTTGTATTGCGCCCCTCCACACTCCAGGTTCCTCCATGTTTCTGGTCTGTCCTGGATGGCGTAACGCTCTTGTATTGCTCCCTCCACACTCCAGGTTCCGCCACGTTGTTGCTCTGTCCTGGATGGTGTAACGCTCTATCTTGCAATGCACCCCGCAGCCCCCCGTGCCACCTCGCTCACCTCCCCCTATTACTCCTCTCGCTGCTAGCAGTTACCATTTGACAGTTTCTGATAAGGAAACTAAAATTCTTTGAAAATAATGTACACTACCGTTCAAAAGTTTGGGGTCACCCAGACAATTTTGTGTTTTCCATGAAGACTCATACTTTTATTAATCACATGAGTTGCCAAATGAATTGAGAATCTCGTCCAGACATTGACAAGGTTGGAAAAAAGATTTTTATGTGAAATAATAATTTTCTCCTTCACACTTTGCTTTCGGCACAGAATGCTCCTTTGCAGCAGTTCTAGCATTGAAGACCTTTGGCATTCTAGCAGTTAATTTGCTGCAGTAATCTGGAGAAATTTCACCCCATGCTTCCAGAAGCCCCTCCCACAAGTTGGTTTGGCTTGTTGGTCACGTTTTGCGCACCATACGGTCAAGCTGCTCCCACAACAGCTCAATGGGGTTGAGATCTGGTAACGGCGTTGGCCGCTCCATTACAGACAGAATACCAGCTGCCGGCTTCTTCCCTAAATAGTTTTTGCATAATTTGGAGGTGTGCTTTGGGTCATTGTCCTTTTATAGGATGAAATTGGCTCCAATCAAGCGCTGTCCACAGGGCATGGCGTTGCAAAATGGAGTGATAGTCTTCCTTATTCAAAATCCCTTTTAGCTTGTACAAATCTCCCACTTTACCAGCACCAAAGCAACCCCAGACCATCACATTGCCTCCACCATGCTTGACAGAAGGCGTCAGGCACTCTTCCAGCATCTTTTCAGTTGTTCTGCGCCTCACAAATGTTCTTCTGTGTGATCCAAACACCTCAAACTTGGATTCGTCTGTCCATAACACTTCTTTCCAATCTTCCTCTGTCCAATGTCTGTGTTCTTTTGCCCGTATTAATACTTTCCTTTTAATAGCCAGTCTCAGATATGGCTTTTTCTTTGCCACTCTGCCCTGAAGGCCAGCATCCCGGAGTCGCCTCTTCACTGTAGACATTGACACTGGCGTTTTGCATGTACTATTTAATGAAGCTGCCAGTTGAGGACCTGTGAGGTGTCGATTTCTCAAACTACAGACACTAATGTACTTGTCTTGTTGATCAGTTCTGCAGCGGGGCCTCCCACTTCTCTTTCTACTCTGGTTAGAGCCTGTTTGTGCTCTCCTCTGAAGGGAGTATAGTACACACCGTTGTAGGAAGTCTTCAGTTTCTTGGCAATTTCTCGCATGGAATAGCCTTCATTTCTAAGGACAAGAATAGACTGTCGAGTTTCACATGAAAGTTCTGTTTTTCTGCCTATTTTGAGAGTTTAATGGAACCAACAAATGTAATGCTGCAGATTCTAAGCTAGCTCAAAGGAAAGTCAGGTTTATAGCTTCTCTAATCAGCCAAACTGTTTTCAGCAGTGCTAACATACTTGCACAAGGGTTTTCAAGAGTATTCTAACCATCCATTAGCCTTCTTACACAGTAAGCAATCACAAAGTACCATAAGAATACTGGAGTGATGGTTGTTGGAAATGGGCCTCTATACACCTATGAAGATACTGCATTACAAATCAGACGTTTGCAGCTAGAATAGTCATTTACCACATTCACAATGTATAGAGTGTTTCTGAATGATTTAATGTTAGCTTCATTGGAAAAAACTGTGCTTTTCTTTCAAAAATAAGGAAATTTCTAAGTGACCCTCAACTTTTGAACGGTAGTGTATATATCCCGCATAAAACAAAGCGCACCCATCAGTGCAACTTTGATGCCACTCCAGGGGGTGCACAGGGGAGCTAGTCACTGGGGTCTTTCCAGGTTAACGCTTTCCTTCATTCTCTCTTTAGGGAAAAGATCGAGAGAGGAAGACTACGATCAGAACCTAATGAAGGCTGTGGGGGGCAAGGACCCCCGGTGACTCCCTGAATTCACAGTGGATGAGAGCAGTGAGCCAGGACAACACATCCAAGAAGAACGGGGCAGATGCATCCCAAATCCAGGGATCAACAGATGAGATGCCGAGCCTCCTTTCCGAGGGTTCCATCTTGGAAGGAGGAGCCTGTGGAAGGCAGTGGGGGTTGCACACAGGCCACCAAGTGGCAAATGTCAGCCGTGGACAAGACCAATGGTTGCGCTCTATGGTGGTCACCACAGAACACTCATCCTACCGCCCGATAATCCTGGAGGGTCACTGTTCGGAGACCCGCGGCCCGCGCTGTGGCCCATACCAGACTTTAGGACTGGTGTACTGTCCATTGCCTCAATAAAGAGATGTTGTCTATTTATACGACCGATGCGGTCTGTGTCACAGCGGAGGACCCCCTACATGCAGATATGGGGGCGGCCCGAGGATACCCACAGGCAAAAAATGGGGGGGGGGAGGACTTGAGAATCGAGGGCACCCTTTTTGCCCACTGCTAGATATGAGAGAGGGAGGGTGGGAGCTACCCAGAGGATCCCGCCCCGCCACAGGCAGTTAAGGGGGGGGGGGGGGGGGAGGAGGCGACATCCAAGGATCCACCTCACATGCAGATAAGGGGGCAGCCTGGGGATCTCCCACAGGCATACATGGGGCAGCCAGGGTTCAAGGGGGCAGCCCGAGGATCGCCCCCAGGCCGATATGTGGGTGGAGGAGGCAAACCGAGGATCCACCCAGGCAGATAAGGGGGCAGCCTGGGGTTCCCTATGCACATATAAGGGTGATGGGGCAGCCCAAAGATTCCCCCCCAAGGCAGATAAGGGGGCAGGGGAGCAGCCTGGGGATCCCCCACGGGCACATATAGGGGTGAAGGGGGTGGCCCGAGGCTCCGCCCAGGCAGATAAGGGGGCAACCTGACGATACCCCACAGGCACATATGAAGGTGAAGGGGCAACCCGAGGATTCCCCCCTGGCAGATAAGAGGGCAGGGGGCAGCCTAGGGATCCCCCACAGGCACATATAGGGGGTGGCCCAAGGACCCGCCCAGGCAGATAAGGGGGCAAACTAATCGATACCCCACAGGCACATATGAAGGTGAATTGGGCAACCCGAGGATTCCCCCCAGGCAGATAAGAGGGCAGGGGGCAGCCTAGGGAACCCCCACAGGCACATATGGGAGGTGAAGGGGTGGCCCGAGGATCACCCCCAGGCAGATAAGGGGGCAACCTGGGGATCCCCCACATGCACATGTGAAGGGGGTAGCCCGAGGCTTCCCCCACAGGCAGATAAAGGGGAAGCCTGGGGATCCACCCAGGCAGATAAGGGGGCAACCTGACTATACCCCACACAGGCACATATGAAGGCAAAGGGGGCAACCCGAGGATTCCCCTCCAGGCAGATAAAGGAGCAGGGGATCAGCATGGGGATCCTCCACAGGCACATATGAAGATGAAGGGGTGGAATTTGCCAACCAAGGACCCCCACAGGAGGGAAAATAAGGGTGCAGTTTGATAATCTCCCTACAGGCATATATGGGAGGAGGTACGTGCGACCTGAGGACCCCCTACTATCCACAGGCACATATGGGGTCAAAGGAGGGACGGCCCAGGGATCCCCTCAGACAGATATGTGGGAGGAGCGAGGAGGTGCAACCTTAGGAACCAAGGATCATTCATGAATGTGGTATCGAGGGAAGTCTGGCTCTTGTACTTGTACCTCCCATCATGTGTGTAGCAGGAAGAGAATGATATCCTCCTCCTCCCGAGTAATGTGGGTGGGGAGGATGGTGGGTCTGCCCACACTAGGGTAATAGAGGGACGCTGTGTGAACTGTCGTTCGGTGCTGACAAGTCTGGGCGCTCCTGAATCGGGCTCATCCCCATCAGCTTGGTGCCCTCTAGCTCCGCCCTCTCTCCTGTGACTGACAGCTCTGCCTTCATAGAGCCACAGGCGTCAAGAGATGGAGGAGACGACCACTGTGCACACAGCGCTTGGACTGGGTGTGAACAGCGCTCTGTGCTGAGGGGGACCTTTTAAGGGGCAATGACCCAATAAAATGAGTGACAGGTAGTGAAGCCACACATTAGCCCCAATAACAACTACTCTGACAAAGGGCAACACTGACATGAGACTCCTCCCACTACGGGGCACATGAGAGCTCCTGGTGTACAGCTGCAGCAGCCTCACTAGCTGTGCAGAGCGGCAGGGGTTAATGTCTCGGGGTGTTTAGTTTCGGAGGAGATGGGTTATAGGAAAAACTCCCTCAGATCCGCTGGGGTTTGGCAGGAATCTCATCATTCCACCCCGGAGCGGGGCCAAACAGGCATCTCAGAGCGGTGACCACCCGGGCATGGAGGGGTTAATGCTGCATGATGTCATCCCAGGGGCACAGAGGCGATTAACCCCCGAGCAACTGATAACGCAGAGAGGCCGGCGGGGCAGAAAAGGCCGCCCGTTCCGGCCCCCAGAGAGGAGAGTGCAAGAGAGCGAGCGAGAGGCTGGCTGCGCAGAAAAGGCCACACGCTCCGGCCCCCCAGAGAAAGGCTGGTGGGGTAGAAAAGGCCGCCCGCTCTAGCCCCCCAAAGAAGGGAGAACGAGAGGCTGCCGGATCACAAAATGCTGCCTGCTATGCCCCCCCAGAGAGGATAGAGTGAGCGAGAGGCCGGCGGGGCAAAAAAGGCCACACGCTCCGGCCCCCCCAAAGAGGCTGGCGGGGCAGAAAAGGCCGCCCGCTCTGGCCCCCCCAGAGAAAGGCTGGTGGGGTAGAAAAGGCCGCCCGCTCTAGCCCCCCAAAGAAGGGAGGAGAGGCTGGCGGATCAGAAAATGCTGCCTGCTATGCCCCCCCAGAGAGGATAGAGTGAGCGAGAGGCCGGCGGGGCAAAAAAGGCCACACGCTCCGGCCCCCCCAAAGAGGCTGGCGGGGCAGAAAAGGCCGCCCGCTCTGGCCCCCCCAGAGAGGCTGGCGGGGCAGAAAAGGCCGCCCACTCTGGCCCCCCAGAGAAGAGAGGAGAGGCTGGCGGATCAGAAAATGCTGCCTGCTCTAGCCCCCCCAGAGAGGATAGAGTGAGCGAGAGGCCGGCGGGACAGAAAAGGCCACCCGCTCTGCCCCCCTCCCCCCAGAGGAGAACTAGACTCTCTCGGGGCAGAAAAGGCCACCTGCTCTGGCCCCCCAGAGTAGAGCGAACGAGAGGCTGTCGGATCAGAAAAAGCTGCCTGCTCTGGCCCCCTAGAGAGGATAGAGTGAGCGAGAGGCCGGCGGGACAGAAAAGGTCACACACTCCGTCCCCCCAGAGAGAGGCCGGAGGGGCAGAAAAGGCAGCCCGCTTGGGCCCCCCAGAGGAGAACTAGACTCTTTCGGGACAGAAAATGCTGCCCGCTCTGGCCCCCAGTGAAGAGAGAACTAGACTCTCTCGGGGCAGAAAATGCTGCCCGCTCTGGCTCCCCAGAGGAAAGAGTGAGCGAGAGGCCAGCGGGGCACAAAAGGCCGCCCGCTCCAAACCCCCAGAGAGGAGAGTGCAAGAGAGCGAGCGAGAGGCCGGCTGCGCAGAGAAGGTCACACGCTCCGTCTCCCCAGAGAGTGGTCGGCGGGGCAGAAAAGGCCGCCCGCTCCGGCCCCCCAGAGGAGTGAGCAAGAGGCCGGCGGGGCACAAAAGGTTGCCTACTCCGGCACCCCAGAGAGGAGAAAGCGAGAGGCTGCAAGGGCAGAAAAGGCATCCCACTGTGGTCCTCCAGAGACAGCTCGAAAAAGAGGTCGGCAAGGCAAAAAAGGCGACCGCTGCAGCCCCCCAGACAGAAGTCAGCAGGGCAGAAAAGGCCACCTGCTCCGGCCCCCCAGAGAGAGACTGGAAAGAACACCCGCTCCAAGTCCCTCAGAGAGAGACCGGCGGGGCAGAAAAGGCCACCCATGCCGGCCCTACAGAATAGAGTGAGAGGCCGGCCGGGCAGAAAAGGCCACCCAATCCAGCCCCCCAGAGAGGAGAGTGCAAGAGAGCAAGCAAGAGGCTGGTGCAGCAGAAAAAGGCCGCCCGCTACGGACACCAGAGGCGAGAGAGCAAGAGGCCGGTGGGGCAGAAAAGGCCGCCCACTCTGGCGTCCCTGAGAGGGGAGTGCAAGAGAGAGCGAGAGGTCAGCAGGGCAGAAAAAGGCCGCTCTCTCAGGCAACCCAGAAAGTGGCCAGTGGGGCAGATGACGCTGGCTCTGGTCCCCCGGAGAGAGCGAGCAGCGGGGCAGAAAAGTACGCTCGCTCCAGCCACCCAGAGAGGAGAGAGCCAGCAGCAGGGCAGAAAAGGACGCCCAATCGAGCCCCTCGGAGAGAGAGGAGAGCGAGCAGCGAGGCAGAAAAGGACGCCCACTCCGGCCACCCTGAGAGGAGAGAGTGAGCAGCGGGGCAGAAAAGGACGCCCACTCCGGCCCCCCAGAGAGGAGAGAGCGAGCAGCGGGGCAGAAAAGGACGCCCACTCCGGCCCCCCAGAGAGGAGAGAGCGAGCAGCGGGGCAGAAAAGGACGCCCACTCCGGCCACCCTGAGAGGACAGAGTGAGCAGCGGGGCAGAAAAGTACGCCGGCTCCGGCCACCCAGAGAGGAGAGAGCCAGCAGCAGGGCAGAAAAGGACGCCAACTCCGGCCACCCTGAGAGGAGAGAGCGAGCAGCGGGGCAGAAAAGGATGCCCAATCGAGCCCCTCGGAGAGAGAGGAGAGCGAGCAGCGAGGCAGAAAAGGACGCCCACTCCGGCCACCCTGAGAGGAGAGAGTGAGCAGCGGGGCAGAAAAGGACGCCCACTCCGGCCCCCCAGAGAGGAGAGAGTGAGCAGCGGGGCAGAAAAGTACGCCCGCTCCGACCACCCAGAGAGGAGAGAGCCAGCAGCAGGGCAGAAAAGGACGCCCAATCGAGCCCCTCGGAGAGAGAGAGGAGAGCGAGCAGCGAGGCAGAAAAGGACGCCCACTCCGGCCACCCTGAGAGGAGAGAGTGAGCAGCGGGGCAGAAAAGGACGCCAACTCCGGCCACCCTGAGAGGAGAGAGCGAGCAGCGGGGCAGAAAAGGACGCCCAATCGAGCCCCTCGGAGAGAGAGGAGAGCGAGCAGCGAGGCAGAAAAGGACGCCCACTCCGGCCACCCTGAGAGGATAGAGTGAGCAGCAGGGCAGAAAAGGACGCCCACTCCGGCCACCCTGAGAGGAGAGAGCGAGCAGCGGGGCAGAAAAGGACGCCCAATCGAGCCCCTCGGAGAGAGAGGAGAGCGAGCAGCGAGGCAGAAAAGGACGCCCACTCCGGCCACCCTGAGAGGAGCGAGCGAGCAGCGGGGCAGAAAAGGACGCCCAATCGAGCCCCTCGGAGAGAGAGGAGAGCGAGCAGCGAGGCAGAAAAGGACGCCCACTCCGGCCACCCTGAGAGGATAGAGTGAGCAGCAGGGCAGAAAAGGACGCCCACTCCGGCCACCCTGAGAGGAGAGAGCGAGCAGCGGGGCAGAAAAGGACGCCCAATCGAGCCCCTCGGAGAGAGAGGAGAGCGAGCAGCGAGGCAGAAAAGGACGCCCACTCCGGCCACCCTGAGAGGAGAGAGTGAGCAGCAGGGCAGAAAAGGACGCCCACTCCGGCTCCCCAGAGAGGAGAGAGCGAGCAGCGGGGCAGAAAAGGACGCCCACTCCGGCCACCCTGAGAGGAGAGAGTGAGCAGCGGGGCAGAAAAGTACGCCCGCTCCGGCCACCCAGAGAGGAGAGAGCCAGCAGCAGGGCAGAAAAGGACGCCCACTCCGGCCACCCTGAGAGGAGAGAGAGCAGCGGGGCAGAAAAGTACGCCCGCTCCGGCCACCCAGAGAGGAGAGAGCCAGCAGCAGGGCAGAAAAGGACTCCCAATCGAGCCCCTCGGAGACAGAGAGGAGAGCGAGCAGCGAGGCAGAAAAGGACGCCCACTCCGGCCACCCTGAGAGGAGAGAGTGAGCAGCGGGGCAGAAAAGGACGCCCACTCCGGCCACCCTGAGAGGAGAGAGCGAGCAGCGGGGCAGAAAAGGACGCCCAATCGAGCCCCTCGGAGAGAGAGGAGAGAGTGAGCAGCGGGGCAGAAAAGGACGCCCACTCCGGCCAACCTGAGAGGAGTGAGCAGCAGGGCAGAAAAAAGGTAACCTGCTCCGACCACCAAGAGAGGAGAGGCGCGCCGATGGGGCAGAAAAGGGCTGCATGATCTGGCCCCCCATAGAGGAGAGGGAGGCTGGCAGGGCAGAAAAGGCCGCACATGCTGGCCCCCCAGAGGAGAGGAGAGAGGCTGCTGGGGTAGAAAATGCCACCCGCTCCAGCCCCCCCAGAGAAAGGCAAGGGCCATGAGTATCAGAAACAATTTTTTGCCAACTCAACCTGAAATCTTCTGTCACCTCTGGGTAAATGGTCAGCCTGGCATCTGCTCCACAGATCAGATCAGCCCTTAATTAACCCCTGCACACCCAGAAGCAGGCAGGTGAAGGAGATGAGAGTTCAGTGGCGGCACTGGCAGCAGGTGAGTGTCAGACAGCAGCTGCGGGGGCCGCTGATCCCCCGGGCCTGTCTGGGGCTGGAGGAAGCGGCCACCTCTGGAACACTTCACTCTCTCCTCATCTCCCCCCCACGGGACAATAATCCGCCCCCCACTCTCCTCCTTCCTGAGCCCCCGGATCACTTTACAAGAACGGCCGCTTTCCCCGCTGCAGGTGACGCTTTAACCCCCTTAATGCCAGAGGAAAACAGCCCCCAATATTAACCCGTCACATCACGAGAGGCATTAGACAGTCACTGCTGAGGTGGCGTCACTGTGGGGCCCCGTCATCTGCTTGTGGCCCCCGGTCAGGAAGTTTGGTGTGCCACACAATGTGAGCTGAGGTAGGTGGGGCTCGATGAAGGGCCGGGCCTTGGACACCAGCAAGAAAATTCCACAGACAGAAAACGGCGCAAAAGCCTCTGCGACCTGTGAAAGCCGCCGTCCACCTGCGCAAAGGCCTCATCGCTCAGGAGCTCCGCCATCTGTCAGTGAACAGAAACCCCTACTGTATCCGAAGGCTGAAGTCCTGTCCCAATGCTGCTCACAGCAGAGGGTTTGTTACAATGTATTCAGCCTATCCTCTGACACTATACAGGCGGCCGTGTGACGAGGCGCCACCCCCTCCCCCGGGGCGGCCGTGTGACGAGGCGCCACCCCCTCCCCCGGGGCGGCCGTGTGACGAGGCGCCACCCCCTCCCCCGGGGCGGCCGTGTGACGAGGCGCCACCCCCTCCCCCGGGGCGGCCGTGTGACGAGGCGCCACCCCCTCCCCCGGGGCGGCCGTGTGACGAGGCGCCACCCCCCTCCCCCGGGGCGGCCGTGTGACGAGGCGCCACCCCCTCCCCCGGGGCGGCCGTGTGATGAGGCGCCACCCCCTCCCCCGGGGCGGCCGTGTGACGAGGCGCCACCCCCTCCCCCGGGGCGGCCGTGTGACGAGGCGCCACCCTCCCCCCCGGGGCGGCCGTGTGACGAGGCGCCACCCTCCCCCCCGGGGCGGCCGTGTGACGAGGCGCCACCCCTTCCCCCGGGGTGGCCGTGTGATGAGGCGCCACCCTCCTCCGGGGTGGCCGTGTGACGAGGCGCCACCCTCCTCCCCGGGCACTGCAGTAGTGAAACAAGAGGTCCGGTCCTTTTAATAGGGTTAGGGCTAAATAATAGCAGCTGTCAGTATTATGGGGGCGCCTAACCACAGATAGCAGCGACCATGTACCCCTTATGGCGGACCCCAACCCCCCTGACTAGTCATAAGAAAGTGTTCATACACTGACAGCAAGCAGAGATCTGACAGTCCATAACAGCAATGATGACCCCCTATGGTCCAGAGATTGGCATCGCTCCATATGTAAAGTGATCTGCCACCCAGAGGGCGAAAGCGAGTAATGGGACTCTGTACCCGGAGACCCCCATCTGGCTGCAGTACCTTCTCCTCTCCTGCAGGTGGCGCTGCATATCATTAGGTCCTGGCACTTATTAACCAGAGCTGACAGGGGCAGGACCCCAGACAGTGCTCAGTCCTTGCCGGCAGCCTCAGGGTTAATGTGCTGGTCCGGCTCATGTGCAGTCTGCCCAGAATTCAGTCCAGTTTTATTAGAAGCTGCAGGGACGGGGCGAGGGGCTGCCAAGTACTGGAGAGGAGGGAGCACCTCACAAGGAGCAGCTACCGAACGCCTCCGCCCCCCTCCAGGGTCACACTCAGCTTCTGCAGCGAGGGGGGAGACGGCAGCGAGAGACAGCGCCAGCAGCCGAGGGCTCATTCATTACCTGAGCAGCTGGAAAAGACATTGTGCTCCCCGCTGAAAACTTCCTAACCAAGGCGCGGGGGAGGGGGATCCTACAGAGGCCAGCAGAGCCAGGGCGACCAAAAGATAAAGGGGGGGGGATCCTACAGAGGCCAGCAGAGCCAGGGCGACGGAAAGTGGGGGACCAAAAGATAAAGGGGGGGGGGATCCTACAAAGGCCAGCAGAGCCAGGGCGACGGAAAGTGGGGGAACCAAAAGATAAAGGGGGGGGGGGATCCTACAGAGGCCAGCAGAGCCAGGGCGACCGAAAGTGGGGGAACCAAAAGATAAAGGGGGGGGGGATCCTACAGAGGCCAGCAGAGCCAGGGCGACGGAAAGTGGGGGACCAAAAGATAAAGGGGGGGGGGGATCCTACAGAGGCCAGCAGAGCCAGGGCGACGGAAAGTGGGGGACCAAAAGATAAAGGGGGGGGGGATCCTACAAAGGCCAGCAGAGCCAGGGCGACCGAAAGTGGGGGAACCAAAAGATAAAGGGGGGGGGGATCCTACAGAGGCCAGCAGAGCCAGGGCGACGGAAAGTGGGGGACCAAAAGATAAAGGGGGGGGGGGGATCCTACAAAGGCCAGCAGAGCCAGGGCGACGGAAAGTGGGGGACCAAAAGATAAAGGGGGGGGGATCCTACAGAGGCCAGCAGAGCCAGGGCGACCGAAAGTGGGGGACCAAAAGATAAAGGGGGGGGGATCCTACAGAGGCCAGCAG
Source organism: Dendrobates tinctorius (assembly GCF_039654945.1). Classification (NCBI taxonomy): domain Eukaryota; kingdom Metazoa; phylum Chordata; class Amphibia; order Anura; family Dendrobatidae; genus Dendrobates; species Dendrobates tinctorius. The sequence continues at coordinate 1,019,830 of NW_027362015.1, read as the reverse complement.
AGCCAGGGCGACCGAAAGTGGGGGACCAAAAGATAAAGGGGGGGGGGATCCTACAGAGGCCAGCAGAGCCAGGGCGACGGAAAGTGGGGGACCAAAAGATAAAGGGGGGGGGATCCTACAGAGGCCAGCAGAGCCAGGGCGACCGAAAGTGGGGGACCCTACAGTGGCCAGCAGTCAGGGCAACGGAAAGTGGGGGACCAAAAGATAAAGGGGGGATCCTACAGAGGTCAGCGGAGCCAGGGCGATGGAAAGTGGGGGACCAAAAGATAAAGCGGGGGGGGTTCCTACAGAGGTCAGCAGAGCCAGGGTGACGGAAAGTGGGGGACCAAAAGATAAAGGGGGGAGAACCTACAGAGGCCAGCAGAGCCAGAGCGACGGAAAGTGGGGGACCAAAAGATAGAGGGGGGATCCTACAGAGGCCAGCAGAGCCAGGGCGATGGAAAGTGGGAAACCAAAAGATAGAGGGGGGATCCCACAGAGGCCAGAGCAGCGGAAAGTTGGGGACTCAAAGATAGAGAGGGGGGGGATCCTACAGAGGCCAGCAGAGCCAGGGTGACGCAAAGATAGGGGGACCCAAAGATTTAGGAAAACAGGAGATCCAAGGATAGGGGAGGGGATCCAAGAGGCCAGCGGGGCCAGGGGACAAGAAGGAGGGGATGCAACGATAAGGACAGAAAGGGCAGACCCAAGATAGGGGAGGAGGGTGTAAAGGGCAGAACGAAAAATAGGGGAGGAGGGAAAAAGATGAAAGAGTGGGGAGACCCAAATAGTGACCACAGATCGGGGCTCCTTTACCCCTCACCTGAGAAGGGATTATGGGGAACCACAGAGTGACCAGAGACTGCACTTTACCTGGAGAGTCTGGTCCAGTAGTGCTGAGCAGAGCACTGCGGTTCGCCTGCAGGACCATAGAGTGACGGCATTGTCACAAGATAATCAGTGTCACATTGGCGGTATTAATGCTCTTCTCTCCACCATGTCCACACTTCCCATCATACTGGTGACTCCTCCCTTCAGACTCCTCGCTGACTCATACAATCACATGGCAGCCTCCCTAGCAGTATCTTACCTCTTCATCTGAGGAGTCCTGCTCGTACTCATCCTTCCCTCTGGTCTCTGGATTCGGTCTCATCTGTGGAGCCTAAAAGAAAGGCAATAAGTGAGGAAGAGTCAAGCGATGCCCCCCGATCCCGATACCTACATCATCACGATAGGTAGCATGAAAGTACATCCCATCAATAGAAAAAGCATGTATAGGGAGATCAGCGGCGCCTCTATCACTTGTATGGCATACGAAGGAGGTAATGATCAGTGGCAGCCCCACTGCTCATACAATGTATCTAGGGGGGGATGATCAGTGGCAGCTCCATCGCTAATATGGTGTATCGAAGGGGGGGGGGGGGATGATCAGTGGCAGCCCCATCGCTAATACAATGTATCTGGGGGGGAAATGATCAGCAGCGGCCCCATCGCTAGTACAATGTATCTGGGGGGGATGATCAGCGGCGGCCCCATCGCTAATACAATGTATCTGGGTGGGGATGATCAGCGGCGGCCCCATCGCTAATACAATGCATCTGGGGGGGATGATCAGCGGCGGCCCCATCGCTAATACAATGTATCTGGGGGGGATGATCAGCGGCGGCCCCATCGCCAATACAATGTATCTAGGGGGGATGATCAGTGGCGGCCCCATCGCTAATACAATGTATCTAGGGGGGATGATCAGTGGCGGCCCCATCGCTAATACAATGTATCTAGGGGGAATGATCACCGGCGGCCCCATCGCTAATATGGTGTATCTAAGGGGGGGGGGGGAATGACAGCGGCGGCCCCATCGTTAATACAATGTATCTAGGGGGGGGATGATAAGTGGCAGCCCCATCGCTAATACAATGTATCTAGGGGGGATGATCAGTGGCAGCCCCATCGCTAATACAATGTATCTAGGGGGGGATGATCAGCGGCGGCACCATCGCTAATACAATGTATCTGGGGGGGAAATGATCAGCAGCGGCCCCATCGCTAGTACAATGTATCTGGGGGGGATGATCAGCGGCGGCCCCATCGCTAATACAATGTATCTGGGGGGGATGATCAGCGGCGGCCCCATCGCTAATACAATGCATCTGGGGGGGATGATCAGCGGCGGCCCCATCGCTAATACAATGTATCTAGGGGGAATGATCAGCGGCGGCCCCATCGCTAATACAATGTATCTAGGGGGGATGATCAGTGGCAGCCCCATCGCTAATACAAAGTATCTGGGGGGGATGATCAGCGGCGGCCCCATCGCCAATACAATGTATCTAGGGGGGATGATCAGTGGCGGCCCCATCGCCAATACAATGTATCTAGGGGGGAATGATCAGTGGCGGCCCCATTGCTAATACAATGTATCTAGGGGGGAATGATCACCGGCGGCCCCATCGCTAATATGGTGTATCTAGGGGGGATGATCAGTGGCGGCCCCATCGCTAATACAATGTATCTAGGGGGGAATGATCAGTGGCGGCCCCATCGCTAATACAATGTATCTAGGGGGGATGATCAGTGGCAGCCCCATCGCTAATATGGTGTATCTAGGGGGGGGGGGGGAATGACAGCGGCGGCCCCATCGTTAATACAATGTATCTAGGGGGGGATGATAAGTGGCAGCCCCATCGCTAATACAATGTATCTAGGGGGGATGATCAGTGGCAGCCCCATCGCTAATATGGTGTATCCGGGGGGGGGGGGGAATGATCAGCGGCGGCCCCATCGCTAATATGGTGTGTCTAGGGGGTATGATCAGCGGTGGCCCCATCGCTAATATGGTGTCTAGGGGGAATGATCAGCGGCAGCCCCATCGCTAATATGGTGTGTCTAGGGGGAATGATCAGCGGCGCCCCCATCGCTAATATGGTGTGTCTAGGGGGAATGATCAGCGGCGCCCCCATCGCTAATATGGTGTGTCTAGGGGGGAATGATCAGCGGCGGCCCCATCTCTAATATGGTGTGTCTAGGGGGGAATGATCAGCGGCGGCCCCATCTCTAATACGGTGTGTCTAGGGGGGAATGATCAGCGGCGGCCCCATCGCTAATACAATGTATCTGGGGGGGATGATCAGCGGCGGCCCCATCGCCAATACAATGTACCTAGGGGGGATGATCAGTGGCGGCCCCATCGCCAATACAATGTATCTAGGGGGGATGATCAGTGGCGGCCCCATCGCTAATACAATGTATCTAGGGGGGATGATCAGTGGCGGCCCCATCGCTAATACAATGTATCTAGGGGGGATGATCAGTGGCGGCCCCATCGCTAATACAATGTATCTAGGGGGGAATGATCACCGGCGGCCCCATCGCTAATGTGGTGTATCTAAGGGGGGGGGGGGGGGGAATGACAGCGGCGGCCCCATCGTTAATACAATGTATCTAGGGGGGATGATCAGTGGCAGCCCCATCGCTAATATGGTGTATCCGGGGGGGGGGGGGAATGATCAGCGGCGGCCCCATCGCTAATATGGTGTGTCTAGGGGGGAATGATCAGCGGCGGCCCCATCGCTAATATGGTGTGTCTAGGGGGGAATGAATCATAGAATCATAGGATCATAGAATCGTAGAGTTGGAAGGGACCTCCTGGGCCATCTGGTCCAACCCCCTGCTCAAAGCAGGATTCGCTAAATCATCCCAGTCAGATGTCTGTCCAGCCTCTGTTTGAAGACTTCCATTGAAGGAGAACTCACCACTTCTCGTGGCAGCCTGTTCCACTCATTGATCACTCTAACTGTCAAAAAGTTTTTTCTAATATCTAATCTGTGTCTCCTCCCATTCAGTTTCATCCCATTGCTTCTAGTCTTTCCTTGTGCAAATGAGAATAAAGTTGATCCTTCTACAATGTGACAGCCCTTTAGATATTTGTAGACAGCTATTAAGTCTCCTCTCAGTCTTCTCTTTTGCAAACTAAACATTCCCAAATCCTGCAACCTTTCCTCATAAGACAGGGTTTGCAGACCGGTCACCATTCTGGTCGCTCTTTTCTGAACTTGCTCCAGTTTGTTGATGTCTTTTTTAAAATGTGGTGCCCAAAACTGGACACAATATTCCAGATGAGGTCTGACCAAATATGAGTAGAGGGAAATAATGACTTCACGTGATCTAGACTGTATGCTTCTGTTAATACATCCTAGAATTGCATTTGCCTTTTTTGCTGCTGCATCACACTGTTGACTCATATTCAGTCTGTGATCTATTAGTATACCCAAGTCTTTTTCACATGTGCTGTCACTTAGCCCTATTCCTCCCATTCTATATATGCCTTTTCCATTTTTATTGCCCAGATGTAGTACTTTGCATTTCTCCCTGTTAAAAACCATTCTGTTAGTTGCTGCCCACTTCTCCAGTTTATTTAAATCTTTTTGAATTCTCTCTCTCTCTTCTCTAGTATTAGCTATCCCTCCTAGCTTTGTGTCATCAGCAAATTTAATCAGTTTACCCTCAATTCCTTCATCTAAATCGTTGATAAAGATGTTGAACAATACAGGGCCCAGGACAGAGCCCTGTGGTACCCCACTTGAGACATTCTTCCAACTGGATGTGCAGCCATTTACGACCACTCTTTGGGTCCGATCACTAAGCCAGTTATGAATCCACCTAACAGTTGCCTTGTCCATTCCATACTTAATCATTTTTTCAATAAGGATTGTATGAGAGACTTTGTCAAATGCTTTGCTGAAGTCAAGATATACTATATCTACAGCATTTCCTTGATCCACCCAATCAGTGATACCGTCATAGAAGGAAATTAAGTTAGTCTGACATGACTTATTAGTTACAAACCCATGCTGACTCTGTTTAATCACTTCATTCTTATCCAGGTATTGACATACATGTTGTTTAATAATTTGTTCAAAGATCTTTCCTGGTATAGAAGTCAGACTCACCGGCCTATAGTTACCTGGGTCCACCTTCTTCCCCTTTTTGAAGATAGGAACAACATTTGCTCTTCTCCAGTCTTCTGGCACTTCTCCAGTTCTCCAAGAATTTTCAAAGATTATAGAGAGGGGTTCAAAAATTTCTTCTGCTATCTCCTTCAGTACTCTGGGGTGTAATTCATCTGGACCTGGAGACTTGAATTCATTTAGGCTAGCTAAGTGTTTCCTCACTATCTTTCTGTTTATAGATATCCTGGATTCTTCTATTCCCTTAATAGGACAGTGAATAACAGTTGATGTTACATTTCCTTTCTGAGAGAAAACAGATGCAAAATAGGAATTTAAAAGTTCAGCCTTCTCAACATCCTGTCTTACCATTTCATCATTTTCATCCTGTAAAAATCCTATGGCATCTTTGACTTTTCTTTTACTTTTGACATATCCCCAAAATCCTTTATTATTGCTTTTGACATCTCTTGCAAGCCTCAATTCATTTTCAGCTTTAGATAATCTGATTTGTGCCCTGCAGGTTCTGCAGACAGCATTATATTCTTCTTTAGATATGCCTCCCTCTTTCCATTTTATAAACATTTTTTTCTTCCTTTTTAGCATGTGCTTAAGTTCTGTGTTCATCCATCCTGGTTTCCTTAACTGCTTCCTATTCTTCCCTCTTTTCGGAATTGTTAACAACTGTGCTTTGAGAATTTCATTTTTCAAGATTTCCCATCCTTCCTGGACATTTTTGTCTTTAAGGATATCCAGCCATTGGATCCCTCCAATTCTCTTTCTGAATCCCTTAAAATCTGCCTTTCTGAAATCTAACCTTGACGTCTGAGTCTTCACAGGTCTTCCGCCTCTAGTTATCCAAAATTCTAAAATAGCATGGTCGCTACCTCCTAGGGTCCCAGCCACTTTTACCTCCTCAACCATTTCCTCCCTGTTTATAAGGATTAGATCCAAAGTAGCAGTTCCCCTTGTTTTCTCCCTTACCTTTTGGAAGATAAAGTTGTCAGCAAGAGAGGATAAGAATTTCCTTGACCTGTTAGTTTTGCCTGAGAGAGGTTCCCAACAAATGTCTGGATAGTTGAAATCTCCCATGACAACTATGTCATATTTTTTGGAGAACTTGGCCATTTGATGCATAAAGAGTTCATCCATAGCTTCAGCTTGCACAGGCGGCCTGTAGTAAATGCCTACAATGGTGTCCTTTCCATTGTTCTGTCCTTGTATTCTTACCCAAACAGTTTCCACAGAACTCCCAGTCTCTGAAGCTTCAATCTCTGTGCAGATATACGCGTTTCTAACATACAATGCGACACCCCCTCCTCGTTTATCAAGTCTGTTTCTTGCAAATAAGTTGTATCCTTCTAGTCTTGTATTCCAATCATGTGTATTGTCCCACCAAGTCTCAGTGATTCCAATGACATCATATTTCTTTTCCTGTGTTAGTAGTTCCAATTCTCCTTCTTTGTTGCCCATGCTTTGTGCATTAGTATGGAAACATTTTAGTTTGTGATTGGTTTCTCTTTCTCCAATATTTTTATTAATTAGATTCTTTCGTCTTTGTTCTTCCTTTCCACTTCTAATAGCAGAGTTCTCAATAGCATTTGTCAGGTGTATGGCTTTTTCTGGTCTTTTGCTTCCCTTCCCATGTTGTTCTAGTTTAATGATCAGCGGCGGCCCCATCGCTAATATGGTGTGTCTAGGGGGGAATGATCAGCGGCGGCCCCATCGCTAATACACTGTGTATAGGGGGGAATGATCAGCGGCGGCCCCATCGCTAATACACTGTGTTCCAAATTATTATGCAAAAACTATTTCCTCCTATTTTCTGTAAATTCCCTCTATGAATTGCCGTCATTGTTATTTTCCAGTCATCTAATATTCTAGTATAATTGTAATGTTTTTGAACAAACTGCCTATGAAAACAGTATATTTTTAAAAATAACACTCAAAATGCATGTTCCAAATTATTATGCACAGCAGAGTTTTCAACCTTTTTATTTTGAACAGAAAAATGGTCAGTTGTGAAATGATAAGCATTATCAGCTTATTACAAAATGAAATCAGTTTTCAAGTCAAACCTTTCTTCTCAGTGATGGGGGGGGGATGATCAGCGGCGGCCCCATCGTTAATACAATGTATCTAGGGGGTAATGATCAGCGGCGGCCCCATCGTTAATACAATGTATCTAGGGGGTAATGATCAGCGGCGGCCCCATCACTAATACAATGTATCTAGGGGGGGATGATAAGTGGCAGCCCCATCACTAATACAATGTATCTAGGGGGTAATGATCAGCGGCGGCCCCATCGCTAATAACAATGACATCAAACAGTTTTCAAGTCAAACCTTTCTTCTCGGTGATGTTACATTTGCACATAGGACCCTTTTTGGAAAGAAGCTTCTGAACTCTCTCGTCCATTGGATTTGTCAGGTTTTGGACGGTTTGTGCTTCAGTTGTTTTGCCTGTGGACAGAATCCCCTCCCAGAGCTGTTGCTTAGATGTGAGCTGCCTCCCGCCATCATAGACGCTCCTTGTGATGATGCTCCAGAGGTTGTCAATGGGGTTGAGGTCAGGGGAAGATGGTGGCCACACCAGACGTTTGCCCTCTTTTATGCCCATAGCAGCCAGAGATGCAGATGTGTTATTTGCAGCAGGAGACGGCGCATTATCAGGCATGACAATGATCTTGCTGCGGAAAGCACGGCTCTTCCTCTTGAACCATGGCAGGCAGTGCTGTTTTAGACACTCCACATAGATTATGGAGTTCATCTTTACTGCTTCAGGGATCCTAAAGGGGCCGACAATCTCTCTCCCCATGATTCCAGCCCAAAACATTACTCCACCTCCATCTTGTTGGCGCCTTAGGCCTGTTTCACACTTCCGTTTTTGTGTCCGTCAAACGGATCCGTTTCCGTTTTTTTGACGGAAACGGATGCCAACGGATCCGTTTTTAAAAAAACGGATCCGTTTTTTTGACGGATCCGCGGTAACCGTAATGGAAGTCTATGGGACAAAAAAAACAGATCCTGCAAAAAAATGGCGGATCCGTTTTTTTACGGAAAACGGATTTTGACGGATTTGAAAAAACGGAAGTGTGAAACAGGCCTTAGCCGTGTTTTCATGGGGTGTCCATCAACCAGCCATCCTCCACTCCATCCATCTGGACCATCGAGCGTTGCACGGCACTCATCGGTCTTCATGTCTCGTTTGGCCACTGGAGCCGTTTCTGCTTGTGTGCAGTGGATAGAGGTGGTCGACAGGACGGCTTACGCACAGCTGCAAACCTCTGAAGGACCCTGCATCTTGTTGTTCGGGGGACGTTGGAGGCACCAGCAGCTTCAAAAACTTGTGTGCTGCTATGACAAGACATTTCTGCAGCTGCTCTTTTAACCTGACGCAATTGCCTGTTGGAAAGAGTCCTCAATGTTTCCTTATCAGCCGCACACGTGTGTGCTGGGAATCAGCGACAGACTTCTTGATTGTGCGATGATCACGATGAAGGGTCTTGGCAATGTTGATTGTAGTCATGCCTTGACCTAAATACTCCACAATTTGTGGCTTCTCAGCAGCCGACACATCCTTTTTCTTTCCCATTTTGGCAAAAAATGTTGGCTGCTTAATAATGTGGAACAGCCTTCTTCAGTAGTCTTGCCTTTATTTGGACACACCGGCCAAACTAATGTGCACAGGAATCTGCAATTGCTCTCAGTGATATAAAGAGCCTGACACATCACCAGCAATGAGTGTAAAGGACAAAAACATTCTAACCTTATCACTCCGAAACTCTTTGTGCATAATAATTTGGAACACAGTTTATGGTGTGTCTAGGGGGAATGATCAGCGGCGGCCCCATCGCTAATATGGTGTGTCTAGGGGGAATGATCAGCGGCGGCCCCATCGCTAATATGGTGTGTCTAGGGGGAATGATCAGCGGCGGCCCCATCGCTAATATGGTGTGTCTAGGGGGAATGATCAGCGGCGGCCCCATCGCTAATATGGTGTGTCTAGGGGGAATGATCAGCGGCGGCCCCATCGCTAATATGGTGTGTCTAGGGGGAATGATCAGCGGCGGCCCCATCGCTAATATGGTGTGTCTAGGGGGAATGATCAGCGGCGGCCCCATCGCTAATATGGTGTGTCTAGGGGGAATGATCAGCGGCGGCCCCATCGCTAATATGGTGTGTCTAGGGGGAATGATCAGCGGCGGCCCCATCGCTAATATGGTGTGTCTAGGGGGAATGATCAGCGGCGGCCCCATCGCTAATATGGTGTGTCTAGGGGGAATGATCAGCGGCGGCCCCATCGCTAATATGGTGTGTCTAGGGGGAATGATCAGCGGCGGCCCCATCGCTAATATGGTGTGTCTAGGGGGAATGATCAGCGGCGGCCCCATCGCTAATATGGTGTGTCTAGGGGGAATGATCAGCGGCGGCCCCATCGCTAATATGGTGTATCTAGGGGGAATGATCAGCGGCGGCCCCATCGCTAATATGGTGTGTCTAGGGGGAATGATCAGCGGCGGCCCCATCGCTAATATGGTGTATCTAGGGGGAATGATCAGCGGCGGCCCCATCGCTAATATGGTGTGTCTAGGGGGAATGATCAGCGGCGGCCCCATCGCTAATATGGTGTATCTAGGGGGGATGATCAGTGGCAGCCCCATCGCTAATACAATGTATCTAGGGGGGATGATCAGCGGCGGCACCATCGCTAATACAATGTATCTGGGGGGGAAATGATCAGCAGCGGCCCCATCGCCAATACAATGTATCTAGGGGGGGATGATCAGTGGCGGCCCCATCGCTAATAGGGTGTATCTAAGGGGGGGGGGAATGATCAGCGGCGGCCCCATCGCTAGTACAATGTATCTGGGGGGGATGATCAGCGGCGGCCCCATCGCTAGTACAATGTATCTGGGGGGGATGATCAGCGGCGGCCCATCGCTAGTACAATGTATCTGGGGGGGATGATCAGCGGCGGCCCCATCGCTAATACAATGTATCTAGGGGGGATGATCAGTGGCGGCCCCATCGCTAATACAATGTATCTGGGGGGGATGATCAGCGGTGGCCCCATCGCTAATACAATGTATCTGGGGGGATGATCAGCGGCGGCCCCATCGCTAATACAATGTATCTAGGGGGGAATGATCAGTGGCGGTCCCATCACTAATATGGTGTGTCTAGGGGGAATGATCAGCGGCGGCCCCATCGCTAATACAATGTATGTGGGGGGGGATGATCAGCGGCGGCCCCATCGCTAATACAATGTATCTAGGGGGGATGATCAGTGGCGGCCCCATCGCTAATACAATGTATCTAGGGGGGATGATCAGTGGCGGCCCCATCGCTAATACAATGTATCTAGGGGGGATGATCAGTGGCGGCCCCATCGCTAATACAATGTATCTGGGGGGGATGATCAGCGGCGGCCCCATCGCTAATACAATGTATCTAGGGGGGAATGATCAGTGGCGGCCCCATCACTAATATGGTGTGTCTAGGGGGAATGATCAGCGGCGGCCCCATCGCTAATACAATGTATCTGGGGGGGATGATCAGCGGCGGCCCCATCGCTAATACAATGTATCTAGGGGGGAATGATCAGCGGCGGCCCCATCGCTAATATGGTGTGTCTAGGGGGAATGATCAGCGGCGGCCCCATCGCTAATATGGTGTGTCCTACCTACCAGGTAACTCTTCTCCATCTATGACATCACGTGATTAGCCCCTTCACACCCAGTCCGTTTTCATCTTCCTGCCCCGTCTCACTTTATGTGCCATTGGCTCCGGAGCGTCCCTGCGATTGTGGGTCTTTTGGGCATATTGTACTTCATGATGGTGGTAAATTCAGGAGGATAATTTTTGCGTTTGTATAAGTCACATTTCCCACACGTCGACTTCACATCAGAACAATGTTTAAAACATTTTTTTTTAGTTAGGAAGTTATATGGGTTAAGAGTTGACCAGTGAAAATACCCAAAAGTGACGCCATTCTAAAAGGTGCTGAAAACTACGTTCAAGAAATGTATTAACCCTTCAAAAGCTTCACAGGAATTAAGCAATATATAAGGGGAAAAAAAATATAAAAATTTTACTTATCACAAAAATGTTGCTTTAGCTCTAAATTTTAGATTTTCACAAGGGTAACAGGAGAAAGTGCACTATACAGTTTGTATTGCAAACGCTCCTGAGGACACAGATACCCCATATGTGGGGGAAAACTACTATTTGGGCACACGGCAGTGCTGAGGGGATGGACTGACGTTTGACTCTGAGCGCAAAATTAACTGGAATCAAGAGCAGGCGCAACGTCGCGTTTGTGGAGACCCCCGATATGGCTTAACAGTGGAAAACCCCCACAGGTGATCCCAATTTGGAAACTAGACACCTGGAGGAATCTATCTGCTGGTGTGATGATCATCTTTATACCACAGGTACCTCACAGAATTTTAAAATATTGGGACATGAAAATGAAATGTGTTTTTTTTTTTCATGAACGTTGATTTAGCCTCCATCTTCCATTTTCACCAGTTTAAAAACAGAAAACCTCACAATCGACGTGTAATTTCTCCTCAGTACACCAATACTCTATATATGGCTGAGCAGTACTGTCTAGCAGCACAGCAGGATTGAGGAAGGACAGAGCGCTATTCACTATTGCAGTTTGCAAGTATAGTCTGAGGACTCCATTTGCAGATATGCCGAGTGCCAGAAGAGCAGAATCCCCCGTGAAGTGACCTAACCCTCCCCTGAGGAAGCCTGGCTAGGCGAAACTTGTGGGGATGCTAGGAGTTATTTTTGCTTTAGTGTAGCCAGCATGTGCGCAACCGGCATTTGTGCATCACTGAACTGATTGATGGATCTCCTCATTGGTAAAACTATTCCAATCAACAAGAACAGAATATCATAATTTTAAGAACATAAATATATTAATCATCTAATTTATCTACTCACCTTATACAATAATAAACACCTCCAATGTATCATAATAAATGGATGTGTGTAATTACAGTGTGACGGATTGCTCACCGACAGCTCTCATCAGACGCACTTGTCACACTGTTCCTCCGCTCACAGACAGCTCTCATCAGATGCACTTGTCACACTGTTCCTCCGCTCACAGACAGCTCTCATCAGATGCACTTGTCACACTGTTCCTCCGCTCACCGACAGCTCTCATCAGACGCACTTGTCACACTGTTCCTCCGCTCACCGACAGCTCTCATCAGACGCACTTGTCACACTGTTCCTCCGCTCACAGACAGCTCTCATCAGATGCACTTGTCACACTGTTCCTCCGCTCACAGACAGCTCTCGTCAGACGCACTTGTCACACTGTTCCTCCGCTCACAGACAGCTCTCATCAGATGCACTTGTCACACTGTTCCTCCGCTCACCGACAGCTCTCATCAGACGCACTTGTCACACTGTTCCTCCGCTCACCGACAGCTCTCATCAGACGCACTTGTCACACTGTTCCTCCGCTCACAGACAGCTCTCATCAGATGCACTTGTCACACTGTTCCTCCGCTCACAGACAGCTCTCGTCAGACGCACTTGTCACACTGTTCCTCCGCTCACAGACAGCTCTCATCAGATGCACTTGTCACACTGTTCCTCCGCTCACCGACAGCTCTCATCAGACGCACTTGTCACACTGTTCCTCCGCTCACCGACAGCTCTCATCAGACGCACTTGTCACACTGTTCCTCCGCTCACAGACAGCTCTCATCAGATGCACTTGTCACACTGTTCCTCCGCTCACAGACAGCTCTCATCAGACGCACTTGTCACACTGTTCCTCCGCTCACCGACAGCTCTCGTCAGACGTACTTGTCACACTGTTCCTCCGCTCACCGACAGCTCTCGTCAGACGCACTTGTCACACTGTTCCTCCGCTCACAGACAGCTCTCATCAGATGCACTTGTCACACTGTTCCTCCGCTCACAGACAGCTCTCATCAGACGCACTTGTCACACTGTTCCTCCGCTCACCGACAGCTCTCGCCAGATGCACTTGTCACTGTTCCTCCGCTCACCGACAGCTCTCGCCAGATGCACTTGTCACTGTTCCTCCGCTCACCGACAGCTCTCGTCAGACGCACTTGTCACACTGTTCCTCCGCTCACCGACAGCTCTTGTCAGACGCACTTGTCACACTGTTCCTCCGCTCACCGACAGCTCTCGTCAGACGCACTTGTCACACTGTTCCTCCGCTCACCGACAGCTCTTGTCAGACGCACTTGTCACACTGTTCCTCTGTTCACCGACAGCTCTCGTCAGACGCACTTGCCACTGTTCCACTGCTCAATTCTCACTCAGAGCTCTCATTAGACACACTTGCCACTGTTCCTCCGCTCACTTACAGCTCTCACCAGACACTTGTCACTGTTCCTCCGCTCATCGTTCACTGACAGCTCTCATCAGACGCACTTGCCACTGTTCCACTGCTCAATTCTCACTCACAGCTCTCATTAGACACACTTGCCACTGTTCCTCTGCTCATCGACAGCTCTCGTCAAACGCACTTGCCACTGTTCCTCCGCTCACCGACAGCTCTCGTCAGACGCACTTGTCACACTGTTCCTCCACTCACTGACAGCTCTGTTAGACACACTTGCCACTGTTCCTTTGCTCATTGCTCACTGACCGCTCTCACACACTTATAACTGTTCCTCCGCTCACTGACAGCTCTCAGACGCACTTGTGACTGTTCCTCCACCCATCGCTCACTGACAGCTCTCAGACGCACTTGTCACACTGTTCCTTCGCTCACCGACAGCTCTCGTCAGACGCACTTGTCACACTGTTCCTCCACTCATCGCTCACTGACAGCTCTCATGAGATGCACTAGTCACTGTTTGCCTGCTCATTGCTCACTGACAGCTCTCATCAGATGCACTTGCCACTGTTCCTCTGCTCAATTCTCACTCACAGCTCTCATTAGACACACTTGCCACCGTTCCTCCGCTCACTGACAGCTCTCATCAGACGCACTTGTCACTGTTCCACTGCTCAATTCTCACTCACAGCTCTCATTAGACACACTTGCCACTGTTCCTCCGCTCACTAACAGCTCTCATCAGACACACTTGTCACTGTTCCTCCGCTCATCGTTCACTGACAGCTCTCATTAGATGCACTTGTTACTGTTCCTCCGCTCACTGACAGCTCTCGTCAGACGCACTTGTTACTGCTCCTCCGCTCATCGCTCACTGACAGTTCTCATCAGACAGACTTGCCACTGTTCCTCCGCTCATCGCTCACTAACAGCTCTCATGAGATGCACTTATCACTGTTCCTCCACCCATCGCTCACTGACAGCTCTCATCAGACGCACTTGTCACTGTTCCTCTGCTCATCGCTCAATGACAGCTCTCATTAGACACACTTGCCACTGTTCCTCCGCTCACTGACAGCTCTCATTAGACACACTTGCCACTGTTCCTCCGCTCACTGCTCACTGACAGCTCTCATTAGACACACTTGCCACTGTTCCTCCACTCACTGCTCACTGACAGCTCTCATTAGACACACTTGCCACTGTTCCTCCGCTCACTGCTCACTGACAGCTCTCATTAGACACACTTGCCACTGTTCCTCCGCTCACTGCTCACTGACAGCTCTCATTAGACACACTTGCCACTGTTCCTCCGCTCACTGACAGCTCTCAGACGCACTTGTCGCTGTTCCTCCGCTCACCGACAGCTCTCAGACACACTTGTCACTGTTCCTCCACTCACCGACACACTTGTCACTGTTCCTCCGCTCACCGACAGCTCTCAGACACACTTGTCACTGTTCCTCCGCTCACCGACAGCTCTCAGACACACTTGTCACTGTTCCTCCGCTCACTGACAGCTCTTATCAGACACACTTGTCACTGTTCCTCCGCTCATTGCTCACTGACAGCTCTCATCAGACGCACTTGCTACTGTTCCTCCGCTCACTGACAGCTCTCATCAGACGCACTTGCTACTGTTCCTCCGCTCACTGACAGCTCTCATCAGACACACTTGTCACTGTTCCTCTGCTCATTGACAGCTCTCAGACGCACTTGCTACTGTTCCTCCGCTCACTGACAGCTCTCAGACACACTTGTCACTGTTCCTCCGTTCATTGCTCACTGACAGCTCTCAGACGCACTTAGAATCATAGAATCGTAGAGTTGGAAGGGACCTCCTGGGCCATCTGGTCCAACCCCCTGCTCAAAGCAGGATTCGCTAAATCATCCCAGTCAGATGTCTGTCCAGCCTCTGTTTGAAGACTTCCATTGAAGGAGAACTCACCACTTCTCGTGGCAGCCTGTTCCACTCATTGATCACTCTAACTGTCAAAAAGTTTTTTCTAATATCTAATCTGTGTCTCCTCCCATTCAGTTTCATCCCATTGCTTCTAGTCTTTCCTTGTGCAAATGAGAATAAAGTTGATCCTTCTACAATGTGACAGCCCTTTAGATATTTGTAGACAGCTATTAAGTCTCCTTAACACTTGACACTGTTCCTCCGCTCATTGCTCACTGACAGCTCTCATCAGACGCACTTGTCACACTGTCCCTCCGCTCACCGACAGCTCTCAGACGCACTTGCTACTGTTCCTCCACTCACTGACAGCTCTCATCAGACACATTTGTCACTGTTCCTCCGCTCATTGCTCACTGACAGCTCTCATCAGACGCACTTGCCACTGTTCCTCCGCTCACCGACAGCTCTCAGACGCACTTGCCACTGTTCCTCCGCTCATTGCTCACTGACAGCTCTCAGACGCACTTGCCACTGTTCCTCCGCTCACCGACAGCTCTCAGACGCACTTGCTACTGTTCCTCCGCTCACTGACAGCTCTCATCAGACGCACTTGCTACTGTTCCTCCGCTCACTGACAGCTCTCATCAGACGCACTTGTCACTGTTCCTCCGCTCATTGCTCACTGACAGCTCTCAGACACACTTGTCACTGTTCCTCCGCTCATTGCTCACTGACAGCTCTCATCAGACGCACTTGCCACTGTTCCTCCGCTCATTGCTCACTGACAGCTCTCATCAGACGCACTTGCCACTGTTCCTCCGCTCACCGACAGCTCTCAGACGCACTTGCTACTGTTCCTCCGCTCACTGACAGCTCTCATCAGACGCACTTGCTACTGTTCCTCCGCTCACTGACAGCTCTCATCAGACGCACTTGTCACTGTTCCTCCGCTCATTGCTCACTGACAGCTCTCATCAGACGCACTTGCCACTGTTCCTCCGCTCACTGACAGCTCTCATCAGACGCACTTGTCACTGTTCCTCCGCTCATTGCTCACTGACAGCTCTCATCAGACGCACTTGCCACTGTTCCTCCGCTCACCGACAGCTCTCAGACGCATTTGCCACTGTTCCTCCGCTCACTGTCAGCTCTCATCAGACGCACTTGCCACTGTTCCTCTGCTCGTTTCTCACTCACAGCTCTCATCAGACACACTTGTCACTGTTCCTCCGCTCATTGCTCACTGACAGCTCTCATCAGACGCACTTGCTACTGTTCCTCCGCTCACTGACAGCTCTCATCAGACGCACTTGTCACTGTTCCTCCGCTCATTGCTCACTGACAGCTCTCATCAGACACACTTGCCACTGTTCCTCCGCTCATTGCTCACTGACAGCTCTCATCAGACGCACTTGCCACTGTTCCTCCGCTCATTGCTCACTGACAGCTCTCATCAGACGCACTTGCCACTGTTCCTCCGCTCACCGACAGCTCTCAGACGCACTTGCTACTGTTCCTCCGCTCACTGACAGCTCTCATCAGACGCACTTGCTACTGTTCCTCCGCTCACTGACAGCTCTCATCAGACGCACTTGTCACTGTTCCTCCGCTCATTGCTCACTGACAGCTCTCATCAGACGCACTTGCTACTGTTCCTCCGCTCACTGACAGCTCTCATCAGACGCACTTGTCACTGTTCCTCCGCTCATTGCTCACTGACAGCTCTCATCAGACGCACTTGCCACTGTTCCTCCGCTCACCGACAGCTCTCAGACGCATTTGCCACTGTTCCTCCGCTCACTGTCAGCTCTCATCAGACGCACTTGCCACTGTTCCTCTGCTCGTTTCTCACTCACAGCTCTCATCAGACACACTTGTCACTGTTCCTCCGCTCATTGCTCACTGACAGCTCTCATCAGACGCACTTGCCACTGTTCCTCCGCTCACCGACAGCTCTCAGACGCATTTGCCACTGTTCCTCCGCTCACTGTCAGCTCTCATCAGACGCACTTGCCACTGTTCCTCCGCTCACTGTCAGCTCTCATCAGACGCACTTGCCACTGTTCCTCTGCTCGCTTCTCACTCACAGCTCTCATCAGACGCACTTGTCATGCAACATAACATGCAGATATCAGGTTTTGCTCCGATTCTGGTGCATAAAGCCTATGCTCACCTATCGTGGCGGCGCTGTTCCCGGAATGCCGGCACTTGCAGCCCGGGGCTCTCGTGTTGCTGGTGTTACCCCGGCAAACTCATCAGCAGCGGCGTCACTGTCTCCGCCTTTGAACACATTGAACATGAAGTCCGGGCTCCAGCTGATCTCAGACTTCTGCTTCCTGCTCAATTCGACAGCAGGTGGAGACCGTGACGCCAGCGCTGATTGGGCGCCGGGATCACGACAGCAGCACCCCAGGGATAGCGAGCACGGACACTGCAGGAACGGCGCTGGCACGGGAGCAGAGTATAGGTGAGGGGTATGAGGAGGGGATGTCTGTCCTAGTAGGGGACAATCTCTTTAAGGAAGGTGCAGAATGATTGTTTGGGGCCCTAAACGTTATCAGCATGCACAAGAGACAACAAGAACGCAGCAGAACCGTCTTTCTATGAGCAGCTTGTAGAGATGATGGCTGCAGTATGAGAAGACGGGGCCTGTAAACATGGCTGACTTACCGCGTCCTCATCCTCAACCTCCTCGCTGCTGTCAGTGGCGGAGTCCTCCAGCCCGGAGTACTGACTCTCCTCACTGTCACTGAGGTCCGACTCATCAGCATCACTCAGCACCGCGCCCTCCCCGAACAGCGCCCCCTGCAGGAAGGAGAGACAGCAAATTATACACGGGAGGCCTCAGTATAAGAGGGGGGGGGGGGGAGGACATTCTCCTCAGTACAGCGAGAGGTGGGGGGGGGGGAGAACATTCTCCTCAGTACAGAGAAGGGGGGGGGGGGGAGGACATTCTCCTCTGTGCAGGGGGGGGGGGGAGGACATTCTCCTCGGTACAGGGGGGGGGGGGAGGACATTCTCCTCGGTACAGGGGGGGGGGGGAGGGGGGGGAGGACATTCTCCTCGGTACAGGGGGGGAGGGGGGGGGGGAGGACATTCTCCTCGGTACAGGGGGGGAGGACATTCTCCTCGGTACAGGGGGGGAGGGGGGGGGGAGGACATTCTCCTCGGTACAGGGGGGGAGGGGGGGGGGGAGGACATTCTCCTCGGTACAGGGGGGGAGGGGGGGGGGGAGGACATTCTCCTCGGTACAGGGGGGGAGGGGGGGGGGAGAACATTCTCCTCGGTACAAGGGGGGAGGGGGGGGGGGAGGACATTCTCCTCGGTACAAGGGGGGAGGGGGGGGGGGAGGACATTCTCCTCGGTGCAGGGGGGGAGGGGGGGGGGAGGACATTCTCCTCGGTGCAGGGGGGGGAGGGAGGACATTCTCCTCGGTGCAGGGTGGGGAGGGAGGACATTCTCCTCGGTGGAGGGGGGGGGGAGGGAGGACATTCTCCTCGGTGGAGGGGGGGGGGAGGGAGGACATTCTCCTCGGTGCAGGGGGGGGGGAGGGAGGACATTCTCCTCGGTGCAGGGGGGGGGGAGGGAGGACATTCTCCTCGGTGCAGGGGGGGGGGAGGGAGGACATTCTCCTCGGTGCAGGGGGGGGGGAGGGAGGACATTCTCCTCGGTGCAGGGGGGGGGGAGGGAGGACATTCTCCTCGGTGCAGGGGGGGGGGAGGGAGGACATTCTCCTCGGTGCAGGGGGGGGGGAGGGAGGACATTCTCCTCGGTACAGGGGGGGGGGAGGGAGGACATTCTCCTCGGTACAGGGGGGGGGGAGGGAGGACATTCTCCTCGGTACAGGGGGGGGGGAGGGAGGACATTCTCCTCGGTACAGGGGGGGGGGGAGGGAGGACATTCTCCTCGGTACAGGGGGGGGGGGGAGGGAGGACATTCTCCTCGGTACAGGGGGGGGGGGAGGGAGGACATTCTCCTCGGTACAGGGGGGGGGGAGGGAGGACATTCTCCTCGGTACAGGGGGGGGGGAGGGAGGACATTCTCCTCGGTACAGGGGGGGGGAGGGAGGACATTCTCCTCGGTACAGGGGGGGGGGAGGGAGGACATTCTCCTCGGTACAGGGGGGGGGGAGGGAGGACATTCTCCTCGGTACAGGGGGGGGGGAGGGAGGACATTCTCCTCGGTACAGGGGGGGGGGAGGGAGGACATTCTCCTCGGTACAGGGGGGGGGGAGGGAGGACATTCTCCTCGGTACAGGGGGGGGGGAGGGAGGACATTCTCCTCGGTACAGGGGGGGGGGAGGGAGGACATTCTCCTCGGTACAGGGGGGGGGGAGGGAGGACATTCTCCTCGGTACAGGGGGGGGGGAGGGAGGACATTCTCCTCGGTACAGGGGGGGGGGAGGGAGGACATTCTCCTCGGTACAGGGGGGGGGGAGGGAGGACATTCTCCTCGGTACAGGGGGGGGGGAGGGAGGACATTCTCCTCGGTACAGGGGGGGGGGAGGGAGGACATTCTCCTCGGTACAGGGGGGGGGGAGGGAGGACATTCTCCTCGGTACAGGGGGGGGGGAGGGAGGACATTCTCCTCGGTACAGGGGGGGGGGAGGGAGGACATTCTCCTCGGTACAGGGGGGGGGGAGGGAGGACATTCTCCTCGGTACAGGGGGGGGGGAGGGAGGACATTCTCCTCGGTACAGGGGGGGGGGAGGGAGGACATTCTCCTCGGTACAGGGGGGGGGGAGGGAGGACATTCTCCTCGGTACAGGGGGGGGGGAGGGAGGACATTCTCCTCGGTACAGGGGGGGGGGAGGGAGGACATTCTCCTCGGTACAGGGGGGGGGGAGGGAGGACATTCTCCTCGGTACAGGGGGGGGGGAGGGAGGACATTCTCCTCGGTACAGGGGGGGGGGAGGGAGGACATTCTCCTCGGTACAGGGGGGGGGGAGGGAGGACATTCTCCTCGGTACAGGGGGGGGGGAGGGAGGACATTCTCCTCGGTACAGGGGGGGGGGAGGGAGGACATTCTCCTCGGTACAGGGGGGGGGGAGGGAGGACATTCTCCTCGGTACAGGGGGGGGGGAGGGAGGACATTCTCCTCGGTACAGGGGGGGGGGAGGGAGGACATTCTCCTCGGTACAGGGGGGGGGGAGGGAGGACATTCTCCTCGGTACAGGGGGGGGGGAGGGAGGACATTCTCCTCGGTACAGGGGGGGGGGAGGGAGGACATTCTCCTCGGTACAGGGGGGGGGGAGGGAGGACATTCTCCTCGGTACAGGGGGGGGGGAGGGAGGACATTCTCCTCGGTACAGGGGGGGGGGAGGGAGGACATTCTCCTCGGTACAGGGGGGGGGGAGGGAGGACATTCTCCTCGGTACAGGGGGGGGGGAGGGAGGACATTCTCCTCGGTACAGGGGGGGGGGAGGGAGGACATTCTCCTCGGTACAGGGGGGGGGGAGGGAGGACATTCTCCTCGGTACAGGGGGGGGGGAGGGAGGACATTCTCCTCGGTACAGGGGGGGGGGAGGGAGGACATTCTCCTCGGTACAGGGGGGGGGGAGGGAGGACATTCTCCTCGGTACAGGGGGGGGGGAGGGAGGACATTCTCCTCGGTACAGGGGGGGGGGAGGGAGGACATTCTCCTCGGTACAGGGGGGGGGGAGGGAGGACATTCTCCTCGGTACAGGGGGGGGGGAGGGAGGACATTCTCCTCGGTACAGGGGGGGGGGAGGGAGGACATTCTCCTCGGTACAGGGGGGGGGGAGGGAGGACATTCTCCTCGGTACAGGGGGGGGGGAGGGAGGACATTCTCCTCGGTACAGGGGGGGGGGAGGGAGGACATTCTCCTCGGTACAGGGGGGGAGGGAGGACATTCTCCTCGGTACAGGGGGGGGGGAGGACAGACATTCTCCTCGGTACAGGGGGGGGGGGGAGGACAGACATTCTCCTCAGTGCAGGGGGGGAGGGAGGACATTCTCCTCAGTGCAGGGGGGGAGGGAGGACATTCTCCTCAGTGCAGGGGGGGAGGGAGGACATTCTCCTCAGTGCAGGGGGGGAGGGAGGACATTCTCCTCAGTGCAGGGGGGGAGGGAGGACATTCTCCTCAGTGCAGGGGGGGAGGGAGGACATTCTCCTCAGTGCAGGGGGGGAGGGAGGACATTCTCCTCAGTGCAGGGGGGGAGGGAGGACATTCTCCTCAGTGCAGGGGGGGAGGGGGGGGAGGACATTCTCCTCGGTACAGGGGGGGGGAGGGAGGACATTCTCCTCGGTACAGGGGGGGGGGGGGGGAGGACATTCTCCTCGGTACAGGGGGGGGGAGGGAGGACATTCTCCTCGGTACAGGGGGGGGGGGGAGGACATTCTCCTCGGTACAGGGGGGGGGGGGGGAGGACATTCTCCTCGGTACAGGGGGGGAGGGAGGACATTCTCCTCAGTGCAGGGGGGGAGGGAGGACATTCTCCTCGGTACAGGGGGGGAGGGAGGACATTCTCCTCGGTACAGGGGGGGGGGGGAGGACATTCTCCTCGGTACAGGGGGGGGAGGGAGGACATTCTCCTCGGTACAGGGGGGGAGGGAGGACATTCTCCTCGGTACGGGGGGGGGGGGGGGGGAAATTCTCGGTACGGGGGGGGGGGGGAATTCTCGGTACAGGGGGGGGTCACGTCTCCTTTCTCCTCACCGGCTTCGCGCTCTCCGTGCTCCGCCTCTTCATGGTTCCGTTGCTTCGGTTGTTTTCTGCCGGTATAGCAGCCGGTTGGGTTCCGGATTACAGGAGCGCAGGATACCGGCCAGGAACACGTGTGTGTTCGGCTAACAAACCGGAAATGACCGTCCAGTGCCGCCTCCGCCCTCTGCTCTGCCGGACGCCATCTTGGTAGTGGCGAGAGAGAAGTGATTGGCGGCAGTAGTCTCCTCAAGAAAAGTCTGCGGCTGCGCAGTAAGGTGGAGGAGCACGCATGCGCAGCGCGTCACCGCACACCAAGATGGCGGCGACCAGTGCGTTGTGGCCCGCAACCTGTGTGCAGATTGTCAGGACCCCCAGGAGCGGAGAGTGCAGACCCTGAGGGGCCCAGGTATCTAATAACGAGGTTTCTAATGGTAGTTACCCTCATACCATGTATGTTTGTAGTAGTAATGTGTATGTCGCCGGCTTATACCGCAGCGCTGTACGGTTATTATTATTTCTATAGCCCCAGTGATTCCATGGTGCTGTACATGAGAAGGGGTTACATACAAATTACAGATATCACTTACAGTAACTAACAATCACAGACTGATACAGAGGGGAGAGGACCCTGCTCGGGGGCTTACATGCTACAGGATGGTGGGGAAGAGACAGTAGGCTGGGGGGCTGCAGCAGCTCCAGTGATGGTGAGGAGGCAGCTCCAGTGATGGTGAGGAGGCAGCTCCAGTGATGGTGAGGCGGCAGCTCCAGTGATGGTGAGGAGGCAGCTCCAGTGATGGTGAGGCGGCAGCTCCAGTGATGGTGAGGCGGCAGCTCCAGTGATGGTGAGGAGGCAGCTCCAGTGATGGTGAGGAGGCAGCTCCAGTGATGGTGAGGAGGCAGCTCCAGTGATGGTGAGGCGGCAGCTCCAGTGATGGTGAGGCGGCAGCTCCAGTGATGGTGAGGAGGCAGCTCCAGTGATGGTGAGGAGGCAGCTCCAGTGATGGTGAGGAGGCAGCTCCAGTGATGGTGAGGAGGCAGCTCCAGTGATGGTGAGGCGGCAGCTCCAGTGATGGTGAGGAGGCAGCTCCAGTGATGGTGAGGAGGCAGCTCCAGTGATGGTGAGGCGGCAGCTCCAGTGATGGTGAGGCGGCAGCTCCAGTGATGGTGAGGCGGCAGCTCCAGTGATGGTGAGGAGGCAGCTCCAGTGATGGTGAGGAGGCAGCTCCAGTGATGGTGAGGAGGCAGCTCCAGTGATGGTGAGGCGGCAGCTCCAGTGATGGTGAGGAGGCAGCTCCAGTGATGGTGAGGAGGCAGCTCCAGTGATGGTGAGGAGGCAGCTCCAGTGATGGTGAGGCGGCAGCTCCAGTGATGGTGAGGCGGCAGCTCCAGTGATGGTGAGGCGGCAGCTCCAGTGATGGTGAGGCGGCAGCTCCAGTGATGGTGAGGAGGCAGCTCCAGTGATGGTGAGGAGGCAGCTCCAGTGATGGTGAGGCGGCAGCTCCAGTGATGGTGAGGAGGCAGCTCCAGTGATGGTGAGGAGGCAGCTCCAGTGATGGTGAGGAGGCAGCTCCAGTGATGGTGAGGAGGCAGCTCCAGTGATGGTGAGGAGGCAGCTCCAGTGATGGTGAGGCGGCAGCTCCAGTGATGGTGAGGCGGCAGCTCCAGTGATGGTGAGGCGGCAGCTCCAGTGATGGTGAGGCGGCAGCTCCAGTGATGGTGAGGAGGCAGCTCCAGTGATGGTGAGGAGGCAGCTCCAGTGATGGTGAGGCGGCAGCTCCAGTGATGGTGAGGCGGCAGCTCCAGTGATGGTGAGGCGGCAGCTCCAGTGATGGTGAGGCGGCAGCTCCAGTGATGGTGAGGCGGCAGCTCCAGTGATGGTGAGGCGGCAGCTCCAGTGATGGTGAGGAGGCAGCTCCAGTGATGGTGAGGAGGCAGCGGGGTCATTGCAGGCTGTAGGCTTTCCTGAAGAGATGGGTTTTCAGGTTCCGTCTGAAGGATCCGAGTGTGGATGATAGCCGGACGTGTTGGGGCAAAGAATTCTAGAGAATAGGGGCTATTCGGGAGAAGTCTTGGAGGCGGTTGGGTGAGGAGCGAATAAGGCTATGTGCACACGTTGCGGATTCTGCTGCGTTTCCGCAGCAGTTCTGCAGACATGGCACAGTACCATGTTAGCCTATGGCATTTCAAATCCGCTGTGCTCACGCTGTGTTTTTTTCCGCACAGTTTTGCTGCGGTTTACAAACCGCAGCATGTCAATTGTTTGTGCGGATTCCACAGCGGTTTCACACCTTTAGCATAGTAGAGGTGTAAAACCACAGGCTAATCCACATGAAAACCGCAGGTCACTTTACCTGCGGTTTTACCTGCGGATCCGCGCGAAAAAACCTGCAGGTGAATCCGCAGCGTGTGCACATAGCCTAAGTGTGGAGGAGAGAAGGAGGTCTTGGGAGGACCGGAGATTGTGTGAGGGAAGATATCGGGAGATTAGTTCAGAGACATATGTGGGAGACAGGTTGTAGATGGCCTTGTAGGTCAGTATTAGTAATTTGAACTGGATACGCTGAGGGAATGGGAGCCAGTGAAGAGATTTGTAGCGGGGAGAAGAGGAGGAGTAGCGAGGAGAGAGATGAATTAGTCGGGCGGCAGAGTTAAGGATGGACTGGAGAGGTGCTAGGATGTTAGCAGGGAGACCACAGAAAAGGATGTTGCAGTAGTCGAGGCAGGAGATGGTGAGGGCATGCACAAGCATTTTAGTAGATTGAGGGTTGAGGAAAGGACGGATTCTGGAAATATTTTTGATCTGGAGGTGACTATCAGCGGGGACGTGTGCAGAGAATACCAGAAATCACTGGAAAAGGGAAGGGTCTGCCTGTATATGTACATACTAGCTGAAGAGCCCGGCGTTGCCCGGGCATAGTAAACTGTGGTTATAGCAAATTATAATGATTATATTGCACATAAAAACATTTCACATCATATATTCAACACTACAGATCTGCAGCACAAATTAACTAAACGATTACCCAGGTATTGATAGTATTTTATTTTCAACTCATTCAAGATTTTTGGTTTTTCCTTTCGGTGCAAAGATGAACAGATTTTTGGCTGCTCCAACAGGCCACGTAAAGTTATTATTATTATTATTATTATTATTTATTGTTCTAGCGCCATTTATTCCATGGCGCTTTACATGTGAGGAGCGGTATACATAAAAACAAGTACAATAGTCTTAAACAATACAAGTCATAACTGGTACAGGAGGAGAGAGGACCCTGCCCGCGAGGGCTCACAATCTTCAAGGGATGGGTGATAATACAGTAGGCGAGGGTAGAGCTGGTCGTGCAGCGGTTTGGTCGATCTGTGGTTACTGCAGGTTATAGGCTTGTCGGAAGAGGTGGGTCTTCAGGCTCTTTTTGAAGGTTTCGATGGTAGGTGAGAGTCTGATATGTTGTGGTAGAGAGTTCCAGAGTAGGGGTGATGCGCGAGAGAAATCTTGTATGCGATTGTGGGAAGAGGAGATAAGACAGGAGTAGAGAAGGAGATCTTGTGAGGATCGGAGGTTGCGTGCAGGAAAGTACCGGGAGACGAGGTCACAGATGTATGTGTATGGAGGAGACAAGTTGTGGATGGCTTTGTATGTCATGGTTAGGGTTTTGTAATGAAGTCTCTGTCCAATGGGGAGCCAGTGAAGGGATTGACAGAGGGGAGAAGCTGGGGAATAGCGTGGGGACAGGTGGATTAGTCGGGCAGCAGAGTTTAGAATAGATTGGAGGGGTGCGAGAGTGTTTGAGGGGAGGCCACAGAGCAGGAGGTTGCAGTAGTCAAGGCGAGAGATAATGAGGGCATGGACTAGGGTTTTTGCAGATTCTTGGGTGAGGAATGAACGGATGCGTGAAATATTTTTGAGTTGAAGTCGGCAGGAAGTGGAAAGGGTTTGGATATGTGGTTTGAAGGAGAGATCAGCGTCAAGAATTACTCCGAGGCAGCGAGCTTGTGGGACTGGGGAGAGTGGGCAGCCATTTACTGTAATTGATAGGTTCGTAGGGGGGGTCACGTGAGATGGGGGAAAGATGATGAATTCTGTTTTGTCCATGTTGAGTTTCAGATATCTAGTGGAGAAGAAGGATGAAATAGTGGACAGACATTGAGGGATTCTGGTTAGTAGGGAGGTGATATCTGGTCCAGAGATGTAGATCTGTGTGTCATCAGCATAAAGATGATACTGAAAGCCATGAGATTCTATGAGCTGTCCCAGGCCAAAGGTGTAAATAGAGAACAGCAGGGGCCCAAGGACTGAACCTTGTGGGACTCCGACAGATAGGGGGCGAGGTGAGGAGGTGGTGTGTGAGTGGGAGACGCTGAATGTCCGGTCTGTTAGGTATGATGAGATCCAGGAGAGGGCCAAGTCTGTGATGCCGAGGGATGAGAGGGTCTGTAATAATAGGGAATGGTCCACTGTGTCAAAGGCAGCCGACAGGTCCAGGAGGAGGAGGACAGAGTAGTGTTGACCATGAGAATAGCATGGAGATTGCAAATCGATCCCTACTACTTTCAAGGATTGTCCCTGAGCATTGTTAATGGACATTGCAAATAGCAGTTGAACTGGAAACTGGAGGCGTTTAAAATAAAAAAACAAATCAGATGGAATGAGTGGAATTTTTGGAATGAAAATGTCCTCTCCTTTGGCACAGCCTGTTTCTGAGCTGTGTATCTAACCCTATCCTGTGTGATACTGTCTGCTGAGCTGTGTATATAATCCTCTCCTGTGTGATACTGACTGCTGAGCCCTGTATCTAATCCTCTCCTGTGATACTGACTGCTGAGACGTGTTTCTAATCCTATCCTGTGTGATACTGACTGCTGAGACGTGTATCTAATCCTATCCTGTGTGATACTGACTGCTGAGCCGTGTATCTAATCCATCTCCTGTGTGATACTGACTGCTGAGCCGTGTATCTAATCCATCTCCTGTGTGATACTGACTGCTGAGCCGTGTATCTAATCCTCTCCTGTGATACTGACTGCTGAGACGTGTATCTAATCCTATCCTGTGTGATACTGACTGCTGAGCTGTGTATATAATCCTCTCCTGTGTGATACTGACTGCTGAGCCGTGTATCTAATCCTCTCCTGTGATACTGACTGCTGAGACGTGTATCTAATCCTATCCTGTGTGATACTGACTGCTGAGACGTGTATCTAATCCTTCTCCTGTGTGATACTGACTGCTGAGCCGTGTATCTAATCCTTCTCCTGTGTGATACTGACTGCTGAGCCGTGTATCTAATCCTCTCCTGTGTGATACTGACTGCTGAGACGTGTATCTAATCCAATCCTGTGTGATACTGACTGCTGAGCCGTGTATCTAATCCTATCCTGTGTGATAATGTCTGCTGAGCCATGTATCTAATCCTCTCCTGTGTGATACTGACTGCTGAGCTGTGTATCTAATCCTATCCTGTGTGATACTCTGCTCCCCCTGCAGTCTGTGTCAGAGGGTGGTCTGTGTTGGCACGGTATCTGTATATGTACATGTATGACCCGGTCACCGGCCAGTATGTGTATATGTACATGTATGACGCGGTCACCGGCCAGTATCTGTATATGTACATGAATGACCCGGTCACCGTCCAGTATGTGTATATTTACATGTATGACCCAGTCACTGGCCAGTATGTGTATATGTACATGTATGACCCGGTCACCGGCCAGTATCTGTGTATATGTACATGTATGACCCGGTCACCGACCAGTATGTGTGTAGTGAAATATGTATATGTAAGGCCGGTTTCACATTAGCGCATTTTCAGCGCGCGCACGGCCGGGGGTAGCTCCGCCCCCGAGCCGGCTCTCTGCCCGGCGTGCCCGCCCCTTCCTTGTAGCGCCGCCTCCTAGCGGACAGCGGCGCCTGCGATCGGCGCACCCTATCTTTAGCATAGGGTGCGCCGATCGTGCGCAGGCCGTGCGCTAGTTGCGCTTTGACCTGCGCTGCGCACTTTTGACGGTGCGCCGTGCGCGCCAAAATCCGAAAAGTTTGATTTTGGCGCGCACGGCGCACCGTCAAAAGTGCGCAGCGCAGGTCAAAGC
The DNA here is from genome assembly GCF_039654945.1 of Dendrobates tinctorius. Classification (NCBI taxonomy): domain Eukaryota; kingdom Metazoa; phylum Chordata; class Amphibia; order Anura; family Dendrobatidae; genus Dendrobates; species Dendrobates tinctorius. Next base: position 991,905 of record NW_027362015.1, on the reverse strand, counting down.
GCAACTAGCGCACGGCCTGTGCACGATCGGCGCACCCTATGCTAAAGATAGGGTGCGCCGATCGCAGGCGCCGCTGTCCGCTAGGAGGCGGCGCTACAAGGAAGGGGCGGGCACGCCGGGCAGAGAGCCGGATCGGGGGCGGAGCTACCCCCGGCCGTGCGCGCGCTGAAAATGCGCTAATGTGAAACCAGCCTAAGGATGTATGACCAGCAGTAATTAACATCTATCCTTAGACTGCAGCTCTCCACACAGGTCATGACCTGTTATCTTGAGAAGGCAGTCTCCTGTCTCCAGTCTTTCCAGAGGGCCTTGCTGAGAACACACAAATTGGAAACATTTCACACCTTCTGACTCTTTGGAAGAGAGGAGCCAATTACAGCCTGACACTGTCTATCTATGAGAAAGATCACACAAATAGTGTTCAGAGGAAAATAATGTATTCATGGGTAAATAGCCATAATCCAGTCACAAACCAAGGACTAGAATATTAACATGCGAGGCTGGTCTAGAAATCTGATCTCCAGAGTAAATCTATAAATTAGGCATTTTCACCAAGAAAGATGTTCACAGTGAGGGGCAGCCAAGCTGGTGTGCTCCAGCCCATATCCCCCCTCCCTCAGGGACAGAATACCAGACTGCAGAGTCCGATAGTTCTGTAAGTTTCTCCCTTTTATTTTATCGCTGTTTTGCATATTTGTACGTCACTTTTTATTTCCATAATTTTATATCTTTTTATTGTAAGCGCTGTACCTTTTTTTTTTTTTTTTATTAAAGCTTAAAACTTTAATAAGTCTGAACCTTGTTCCTGTAAAGAATCCATAGCCTTAGAGTGTGCGCTCCCGGTGATTGGCGGACTGTAGTAGTATTTCCGGGACTCATCACCCGTGTGTTCGGTGAGTGGTGGCAGCGTGTATGAGCGGGGTGCGTGCTCTGTGTCGGGGTGTGATTTATGCTCCCACTGCAACATAGAACACAGGTGGAATGCTGGACTGAGTGAGAGGAGATAGATTAACCCTTGGAGGCGCAACCCCAAGTCACGTGCTGAGAAGCGGGTACATGACAGACGTTTTGATAAAGAGGAGGAGAACCTTCCCAGGGCAAAGGGTCCTTCAGCAGGACTTTGTGTAGCTGGTTCTCCCGGCACCCCCCTCCTGGAGCGTCTGAGCTTTATGCTTTTCTCTTGCTGACCTCACTAGGTGGGCTGAGTTAGAGGATGTATGCCCCTTTTTAAAAGTAATTGAAATTTCTACTTGCCATATCTCTGGCTGGCGAGCTCACAGAGTGCCGACAGGGGTGTTATATTTTGTATTGTGAAATTATCTTTCTTTTGAGACTAAATATGACTGGTCTGTGTGTCACTGGGGGGGCAGAAACCATTTCCCGGCTTCTGATGGGCGCACAGGCTGCAAAACGTTGCGGTGTGTAGCCTAAATTCTACTGATTCTGAAAATATATGTTTCCTGTCTCTAGGATTAGAGCGTGTTATACAATTTGAGTTTGAATAGATAAAGGAAGTTTTAAATCTTGGCGGGAGAATCCGCCCTGAACTGGTGTGGGTAATGACCAGCGGGGAGAGTGGATAATGTAGGTTTTCACACAGGTGGAGAGAGGGAAGGAGGGGGAAGTTTTTTCAGCGCTGTGGCTGCCTGTAAATACAGAAAGACAGTGCACAAACCAACTAGGCGTAGGGCGACAGGCAGCGCCAGAAGTGTACTTAGGACATTTAGGAAATAACTCATATTTTCCTGACATATAATATTACAGAAATGCTTTGATTCTGCGCTTAACCCCGCTACGACCTGTCATGTATTCATACGTCGTGGTCGCCTGGTGCTTACCTTGGATGGAGGAATGGTTACGTCCAGGTGGTTTTATGCTCACAGACTCTATGCCCTCGATCACCACCGGGTATCAGCTGCGTCCCGCACCGTTCACTTTAACCCCCTAAATGCTGCAATTTATATCAATCTCAGCATTTAGAAGGCAGGCAGAGGGAGGGAACCCCACTGCACTTTGATCGGGACCCCCGTGATGTCACCGCAAGGGGCCCGAACGTTTCCATGGTGACTCAGTGTCGTCATGACAACATCCAGGTCACCAGGCACTAGCAAGTTAATAATACCCAGTGCATGATGTAACTAACTCTCAGCTGCAGCACTGACTGGCTATAAAGCATTGCTATCCTATTGCATTGCTAGGCTTTATAACAGCAATCAGACCGCAAAAAGTGAAAATCCCATAGTGGGACGGAGTACAAAACTAAAAAAAAAAGTTGTAAAAATATTTTAAGAAAATCACAAAAATATGTTGTACCCATAAATATTTTTATGGAAAATATAAAAGTACACATTTGGTTTCGCCATGTCTGGAACGACCGGACCTATAAAACAGTCCCACTAGTTAAAGGGAATCTGTCACCCTTTTCTTGGCCTATGAGCTGCCGGCACCGCCATCAGGGGCTTATCGTCAGCATTCTGTAATGCATTCTGTAATGGTGTAGATAAGCCCCCGATGTAACCTGAAAGAGAAGAAAAACGAGTTATACTCACCCAGGGGCGGTCCGGTCCGATGGGTGTCGCGGTCCGGTCCGGCGCCTTTCATACGATGACGTCCTCTTCTTCCCGTCCTGTCGTGGCTCCGACGCAGGCGCACTGCTCAGCCCTGTTGATGGCAGGCGCCGGTCCTCTCTGACCTCTCCCGGCTCCTGCGCACTGCAGGACTCTGCTCTGCCATCAACAGGGCCGAGCAGTGCGTATACAAATTAGAAGAAGATACATTATTACTGCATCCTAACTGATCCTCAAAGCACAAGGCAAAGGGGTCACAAAAAGGATTTATGAATAGGAGCACTCAATGAGAACAGTGTACAGCCAAGATAGGTAAAAATTACAACATTTTATTCAAATGTAAATATCACATATAATTTACCGATGCATAAATGGGTCATAGAAAAAGGGGAGGAGACAAGCAATATAAATATATAAAGCCGGGCCTGACACTAAGCATGTACAGAGGTGGGAGAGTGGCAACCTAAATCCATCATGATTGCCAGTCACAGGTGGGTGCAATCTCGTAATCTGTTTATAGCAGCATGGACACACTCTGGACACGGCCCCCCGAGGAAGCCAACGCAAAGCGCGCGGGCACTGCGTGTTCCGGGGTCCTTTAAAGAGGGACTATGGGTAAGAGTGGCTTTACTATTACTTTATGCAATTGCTGACATCCCAGACGGCGGCCAGTGGCTGGTTGTAGCCATTAGGACTCTTTTGCAATCAACAACATTGGTCTTAGTGATTTTAGGATTAAAATCTTTATTACAATTGCATTTGATTACCCTTTAGGGGTGTAGCATCTATTGTCCACATTGTTACTTGCATCTTTTGCGGCAGCCATGATGAATTTTATCATGATGGATTTAGGTTGCCACTCTCCCACCTCTGTACATGCTTAGTGTCAGGCCCGGCTTTATATATTTATATTGCTTGTCTCTTCCCCTTTTTCTATGAACCATTTATGTATTGGAAAATTATATGTGATGATATTTACATTTGAATAAAATGTTGTAATTTTTACCTATCTTGGATGTACACTCTCTTCTTATTGTATCCCAGTGCGCCTGCATCGGAGCCACGACAGGAAGGAAAGAAGAGGACGTCATTGTATGAAGATGGGAGGAGCTGGACCACTACTTGGACACGCCCCCGGAAGAAGCTTGGTGTGAAACGCGCGTTGGGGTGGAGGAGGCTGTCACCCACAGTCACTTATGTTCACTGTGCTCAGGTATTGTTACCGATTGATTGCAAACTTGTCATTATTATTGCTAGCCACCTTTGCAGTTCATCTTGGATTCTCATCATAGGTACTTTGACATAATTGTCATGATACTGCTGTGATTATAATATTTATACACATGGTTCTTATTTTTATTGAACTCACTGCTTGTTTGGCATACCATTTATATATTGAAATACGGTATAATACTTATAATTATTGATTATCTTGTTTGGTTTATCATCAATCTGTAGGTGACACTTTAGTACCTTCATGTGACTTCATTGTTGTTAGGGGATTAAGCGCCTCCTACTGGGCATTTTTGTTTATCTTTTCAACTTTTTCGGCTAATTTGATATATAAGTCCGAAAACTGTTTTTTGTGATATGTTATGCTATGTGTATACAATCCCCTCCCCCAGCCAATATGCCAATACTTCAGATGCCAATGAGTTTTGCTCTACATTATCCTGACGCACACATTATATGGATGGGGGACTTTAATCTAGTTATGGATGACTGTCTCGATAGAATTAGACTGGCTAGAGAGACGTCTGGAGGGACCTCCTCTTTACCCTCATCACCCTCTTCACTGGCGCTGTTCATGGAGGATAGCGGTTGGCTGGGTATATGGAGGATGATGCGCCACCCCGGGGTAAAGGAATACACCTGTCACTCGTCTGCTAAGCGTACTCTATCCCGTATAGACAGCATATTTGGATCCAGTCGGTTAGCGATGTGGCTGGTTGATATAGAACACGGTAACAAAGGCATTTCAGATCATTGCCCGATTATTCTTAGACTTAATTTTGGCCGATGAAAACACAATACTTTTTGGAAACTAAATCCTTTCTGGCTGAGATTGATAGGCTCTAATGACAGAACTATAGACCAATCAGATTGTTTCATCTCGTCTCACCCTGAGCCCCAGGATACTGATCTGTTTTGGGACGCCCTTAAGGCGTATTTGAGAGGATGTTTGTCCTCTACGATCTCTTATATTAAAAAGATGACGAGATGGCGCAGCGGCTCACAGACTCCGGCGCAGCGGCTCACAGACTCCGGCGCAGCGGCTCACAGACTCCGGCGCAGCGGCTCACAGACTCCGGCGCAGCGGCTCACAGACTCCGGAGCAGCGTATCCATCTACCCAGACGGCTGACGTCCCATAGGCTGTATACTCAGCGCATGGACGCCCAGTCTAAGCGCAAAATAGTTTTTACTCGGCAACCCTATTTTGAACCAGGGAATCGGGTAAATTTTTGTCCTTTCTGGTGCGTCAGCGTAACACATCTAAGGCTACTTTCACACTTGCGTTTTTTTGCTGCACATTTTTTTGCGCACACAAACGCATGAAAAAAGCGCATCATGCGTTTGTGTGCGTTTTTTGCGGGTTTTGGTGCGTTTTTTTTGCGCATACATGCGCATTACAATGCGAACGTATGCGCATCCATAGACTTTAATGGGTGTTTGGCTGTAAAAAAAAAAACGCATTGCGTGCACATGCGTTTTTTGGGGGCAAGTCGGACGCACAAAAAATGCAACAGGATACATTTTGTGCGCCCGAGCGCACACTACAAAAAAACGCATGCGCCTACAAACGCATGTGTATGCGCAGATAAGTGCACCCATGTTAAAGTATAGGGAACAACCGCAAGCGTGAAACAGCCTAACACCGTACTCCAGATCCGAACATTGGATAATTGAACCGTGACCTCCACTGACCAGAGATACGTCACTGTTTTTCTGAGTATTCTAGAACATTGTATAATTCAGCGAGTGGTCTTGATACTCCACAATGCCTGAATTACCTGTCGGACGTAGAATTCCCCACACTGGATGCTGCCCAGCGGGCATCTTGGATGCTGATTTTACTATAGAGGAAATTAAAAATGCTATGATGGCTTTGGCCCCTGGACCAGATGGGCTCCCTGTTGAAATGTATAGAAAATATCAAGATCTTCTGGCACCACTTCTTCTAAAAGTATTTCAAGGGATTGGGGGTGGGGGACCGCTTACCTGACTCCTTGTATGAAGCAAACATTCTCATTCTCAAGAAAGAAGGGAAGGACCCCGCTGATTGTGGATCTTATCGCCCCATATCACTGGTAAATGTAGACTATAACATTTTCGCTAAGATTCTGGCCACTTGATTAAGCTCAGTAATATTAGATCTTGTACACCCGCACCAGACGGGCTTCATGCCCGGTAAGAGCACCTCCATCAATATCAGGAGGGTCCAGTCAGTGGTTGAATATAGTTCCCTGGTGCCGGATAATAATTGGGCCCTGGCGTCGCTGGACGCAGCTGAAGCCTTCGATTCCCTTGAATGGCCGTTCTTGTCTGCATGTTTACAGAGATATGGCTTTGGTGCCAAATTCCAAAAATGGATTGGTGTAGTATATGCATAACCTAAAGCTCGTATAGTCATCAATAACTCCATATCGGAATCCTTTTCTCTTTCTAGGGTTGCCCCCTCTCCCCGGCCCTCGTCGCCCTCGCTATAGAAGCGCTAGCAATGCGTATGAGGTCTCCTCCGAATATTAGTGGTATAAATATAGCAGATCATCTAGATACTATTGGTCTATACGCTGACGACATGGTGATGTTCATGGATAAAACGGACGAGACCTTGCCCCATGTGATTACTGCCATAGATAAACTGCGTCCTATATATTAACTGGAACAATCCGCTCTCTTGCCCCTCTCGCATGGCCCTGCGACCCATCTTTGCTCTCTGTCCCCTTTGCCCATAGTGTCTCACTTTAAATATTTAGGAATTAATATATCTAAAAGCAGTGATCTTGACCTACAACTTAATATCCTCCCATTACTGGAACTGGTCAAACTCACATTCGCCTCATGGAGAAACCTTCCGCTATCTGTTCCCGGCCGTATTAATCTAGTGAAATGATTCTACTTCCCAAACTTCGTTCCTCCCTCCAGCATAGTGCGGTGCACTGCCGGATGGGGGGGGGGGGGAGGCACTGCCGGATGGGGAGAGGCACTGCCGGATGGGGGGGAGGCACTGCCGGATGGGGGGGAGGCACTGCCGGATGGGTGGGGGAGGCACTGCCGGATGGGTGGGGGAGAGGCACTGCCGGATGCCAGGACAGATTAAAGCTTTGAGTAAGTGGATGCCGGAGAATAATCGACCCAACTTGGAACATCATCTCATCCATGCTGCAGAGATTGACTGCCCGCTAGGTTTTTTTTAGAAGCAGATAATCTTATTGCCCCCCCCGATTGTTACCTCTGCTCCGTTTAGCGAGGTCGGTCTGGAGACGGATGAGAAAAGTGATCCGCTTTGAGGGCACTGTAGCTGAAATGCCGCTATGGAGCAATAACTATTTCCCGCTGCTGTTGAACCACCCGTCCGCCGGCTTTTGGATCTCACATGGTGTTTCTTTGATAAAAGACCTATATGAAGGTCATATCCTTATGTCTTTTGAGCAAATCCAACTTAAATATAATGTCCCTAGATCCCAACTCTTCCGCTATCTTCAACTCAGATCAGCTGTCCAGTGGCATTTACGGTATTCATGTAGGACCCAACCCATCTCATCTCTGCCTTTAATGGGAATCCTTATATCCCCGGCCCTCGGGGTCTTCTCTCTGCTCGGTACACATGTTGTCTGCGGGAGCTATAACGATGGTTAGGGGGAAGTGAGGCGGCCTCATTCCTGATGCTGAGGATTGGGAGGAGATTCTGGAATCTCCATCTATCAATAATAAGACTCCATTATATATCTTACACCAGCCATATCTGACTCCATCGCGACTGTTCAGGATGGGTCGTCTCCAATCCTCGGAGTGTTTGAGGTGTCATACAATAGAAGCTTTGTACGCATGGTGTGGAGATGCCCCATTGTCCTCTCATACTGGTCTGAAGTGACATCACTGCTATCATGCTTGGTGCAAATTCCTGTTCCTCTTGGTCCATCAGTTGATGAGGAGAATTGGGGACACTGTGTTAGGATCTTTCTAGGCTAGGAAGGTGCTGGCGCTACGTTGGATGGGAGGGTCGCACCCCTCTCTCAGAGCCTGGATTGATCTGGTAAACTCGGTCATCCCATATGACATATGGGGGCCATATTCTATGGGGCAGCATATGGGGGTCGTAGTCTATGGAGCAGCATATGGGGGGCGTAGTCTATGGAGCAGCATATGGGGGCATAGTCTATGGAGCAGCATATGGGGGCATAGTCTATGGAGCAGCATATGGGGGCATAGTCTATGGAGCAGCATATGGGGGCATAATAATTTTTATTTCTATAGCGCTGACATATTCCGCAGCACTTTACATTTCAGAGGGGACTTGTACAGACAATAGACATTACAGCATAACAATAATCACATAGATCATAACAAATACCAAGAGGAATGAGGGCCCTGCTCGCAAGCTTACAGTCTATGAGGAAAGAGGAGACACGAAAGGTGGGTGGTAACAGTTGCCCTGATTGTATGGACCAGCCATAATGTTAAGTGTGTATCAGTACAGACACAGAGGGCTAATGGATGCATAAAGCATGTGGGAACATGATGCGGGGAACCCGGTTATGGCAAAACTTTTGGCTGTGCCACACAGGGATAGATTAGGTTAATGTGTTGAGGCGATAGGCCAGTCTGAATAAATGCGTTTTCAGGCCACGCTTAAAAGTGTGGGGATTGGGGACTAATCGTATTGACCTGGGAAGTGCATTCCAAAGAATTGGTGCAGCACGTGTATAGTCTTGGAGACGGGAGTGGGAGGTTCTGATTATTGAGGATGCTAACCTCAGGTCATCAGCAGAACGGAGGGCGCGGGTAGGGTGGTATACTGAAACAAGGGAGGAGATGTAGGGTGGTGCTGAGCCATGGAGGGCTTTGTGGGTGAGGGTAATAAGTTTATACTGAATTCTGGAGTGGATTGGTAGCCAGTGTAATGACTGGCACAAGGTAGAGGCATCGGTGTAACGATTGGTGAGGAATATGATCCTGGCTGCAGCATTCAAGACAGATTGGAGAGGGGAGAGTTTGGTAAGAGGGAGACCGATTATATTCTATGGAGCAGCATATGGGGGCATAGTCTATGGAGAAGCATATGGGGCATAGTCTATGGAGAAGCATATGGGGGCATAGTCTATGGAGAAGCATATGGGGGCATAGTCTATGGAGAAGCATATGGGGGCCTAGTCTATGGGGAAGCATATGGGGGCATAGTCTATGGGGCAGCATATGGGGGCATAGTCTATGGGGCAGCATATGGGGGCATAGTCTATGGGGCAGCATATGGGGGCATAGTCTATGGGGCAGCATATGGGGGCATAGTCTATGGGGTAGCATATGGAGGCATAGTCTATGGGGCAGCATATGGAGGCATAGTCTATGGGGCAGCATATGGGGGCATAGTCTATGGAGCAACATATGGGGGCATAGTCTATGGATTCCACCCTCTGCTTATACACGAGTCAATAAGTTTTCCCAGTTTTTTGTGGCAAAATTAGGGGGTCGGCTTATACACGAGTATACACGATAGTTTTATTGTATAAAAGCGGCAAAACACAAAAACCAATATAAATGAGTCATTGCTGTAATCATATTGACCCGAAGAATAAAGCCGCCTTACCAATTTTACCACACGCGGAACAGTATATATAGAAAAAAGCCCAAAAAGTTATTCCTGAATTGCTGGGTTTTGTTCATTCTGCCTCCAAAAATCGTAATTTAAAGCGATCAAAAAATGTCATGTGCGCAAAAATGGTACCAATAAAAACGTCAACTCATCCCGCAAAAAATAAGACCTCACATGACTCTGGGCCAAAATATGGAAAAATTATAGCTCTCAAAAAGTGGTGATGCAAAACCTAGTTTTCGCAATAAAAAGCATCTTTTAGTGAGTGACAGCTGCCAAACATAAAAACCGCCATAAATGTGGTATTGCTGTAATCGCACCAACCCGAAGAATAAAGTAACGTAATCACTTATACTGCATGAGCAACGGCGTAAAAAAAAAACTAATTCTTCACCTGCTGTTGATTTTTTCATTCTGCCTCCCAAAGATCAGAGTAAGGCTCGGCGCACATTTATCCTGCGCTCTGCTTTGAGCGCTTACATCGAGGTTTCCATGTAAATCTCAGAAATACATGATTCAGATAGGACCATAAGGCGGAAGATCCCCTATAATGAGGCAGATGGAAGCACTGTGGACGCCATAGGGCCTGTGATCCGGCGGTGTCCGTTTTTTTTAGGATTGCATAAAAGTGCCGTCGGCGCCAGGTTTTTTTGCACTTCTGAAAAGGACACCGCTGAACAGAGGCCAGATGGAGTCCAGAGTAACTCTGCTGCCTCATTATATGTGTGGTGTTTTATCTTTTGCTGGGTTCATGGATCCCGCGTCTGTGCTGGCAGAGCAGCTGCAGAGGTTGTCAGTGGAGGTGACTGACTGTCATTCTGAGGTTCAGCAGCAGCGGCTGTAGACTCCTACTGTGGAGGTCCTTGTAGGTAGGCCGGTTCAGTTTGGACACAAAATTGCCCTCCCGGACAGGTTTTCTAGGGGTATGAACGAGCTTTTTGTGTTTAAAGAGGCCTGCAAACTGTACTATAGACTGCGTCCTTACTCTGGAGATGAGGAGCAGCGAGTAGGAATTGTGATTTCACTGTTGCAGGGGGAACCTCAGTCCTGGGCGTCTTCTCTGCCACAGGATTCTGTGTCTCCAGTCTGTGGAGGAGATTTTGAGGGCTGATCTATGATTATCCTGAGGCTATGTACCCACGTTGCAGAAATGCTGCGGAAATTTCCGCGACATTTCCGCACTCCTGCCGAGGGTAAAACGCATGCGAATTTTCATACGTTTTTCCTGCGGAAAACAAGCGTTTTTCGCTTGCAGAATTCTTAGCATCGCTTGGAAATGTAATACATAGGATGTTAAAATAATATAAAGATTGTTATTCTCACCTTCCGACGGCCCCTGATCTGCTCTGCAGCGCTCCCGGCATCTTACAGTCGCAGTAATGCTTTGCGCGAAGGACCTGAGATGACATCACGCTAGCGAGATGATGTCAGGAGCGTGGTGAGAGGCTGGAAGGACTCCGAGGGCTGCCGAAGGGTGAGTATATCACTATTTTTAATTTTTATTCTATTTGTTACAGGATTATGGTACCCAGGGCCCGGAGGACAATCTCCTCTCCTCCAGGCCCTGGGTACCATCCGCACATGATCCGCTCACTTTGCGCATGGTGGGCATAGCCACATGCAGAAAGTAAGCTGATCAATGCATTCCTGTGTGTGCGGAATCGCCGCGATTCAGCATAAAGAATGGGCATGCTGCGGATTCTTCCCCGATGCGATTCCAGCGCGGAAAAATCCGCAGCATTAGCACAGCATGTGTGGAATCCCATAGGAATGCATGGGATTCGTTTTCTTTGCATTTTCACGGTATTCCGCAGCAGAAAAACGCTGCAAAAATGAAAAAAAAAAACCGCAACGTGTGCACACAGCCTGACTGTATTTCCTTGGCTGAGTCCAGGCTCTGTTGCCTTCAGCAGGGGGATCAGTGAGTGGAGACTTGTAGCTCCGCAGGTGGGCGACCGACACCCGATGGAATGACCCGCCTCTCAGAATTCAAATTCAAAGAAGCTTTATTGGCAGGACTAAATACACATTAGTTTTGCCAAAGCAAGTGTACAAAAGGGAATAGGGATAGGGACTGTAGGGATGTTGGGTAGGGGTTGTAGGAAAGGTGGATGTGGGCAGATCCAGGGTGGGGCTATAGAAGTCCATGGCATAGGAAAGGTGGATGAGGGCAGATCCAGGATGAGGCTATAGAAGTCCATGGCATGGGGAAGGTGGATGAGGGCAGATCCAGGGTGGGGCTATAGAAGTCCATGGCATGGGGAAGGTGGATGGGAGGATGGGGGGCTATAGAAGTCCATGGCATAGGGAAGGTGGATGGGGGGATGTGGGCAGATCCAGGGTGGGGGCTATAGAAGTACATGGCATAGGGAAGGTGGATGAGGGCAGATCCAGGGTGGGGCTATAGAAGTCCATGGCATAGGGAAGGTGGATGAGGGCAGATCCAGGGTGGGGGCTATAGAAGTCCATGGCATAGGGAAGGTGGATGAGGGCAGATCCAGGGTGGGGCTATAGAAGTCCATGGCATGGGGAAGGTGGATGGGAGGATGGGGGCTATAGAAGTCCATGGCATAGGGAAGGTGGATGGGGGGATGTGGGCAGATCCACGGTGGGGCTATAGAAGTACATGGCATAGGGAAGGTGGATGGGGGGGTAAGGGGCAGATCCAGGGTGGGGCTATAGAAGGGCATGGGGAAGGTGGATGGGGGCAGATCCAGGATGGGGCTATAGAAGTACATGGCATAGGGAAGGTGGATGGGGGGGATGGGGCAGATCCAGGATGTGGCTATAGAAGTCCATGGCATAGGGAAGGTGGATGGGGGGATGTGGGCAGATCCACAGTGGGGCTATAGAAGTCCATGGCATGGGGAAGGTGTATGGGGGGGATGGGGGCAGATCCAGGATGGGGGATATATAAGTCCATGGCATGAGGAAGGTGGATGGGGGGATGGGAGCAGATCTAGGATGGGGCTATAGAAGTCCATGGCATAGGGAAGGTGGATGGGGGCAGATCCAGGATGGGGCTATAGAAGTACATGGCATAGGGAAGGTGGATGGGGGGATGGGGGCAGATCTAGGATGGGGCTATAGAAGTCCATGGCATGGGGAAGGTGGATGGGGGCAGATCCAGGGTGGGGCTATAGAAGTCCATGGCATAGGGAAGGTGGGTGGGGGCAGATCCAGGGTGGGGGCTATAGAAGTCCATGGCATAGGGAAGGTGGATGGGGGGATGTGGGCAGATCCAGGATGGGGCTATAGATGTCCATGGCATAGGGAATGGGGATGGGGGCAGATCCAGGATGAGGCTATAGAAGTCCATGGCATAGGGAAGGTGGATGGGGGCATGGGGCAGATCCAGGGTGGGGCTATAGAAGTCCATGGCATAGGGAAGGTGGATGGGGGGATGGGGGCAGATCCAGGATGGGGCTATAGAAGTCCATGGCATAGGGAAGGTGGGTGGGGGCAGATCCAGGGTGGGGGCTATAGAAGTCCATGGCATAGGGAAGGTGGATGGGGGGATGTGGGCAGATCCAGGATGGGGCTATAGAAGTCCATGGCATAGGGAATGGGGATGGGGGCAGATCCAGGATGAGGCTATAGAAGTCCATGGCATAGGGAAGGTGGATGGGGGCATGGGGCAGATCCAGGGTGGGGCTATAGAAGTCCATGGCATAGGGAAGGTGGATGGGGGGATGGGGGCAGATCCAGGATGGGGCTATAGAAGTCCATGGCATAGGGAAGGTGGGTGGGGGCTGATCCAGGGTGGGGGCTATAGAAGTCCATGGCGTAGAGAAGGTGGATGGAGGGATGGGGCAGATCCAAGATGGGGCTATAGAAGTCCATGGCATAGGGAAGGTGGACGGGGCTTTAAGAAGTCCATGGCATAGGGAAGGTGGATGGGGCATATCCAGGATGGGGCTATAGAAGTCCATGGCATAGGGAAGGTGGATGGGGGGATGGGGGCAGATCCAAGATGGGGCTATAGAAGTCCATGGCATAGGGAAGGTGGATGGGGGGATAGGGGCAGATCTAGGATGGGGCTATAGAAGTCCATGGCATAGGGAAGGTGGATGGGGGCAGATCCACAATGGGGCTATAGAAGTCCATGGCATAGGGAAGGTGGATGGGGGCAGATCCACGATGGGCTATAGAAGTCCATGGCCTAGGGAAGGTGGATGGGGGGATGGGGCAGATCTAGGATGGGGCTATAGAAGTCCATGGCATAGGGAAGGTGGATGGGGGCAGATCCACGATGGGGCTATAGAAGTCCATGGCATAGGGAAGGTGGATGGGGGCAGATCCACGATGGGGCTATAGAAGTCCATGGCATAGGGAAGATGGATGGGGGGATGGGGCAGATCTACAGTCATGGCCAAAAGTTTAGAGAATGACACAAATATTAATTTTTACAAAGTCTACTGCTTCATTTTTTCTAATGGCAATTTGCATATACAGGGCCGCCATCAGGGCATGACAGGCCTTACATGTGTATGGGGCCCGGTGATTAGGGGGGCCCGACCATGCTGGCAGCCCGATCCGCGCTGGGGCCCCCCTACATTTTATACAGGCTTCTGCAACTTTATTTTAAATTCAGACTCAGCGCCTGCCGGGCCCCTCGGGCAGGCCCCCCCCGCACCATGGTCCAGCCAGCGCCGAAATCCCCCCTGCACAATGGTCCAGCCACAGCTCCGCCCTCACCTGATGTCACACACTGCTCTGCTCCTCCACTTCCTCATTCAGTCAGTGTGCCACGTGGGACTGGGAGAGGAAGGGAGCCTCGCTGCTGGAGCACAGCCAGATAACAAGGTAAGAAGAATTTTTTTTTTTTTTTTTTGAGAGCAGCTATCCAGGGGGCCTGGGGCAGAATGCTGGATGCTGGGGCAGAATGCTGGGGGCAGAATGCTGGGGGCAGAATGCTGGACGCTGGGGGCAGAATGCTGGATGCTGGGGGCAGAATGCTGGGGGCAGAATGCTGGGGGCAGAATGCTGGACGCTGGGGGCAGAATGCTGGACGCTGGGGGCAGGACGCTGGGGGCAGAATGCTGGACGCTGGGGGCAGGACGCTGGGGGCAGGACGCTGGGGGCAGGACGCTGGGGGCAGGACGCTGGGGGCAGGACGCTGGGGGCAGGACGCTGGGGGCAGGACGCTGGGGGCAGGACGCTGGACGCTGGGGGCAGAATGCTGGACGCTGGGGGCAGAATGCTGGACGCTGGGGGCAGAATGCACGCTGGGGGCAGAAATGCTGGGGGCAGAATGGACATGGGGCAGAATGCTGGACGCTGGGGCAGAATGCTGGACGCTGGGGCAGAATGCTGGGGGCAGAATGCTGGACGCTGGGGCAGAATGCTGGGGGCAGAATGCTGGACGCTGGGGGCAGAATGCTGGGGGCAGAATGCTGGACGCTGGGGGCAGAATGCTGGACATGGGGCAGGAATGCTGGGGGCAGAATGGACATGGGGCAGAATGCTGGACGCTGGGGCAGAATGCTGGACATGGGGCAGGAATGCTGGGGGCAGAATGGACATGGGGCAGAATGCTGGACGCTGGGGCAGAATGCTGGACGCTGGGGGCAGAATGCTGGACATGGGGCAGGAATGCTGGGGGCAGAATGCTGGACGCTGGGGCAGAATGCTGGACGCTGGGGCAGAATGCTGGACGCTGGGGGCAGAATGCTGGGGGCAGAATGCTGGACACTGGGGGCAGAATGCTGGACGCTGGGGGCAGAATGCTGGACGCTGGGGGCAGAATGCTGGACGCTGGGGGCAGAATGCTGGACGCTGGGGGCAGAATGCTGGGGCAGAATGCTGGGGGCAGAATGTTGGACGCTGGGGGCAGAATGTTGGACGCTGGGGGCAGAATGTTGGACGCTGGGGGCAGAATGTTGGACGCTGGGGGCAGAATGTTGGACGCTGGGGGCGGAATGCTGGGGGCGGAATGCTGGACGCTGGGGGCGGAATGCTGGACGCTGGGGGCGGAATGCTGGACGCTGGGGGCGGAATGCTGGACGCTGGGGGCGGAATGCTGGACGCTGGGGGCGGAATGCTGGACGCTGGGGGCGGAATGCTGGGGGCGGAATGCTGGACGCTGGGGGCAGAATTCTGGGGGCAGAATGCTGGACGCTGGGGGCAGAATGCTGGGGGCAGAATGTTGGACGCTGGGGGCAGAATGCTGGGGGCAGAATGCTGGACGCTGGGGGCAGAATGCTGGACGCTAGGGGCAGAATGCTGCGAGCAGAATGCTGGACGCTGGGGGCAGAATGCTGGACATGGGGCAGAATGCTGGGGGCAGAATGGACATGGGGCAGAATGCTGGACGCTGGGGCAGAATGCTGTACATGGGGCATAATGCTGGACACTGGGGGCAGAATGGACATGGGGCAGAATGCTGGACGCTGGGGGCAGAATGCTGGACATGGGGCATAATGCTGGACACTGGGGGCAGAATGGACATGGGGCAGAATGCTGGACGCTGGGGACAGAATGCTGGACGCTGGTGGCAGAATGCTGGACATGGGGCAGAAGAATTCTGGACATGGGGCAGAATTCTGGACATGGGGCAGAATGCTGGACGCTGGGGGCAGAATGCTGGACGCTGGGGGTAGAATGCTGGACATGGGGGCAGGCTGTGAGCTGGGGCAGAATGTTGGACGCTGCGGGCAGAATTCTGGGGGCAGAATGCTGGACGCTGGGGGCAGA
Source organism: Dendrobates tinctorius (assembly GCF_039654945.1). NCBI lineage: Eukaryota > Metazoa > Chordata > Amphibia > Anura > Dendrobatidae > Dendrobates > Dendrobates tinctorius. The sequence continues at coordinate 975,826 of NW_027362015.1, read as the reverse complement.
ATTCTGGGGGCAGAATGCTGGACACTGGGGGCAGAATGTGGGGGCAGAATGTTGGACGCTGGGGGCAGAATGCTGGGGGCAGAATGCTGGACGCTGGGGGCAGAATGCTGGACGCTAGGGGCAGAATGCTGCGAGCAGAATGCTGGACGCTGGGGGCAGAATGCTGGACATGGGGCAGAATGCTGGGGGCAGAATGGACATGGGGCAGAATGCTGGACGCTGGGGCAGAATGCTGTACATGGGGCATAATGCTGGACACTGGGGGCAGAATGGACATGGGGCAGAATGCTGGACGCTGGGGGCAGAATGCTGGACATGGGGCATAATGCTGGACACTGGGGGCAGAATGGACATGGGGCAGAATGCTGGACGCTGGGGACAGAATGCTGGACGCTGGTGGCAGAATGCTGGATATGAGGGCAGAATGCTGGACGCTGGGGCAGAAGAATGCTGGACGCTGGGGCAGAATGCTGGACGCTGGGGGCAGAATGCTGGACGCTGGGGGCAGAATGCTGGACGCTGGGGGCAGAATGCTGGACGCTGGGGGCAGAATGCTGGACATGGGGGCAGGCTGTGAGCTGGGGCAGAATGTTGGACGCTGCGGGCAGAATGGTGGACGCTGGGGGTAGAATGCAAGACACTGGGGCAGAATGCTGGACATGGGGGCAGAATGTGACAGACACAGGAGGGGGCAGAATGTGACAGTGAGACACAGGAGGGGGCAGAATGTGACAGTGAGACACAGGAGGGGGCAGAATGTGACAGTGAGACACAGGAGGGGGCAGAATGTGACAGTGAAACACAGGAGGGGGCAGAATGTGACAGTGAGACACAGGAGGGGGCAGAATGTGACAGTGAGACACAGGAGGGGGCAGAATGTGAGACACCGGGCATGATTGGAGATAGATGGAGCAGGGTCATGGGGCAGGATGGATACGATTTAGACAGATTGGTCAGGAGGGGAGATCATATGGGGCAGAATGGATACTGATGAGGGTGGGATGGGAGAACATATGGCTGAAGCCAAAAATGAGACACACGGGAGTCAGGATGGGGGATATTATTACCATAGGGGCTAATTAAGGGATATTATTACTGCAGTGATGTATTTTATTTTCTTGAGGATACTGTTGTAAATGGGGGGGCGGTCCTGTTACTGTGTAGAGTGATACTATGTCGCCTTTTTTTCTTCATGTGTTGTAATGTAGAAGTTGGGAAAAAATAAGTAATGTGTTCTGCAAGCGGAGCTCTAGATAACTGTGTTATTTCCTGCAGAGACAAGTCCTGGCTGGAAGACGTGATGGCGATCTGTGCTGGATGAAAGATGAAAAACAAAGATGAAGGACTTCACCTAGAGACATCACTGGTGAGTTAGTTTGTTACCTGTACACTAACACTATGTACAGAGGTCCTGTGTATAATGTCACCGGTGATCACTGTTACCTGTACATTATATACAGAGCTTCTGTGTATAATGTCATTGATCATTATATTACTTGTACACAGACACTGCATACTAAGTACAGATCTTGTGTGTATAATGTCTCTTATGGTCATAGTATTATGTTTTTTTAATTAATGTCAGTATTGTAGTATTCAGTCTCCATGTGGTGGTTATATGTGGTCTGGGCGTGGTGCAATGGTATTTGTCCCTTGTATATTCTATTATTTGGTCACTTTGTTGTGGTAATTTGCGGTCTGTTCATGGTGCGGTGGTATTTGTTCGTTGTATGTGATATTATTCGGTCACTATGGTAGTAATATGTGGTCTGGTCATGGTATGGCGGTATTTGTTCCTTGTATGTCTTATTATAGGTCACTATGTGGTGGTAATATGTGGTCTGGACATGGTGTAGCGGTATTTGTTCCTTGTATGTGGTGGTAAGTTGTGGTCTGGACATGGTGCGGTGGTATTTGTTCCTTGTATGTGATATTATTGGTCATTTTAAAAAATTGAAAAATAAATAAAAATATACCTAAATTGTATTGCATATTTTAACAAATATTTAATAGGTTACAGTAGAGTAGGGCCTGGCCAAAAGTGTCTACCCTGTTATGGTGGCGACTTAAAACAATCTTTTGGCCAAAGCAAAAGCTGCTGGCTATATGTATGACCTGGTGATGGGAACTGTTAATGTGTGATAGGTGAGAAGTGGAGTTTATCCAAGAGAGAGCGGTGGGACTGTGGACAGTTCTAGTGGTGGAGGCGGGGCTGGATGGAGCCTGGGCGGAGTCTAAAGGGGGCCCCGAAAATTTTGCCAGTATGGGGCCCCGAAATTCCTAGTGGCAGCCCTGTGCATATACTCCAGAATGTTATAAAGAGTGATCAGCTTAACAGCAATTACTTGCAAAGTCAATATTTGCCTAGAAAATTAACTTTATCCCCAAAACACATTTCAACATCATTGCAGCCCTGCCTTAAAAGGACCAGCTAACATCGTTTCAGTGATTGCTCCATTAACACAGGTGTGGGTGTTGATGAGGACAGGGCTGGAGATCAATCTCATGATTAAGTAAGAATGACACCACTGGACACTTTAAAAGGAGGCTGGTGCTTGGCATCATTGTTTCTCTTCTGTTATCCATGGTTATCTCTAAAGAAACACGTGCAGTCATCATTGCACTGCACAAAAATGGCCTAACAGGGAAGAGTATCGCAGCTAGAAAGATTGCACCTCTGTCAACAATCTATCGCATCATCAAGAACTTCAAGGAGAGAGGTTCCCTTGTTGCCAAAAAGGCTCCAGGGTGCCCAAGAAAGACCAGCAAGCGCCAGGACCATCTCTTAAAAGTGTTTCAACTGCGGGATCGGGGTACCAGCAGTGCAGAGCTTGCTCAGGAATGGCAGCAGGCAGGTGTGAGTGCATCTGCACGCACTGTGAGGCGGAGACTCTTGGAGCAAGGCCTGGTCTCAAGGAGGGCAGCAAAGAAGCCACTTCTCTCCAGGAAAAACATCATGGACAGACTGATATTCTGCAAGAGGTACAGGGAGTGGACTGCTGAGGACTGGGGTAAAGTCATTTTCTCTGATGAATCCCCTTTTCGATTGTTTGGGACATCTGGAAAATGGCTTATTCGGAGAAGACCAGGTGAGCGCTACCACCAGTCTTGTCTCATGCAAACTGTCAAGCATCCTGAAACCATTCATGTGTGGGGTTGCTTCTCAGCCAAGGGAATGGGCTCTCTCTCAGTCTTGCCTAAAAACACAGCCATGAATAAAGAATGGTACCAGAATGTCCTCCAAGAGCAACTTCTCCCAACCGTCCAAGAGCAGTTTGGCGATCAACAATGCCTTTTTCAACATGATGGAGCACCTTGCCATAAAGCAAAGGTGATAACTAAATGGCTCAGGGAACAAAACATAGAGATTTTGGGACCATGGCCTGGAAACCCCAGATCTTAATCCCATTGAGAACTTGTGGTCAATCATCTAGAGACGGGTGGACAAACAAAAATCTTCAAATTCAGACAAAATAAAAGCATTGATTTTGCAAGAATGGACTGCTATCAGTCAGGATTTGATCCAGAAGTTGATTGAGAGCATGCCAGGGAGAAATGCTGAGGTCCTGAAGAAGAAGGGTCAACACTGCAAATATTGACTTTCTGCATTAACTCATTCTAACTGTCAATATAACCTTTTGTTACTCATAATATGATTGCAATTATATTTCTGTATGTGATAAAAACATCTGACAAACACATAAAAACCAGAGGCCAGCAGCTCATGTGAAAATATAATATTTGTGTCATTCTCAAAACTTTTGGCCATGACTGTAGGATGGGGCTATAGAAGTCCATGGCATAGGGAAGGTGGATGGGGGGGGATGGGGCTATAGAAGTCCATGGCATAGGGAAGGTGGATGAGGGGGATGGGGGCAGATCCAGGATGGGGCCATAGAAGTCCATGGCATAGGAAAGGTGGATGGGGGCAGATCCAGGATGGGGCTACAGAAGTCCATGGCATAGGGAAGGTGGATGGGGGCAGATCCAGGATGGGGCTATAGAAGTCCATGGCATAGGGAAGGTGGATGGGGGCAGATCCAGGGTGGGGGCCATAGAAGTCCATGGCATAGGGAAGGTGGATGGGGGGAGTGGGGGCCATAGAAGTCCATGGCTTATCATAGTTCTTTCTCGCAGTCTATGACATTCGCTCACGTATTGCGCTGCTATCTCCACTGCTCTCTCTTCTTCCCCCAGCAGGATATATGTTTTCTCTTCCTCCTTCATGGTGATGAAATCCGGGTAGAGATGTGAGAGTCTCCTGAAGTGAGTGTCCCTCACTGCTGAGTATTTGGTGCAGTGTAACAGAAAGTGGGTCTCATCCTCCAGGGCCTCCAGGTCACAGTGTTGTCACAGTCTTTCCTCCCTGGGCTTGTAGCTCTTCCTGTGTCGGCCGGATTTGATGGCCAGACTGTGGGCACTGAGTCTATACCGGCTCAGGATCTTGCGGTCTCTGGGGTCCGGGAGTTTCTCCAGGTATGCGGCCAGTCTGTAGTCTCTCTGTAGACTCTGGTACATGGTCAGTTTCTGTGAGCTGATGATGTCGTTTTTCCAGTCACTTACGTACCTCTCCTGGCCGTCGTCTACCATCTTCCTGATTCCAGCTTTTGTCAGGTTGTTGTGATTAGTGTTCAGGTCAGGTTGGGTTTGGGTGAGCTGTTCCGAGGGTCCTGGTTTTTCTGTTTCACCTACATGTGTCAGGGCTTTATGGTGATGGGAGCTTGGATTGCTCCTATGTAGGTGATCCCGGAATGACAGTGCCCTCTTAAGAACAGGTGTAGAGGGAATCTGCCCAACTCGGCCCGGCAAGCACTGTTGGAGGTGCTCCGATGGACTTGGAGAAGGTGCTTGCAGAATTCTAGGTGGAATATTTCTGTTGGGCTGGAATCCCACCTTGACCAGTCTGGGTAGGTGTGAGGACCCTAGACTCCGCTGCCATACAGGAGGATTGGGGCGATGATAGTCGAAGATTTTTAACCAGACCCTCACTGGTGGCTTCAGATGGTAGCGTTTCCTTCAGATGGCATAGAAGGTTTTGCATGCCTTGTCTTTCAGGGGGTCTATGGATTGTTTGAAGCGCCCTGACCGGTGAATCTCTAGGCCCAGGTAGGTATATTTGTCCGTTCCTGTAAGGGCGCAGTTGTTGAGGACAAATAAAGGGTGCTGGTCTGATTTTCTCTTCTGGAACACCATGATGTTGGTTTTCTTTAGGTTGACTGGAAGTGCCCAGGTGGAGCTGAATTTCTCTAAGATTTTCAGGTTTTCTTGGATGCCTTTCTCGGTTGGTGACAGAAGCAGCAAGTCATCTGCATACAGCAGGAATTTCACCTGCACGTCGTGGAGGGTGAGACCTGGTGCTGTGGAAGATTCCAGAGCGGTGGCCAGCTCGTTGATGTAAAGGCCCTTTTACATTTAGCGATGCACCAGCGATTCCGACCACGATATGACGCGGTCAGGATCGCTGGTGCATCGCTAAATGATCGCTAGTGAGCTGCCACACAGGCAGATCTCACAGCGATGCAGCAGCGATACAGCGGACGATACTTACCTTTCAGACGCGGCGATCCTGACGTCCTCCTGCCCGCCTCCACATGAAATGGAGCTGCGCGATCAGCGACAGACAGCAGGGGAGCCGGTCGGAGGTAAGTATCACACATAGCGATATCGCTGCTACGTCACCAAATCGGTGGTGCTTTAGCGATATTGCTAGCGATATCGCTATGTGTAAAACCCCCTTAAATGTTGAAGAGCGTTGGGCTTAGGCTGCAGCGTTGTCTGACTCCCCGGCTCTGCTGGAAATAAGCCGTTCTTCTGCCGTTCACACTCACACTGCAGAGGTTCTCGGTGTAGGAGCTTTTGATCACATCGTAGGTCTTTCCTCCTATTCCGCTCTCCAGCAGTTTTAGGAATAAAAAGCAAAAAACACAAATATCCTGAACTAAAAAGTAAAAAATAAACTGCAAATATTGCATAAAGGTAATAATAATAATAATAGTATTTAGTAAACATAATTTTGATCAAAATAATGTACAAGCCATCCCGCCACGTTTCGGCATCCCTTGTGGGACAGTCCCTTCTGTAGTATTTAAAACCTTTTCACTTGCCAAGTGACGTAAATTTGAACAAGGATCGAGCGGCAGAACCACTAGTAAAAGCTTAGGCCAGACAGGATGGTCAAACCATCTTGGCCTGGTACCCTGCCCTGGAGGGTGAGGTGTTGGAGGCTCAGGGGGATGCCTTTTCTTCCTGCCCTTTGGGGAGGTTGTTTGTGTCGTCTGACTTGTGCCGTAAAGTAATTAGAGTATTTCATCACTCTGTACTTGCTGGCCACCCAGGTGGTAAGGCCACCGTGGACCTCCTTTCTCCTTGTTTTTGGTGGCCGGGGTTGCAGACAACGGTCTACCTGCAGTGTTTGCGTACGTTCTAAGGTACCGCATACCTGTCCATCTGGTCCTGTGTCACCACTACCTGTTCCTAACAAGATCAGCAGAGACAGGTATAAATGTGTGACTGTCAATAAACGCGTGCCAGGTCTGACCTGATTGTGAATGATTCTGGGTGGTTGTCTACCAGGAATTTCAGGTTGAGGGTTGCTGCTCGGAAGTTGGGACCTAGATTCATTGGTCTCTATAGCATAACTTCTGTCTGATCCAACAGCATTTAGTCTTGCGCTACCTCAGGCTCTTAAGATCTACAGTCTTTTTCACAGTATAGTGTCTTTGGGGGCCAGGACGGGGCAGTATGTCATTGGAAGGCTGGGACAGGGCAGTAGTGTTATTGGGAGGCCAGGGCAGTAGTATCATTGTGGGCCGTGACGTGGCGATAGTGTTATTGGGGGTGGGGCGGGGCAGCAGTGTCATTGGGGGTCGAGGTGGCAATGTTATTGGGAGGCTGGGGCAGTAGTATCATTGGGGGCTAGGACGGGGTGGTAGTGGCTTTGGAAGGCTGGGACTGGGCAGTAGTGTCATTGTGGGCCGTGATGTGGCCATAGTGTTATTGGGGGCTGGGATGGGGCGGGGCAGCAGTGTCACTGGGGGCTGGGACAGGGTGGTAGTGGCTTTGGCGGACGGGGCGATAGGGTCACTGTGGTTTTGTTTTCTGTTCAACCAAAATTGACATGTAGAAAAGCCGATATGCGCGGTCTGCTCCTCATCACTGGTATACAGGAGGTCACACAGATAATTCTTCTGTCTGTGTCCGGTTATTTTAGCGACAGAGATCGTTGTTTTTTTTTTCTATGTTACCAAGAGGGACCAACAATTGTGTCCATGTCTGTAAACTGATATCTGCCCTGATATTATATCTGATATTATATCTCGCTGAACACAAGATCATTTTACACATTCTGACAATTGTTTCAGAGATCATTTTTTTTAACCCTTAACGTGACAGTGAGGTGAATAATATCCCTTTCATTATTCTAACTGATGAGTGAAGCTTCGCTGATCTTCTTGTAGCCATCACCTTTCTTGGTCTCGTGACATTTCTCTTCCACGTGGTGCCATTGCCGACAGTAATGGGGGATTTCTGTGTTGGGTATCGACCTCTTATAGTTGCTTGTCTGCCGGACACCGGGGTAATGATGGATGACACTGACCAGGGGGGATTCTTGTTACTTAGAATTCTGTGATCTAAACTTTAGCTTTACTCCGAAGACTTTCATTAGGGTGTACTTATTTTTGCCACATGGTCTTGAATGAATTTTTTAGGAATATCACTTTTATGAGTGCAAAATAGGAAATCCTGTTTGCGATCAGTAGATGACATTTGTGGAGTGTTCTGTAATGTGGTGTCCATAGAGTGTGTGGGTTGTGAGAGGAACGTTCTGTGACCAATCTGTAGGGGAGTACTCATTTATGCTGAGCACTGTATGTACAGATTACTGCCACTGGTTATATATGTTTGTTACTGTTCCCTGCCTGTGCCAGGTCCAGCACTCCATGGAGCTGACACTTTCTTCCTTCCCCTGTCCACAGTTGGTAATCTCAGTGACCTAGTGGCCGCAGTGTCACGGTTGAGTTGTTTTCCTCCCGGCCTCCACTGGTGTCGCTGTTCGGAGGCATGTTTATAGTTTGGCTCCACCCCTGAAGTCTTGTTTCCTCTATTTTCAGCTGCTTTTCCTGCATCCTTCAATCTTCGGCCGCTCAATAGAAGATGGAGGCACACGCTGCAACCACGGGGAGCAATGTCCCTGCCTTCCTGGCCAAGTTATGGAGTCTGGTTGAGGACTCAGAGACAGACCCCCTGATATGCTGGAGTCCAGTAAGTATTGTGTTCCTGGGTCACACAGAGCATAGCCTTAGTGAATGATCACCATGAAATACCAAGGATTGTCTGTCTGCTGTCTCTAGCATCATGTCCTCCCTCTATCTGAAACTAAATCTCTCCAAAACTGAACTTCTTGTGTTTCTCCCCTCTACTTACCTCACTCTACCTAACATCGAAATAACCCTGGAGGGTTCAACCATAACTCCCAAGCAGCATGCCCGCTGTCTTGGGGTCATATTCGACACTGAACTTTCCTTTACTCCCTACATCCGATCACTCAGTCGCTCTTGTCACCTGCATCTTAAAAACATCTCCAGAATCCGACCTTTTCTCACCTTTGAAACTGCTAAGACTCTTACTGTCGCTCTTATTCATTCTCGTCTGGACTACTGCAACTCTCTTCTGATCGGTCTCCCTCTTACCAAACTTTCTCCTCTCCAATCCATCTTGAATGCGGCAGCCAGGGTCATATTTCTGTCCAGCCGCTTCACCGATGCCTCCATCTTGTGCCAGTCATTACACTGGCTACCTATTCGCTACAGGGTTCAGTATAAACTCCTCTCTCTCACCCACAAAGCTCTCCACTGTTCTGCACCGCCTTATATCTCCTCTCTCATCTCTGTCTATCGCCCTACACGTGCCCTCTGTTCTACAAATGACCTAAGACTAACATCCCCCGTAATCCGAACCTCGCACCTCCGTCTCCAAGACTTCTCTCGTGCTGCTCCAGTTCTCTGGAATGCCCTTCCCCAGACGATCAGACTGATACCTAGCCCTGACCTATTCAAGCGTGCTTTGAAAACCCATCTCTTCAAACAAGCCTACCACATCAACTACTCAGCAAACTAACTTTGCCCTGTTCCCTCCTTCCAAATATTACTCTGAATCTGCACCCTACTATTCATCTGTCTCCACCCTCCATGCACACGATAACTGCACTTGATACTTGTCTATTGCACTTAAACACACGGGCTGATGACCGGATCATGCAGCTTTATATGAAAATCCCTATTTATTATAATTGCCAGACCTGAATTAACAAGCATTTCTCACCTACTGTGTCCCCCCATTTCCTTGTAGATTGTAAGCTTGCGAGCAGGGACCTCACTCCTAATGTCACTGTTTGAATTGTCTTAACTTGTATTGAATTTATTGTCTGTACATGTCCCCGCTTAATTGTAAAGTGCTGCGGAATATGTTGGCGCTATATAAATAAAATATTATTATAATTATTAAGTGTGTATGGCAGCCCCTCTGTCTCTTCTCCTCCCCATTAAATACAGTCATAGCTGAAGACCACGTGTTCTTCTTTACCTGCCCTATTTCACCATGTAAAGATTATCATGAAGGTCCTGACACTCCGCACCAGTTTCTCATTCCATGTTCTCTTTCCGATCATGTGAGGGATAGGACCGGATGAGCGACCTAGTGTGAGGGACCGGATGAGCGACCTAGTGTGAGGGACCAGACCGGATGAGCGACCTAGTGTGAGGGACCGGGCCGGATGAGCGACCTAGTGTGAGGGACCGGACCGGATGAGCGACCTAGTGTGAGGGACCGGACCGGATGAGCGACCTAGTGTGAGGGACCGGACCGGATGAGCGACCTAGTGTGAGGGACCCGACCGGATGAGCGACCTAGTGTGAGGGACCCGACCGGATGAGCGACCTAGTGTGAGGGACCCGACCGGATGAGCGACCTAGTGTGAGGGACCCGACCGGATGAGCGACCTAGTGTGAGGGACCCGACCGGATGAGCGACCTAGTGTGAGGGACCCGACCGGATGAGCGACCTAGTGTGAGGGACCCGACCGGATGAGCGACCTAGTGTGAGGGACCCGACCGGATGAGCGACCTAGTGTGAGGGACCCGACCGGATGAGCGACCTAGTGTGAGGGACCCGACCGGATGAGCGACCTAGTGTGAGGGACCCGACCGGATGAGCGGCCTAGTGTGAGGGACCCGACCGGATGAGCGGCCTAGTGTGAGGGACCCGACCGGATGAGCGGCCTAGTGTGAGGGACCCGACCGGATGAGCGGCCTAGTGTGAGGGACCCGACCGGATGAGCGGCCTAGTGTGAGGGACCCGACCGGATGAGCGGCCTAGTGTGAGGGACCCGACCGGATGAGCGGCCTAGTGTGAGGGACCCGACCGGATGAGCGGCCTAGTGTGAGGGACCCGACCGGATGAGCGGCCTAGTGTGAGGGACCCGACCGGATGAGCGGCCTAGTGTGAGGGACCCGACCGGATGAGCGGCCTAGTGTGAGGGACCCGACCGGATGAGCGGCCTAGTGTGAGGGACCCGACCGGATGAGCGGCCTAGTGTGAGGGACCCGACCGGATGAGCGGCCTAGTGTGAGGGACCCGACCGGATGAGCGGCCTAGTGTGAGGGACCCGACCGGATGAGCGGCCTAGTGTGAGGGACCCGACCGGATGAGCGGCCTAGTGTGAGGGACCCGACCGGATGAGCGGCCTAGTGTGAGGGACCCGACCGGATGAGCGGCCTAGTGTGAGGGACCCGACCGGATGAGCGGCCTAGTGTGAGGGACCCGACCGGATGAGCGGCCTAGTGTGAGGGACCCGACCGGATGAGCGGCCTAGTGTGAGGGACCCGACCGGATGAGCGGCCTAGTGTGAGGGACCCGACCGGATGAGCGGCCTAGTGTGAGGGACCCGACCGGATGAGCGGCCTAGTGTGAGGGACCCGACCGGATGAGCGGCCTAGTGTGAGGGACCCGACCGGATGAGCGGCCTAGTGTGAGGGACCCGACCGGATGAGCGGCCTAGTGTGAGGGACCCGACCGGATGAGCGGCCTAGTGTGAGGGACCCGACCGGATGAGCGGCCTAGTGTGAGGGACCCGACCGGATGAGCGGCCTAGTGTGAGGGACCCGACCGGATGAGCGGCCTAGTGTGAGGGACCCGACCGGATGAGCGGCCTAGTGTGAGGGACCCGACCGGATGAGCGGCCTAGTGTGAGGGACCCGACCGGATGAGCGGCCTAGTGTGAGGGACCCGACCGGATGAGCGGCCTAGTGTGAGGGACCCGACCGGATGAGCGGCCTAGTGTGAGGGACCCGACCGGATGAGCGGCCTAGTGTGAGGGACCCGACCGGATGAGCGGCCTAGTGTGAGGGACCCGACCGGATGAGCGGCCTAGTGTGAGGGACCCGACCGGATGAGCGACCTAGTGTGAGGGACCCGACCGGATGAGCGACCTAGTGTGAGGGACCCGACCGGATGAGCGACCTAGTGTGAGGGACCCGACCGGATGAGCGACCTAGTGTGAGGGACCCGACCGGATGAGCGACCTAGTGTGAGGGACCCGACCGGATGAGCGACCTAGTGTGAGGGACCCGACCGGATGAGCGACCTAGTGTGAGGGACCCGACCGGATGAGCGACCTAGTGTGAGGGACCCGACCGGATGAGCGACCTAGTGTGAGGGACCCGACCGGATGAGCGACCTTGTGTGAGGGACCGGACCACATCACCTTAAATGTTCTCTGATCAATCTTTAGGGGTGTACTAATTTATACTGAATGCTGGGTAAGCAGACCCCAGTCACCGAGCTCTGGCACTTAGGAGTCGGTGACCACTATTGTTCTCTGTTGTCAGACACTTAGGTAATGAGTATCACACATTTTCCCGGGAGTCGGTAACCGCTGTTGATCCGGTGGCTCCGGTTCGGATCGGGTTTCACATTTCTCCATTCGGTCATCTCCTCATTGTATGTTTCCTGTGTCCTGCGCCAAGTGCAGCGCTGTAAAGTGATCTCCCCGCTCACACATGGTTATCATTACTCTGCTCCGGGGGTGTGATGTTCCTGCCACAAGTAGCGGTCTGGCCGGGGGCCAGTGGGGAAGAGGAGGGGGCCGTCTGCTCCGAACTGATTGTCTGCTGATCCTACCGCACTCCTCACTGTCCAGATACACGCGCCCTGGTGGTCACCCTGCGCGTGCTGCTCTGTCAGTGACCCTGGCCTGTCTACCGGTAGTGCTAGTGCCGTTCTGCTGGTGGTGACTCTGCCCCATGCCGCCCAGCCAGTCACTACCAAATCGATTGTGGCCACGTGCTGCGAGTGCCCCATTATGTCTACTGTCATCATCTGCCTCATGCTTTACCCGCTCCCTCCGTCGCGCAGCCTGGTCATTGGCCCCGCTCCCTCCGGCACGCAGCCTGGTCGTTGGCCCCGCTCCCTCCGGCGCGCAGCCTGGTCGTTGGCCCCGCTCCCTCCGGCGCGCAGCCTGGTCGTTGGCCCCGCTCCCTCCGGCGCGCAGCCTGGTCGTTGGCCCCGCTCCCTCCGGCACGCAGCCTAATTGTCAGACATTTTCTGCTTCTCGCCCTAAGAACTTTTTTCCCTTCTGTCTTCTGCCTCCAGGAGGGGAGCAGTTTTCACGTCTTTGACCAGGGATGTTTCGCCAAAGAAGTTCTCCCCAAGTACTTCAAGCACAACAACATGGCGAGCTTCGTGAGGCAGCTGAACATGTGTGAGTACAGGAGGGCAGGGGTGGCAGTCCACGACTAAGTGGGCAGCATTCTTCTGGATGCAAGCATCTCTTTGCTTTTCCTCAGACGGATTTAGGAAAGTGGTCCACATCGAGCAGGGTGGTCTCGTTAAGCCAGAGAAGGATGACACTGAATTCCAGCATCCGTATTTCATCCGCGGCCATGAGAATTTACTGGAAAACATCAAGAGGAAGGTCAATAATGTGAGTGTGCAGCGGGCGAGGGAGTTGATGGTTTCCGAATCTGGGGTCGTGGTTTGGGTCTCGTAGGTGGGTTTCATGTTCACACTCGCATGATGCCATCTCTTCTGCCTCAGCTGTCGGGAACCAAAACGGTGGAGGTGAAAGTTCATCAGGACAATGTCAGTAAGCTGCTGACGGACGTGCAAGTCATGAAGGGAAAGCAGGAGACCATAGACTGCCGCCTGCTGGCCATGAAGCAGTGAGTGACCTGTATCTCAGCATCCACATTGCTTTTCCTATTTGTTTTGAGTCAGCTGGGTGACAACCAAACCACAATAACAGCTGTCTCTGGGTTGTCACTCCGGCCACCCGTTGACGATCTGATGTCCCCCCCACCCACAGTGAGAATGAAGCACTCTGGAGAGAGGTGGCCAGTTTGCGCCAGAAGCATACCCAGCAGCAGAAGGTGGTGAATAAGGTGAGAGTCTTTAAGGACTATGTATCACTACAGCTCCCAGCATTCACTGACAGACACCAGCTGGAAGACCTCTGCCATATCTGCATGGATGCTGTTTGCAGCTTTGCTGGCTACCCAGGCCCTGTCCAGGCCCATTGACTTAACCTTTTTTTTTTCCCAGCTCATCCAGTTCCTCATTTCTCTAGTCCAATCCAACCGGATTTTGGGGATGAAACGGAAAATGTGAGTGACGGAAACCTCTCCAACACACACTGCAGATATGTGGTGTGTCCGCCTGTATTCAGAGGACAAGAGGCAGATCTGTGTGTGGTGTGTCCGCCTGTATCCAGAGGAGAAGAGGCAGATCTGTGTGTGGTGTGTCCACCTGTTTTCAGAGGACAAGAGGCAGATCTGTGTGTGGTGTGTCCGCCTGTATCCAGAGGAGAAGAGGCAGATCTGTATGTGGTGTGTCCGCCTGTATCTGGAGGAGAAGCGACAGATCTGTGTGTAGTGTGTCCACCTCTATCCAGAGTAGAAGCTGCAGATATGTGTGAGATGTTTCTGCCTGTATCCAAAGAAGTAGTGTGTTCGCCTGTATCCTGAGAAGCGGCAGATCTGTGTGTGGTGTGTCTGCCTGTATCCTGTATAGAAGCTGCAGATATATGTGAGGTGTGTCCGCCTATATCCAGAGTAGAAGCGGCAGATCTGTGTGTGGTGTGTCCACCTGTATCCTGAATAGAAGCAGCAGATCTGTGTGTGGTTTGTCCGCCTGTATCCTGAGGAGAAGCGGCAGATCTGTGTGTGGTGTGTCTGCCTGTATCCTGAATAGAAGCGGCAGATCTGTTTGTGGTGTGTCCGCCTGTATCCTGAATAGAAGCGGCAGATCTGTGTGTGGTGTGTCCGCCTGTATCCTGAGGAGAAGTGGCAGATCTGTGTGTGGTGTTTCCGCCTGTATCCCGAGGAGAAGTGGCAGATCTGTGTGGTGTGTGTCTGCCTGTATACTGAATAGAAGCGGCAGATCTGTGTGAGGTGTGTCCGCCTGTATCCCGAATAGAAGCAGCAGATCTGTGTTTGGTCTGTCTGCCTGTATCCTGAGGAGAAGCGGCAGATCTGTATGTGGTGTGTCTGCCTGTATCGTGAATAGAAACGTTAGATCTGTGTGTGGTGTGTCCGCCTGTATCCTGAATAGAAGCGGCAGATCTGTGTGTGGTGTGTCCGCCTGTATTCTGAGAAGTGGCAGATCTTTGTGTGGTGTGTCTGCCTGTATCCTGAATAGAAGCGGCAGATCTGTGTGAGGTGTGACCACCTATATCCTGAGGAGGAGCGGCAGATCTGTGTGGTGTGTCCGCCTGTATCCAGAGGAAAAGCTGCAGATCTTTGTGTGGTGTGTCCGCCTGTATCCAGAGGAGAAGCGGCAGATCTGTGTGTGGTGTCTTCGCCTGTATCCTGAGGAGAAGCGGCAGATCTGTGTGTGGTGTGTCCGCCTGTATCCAGAGGAGAAGCGGCAGATCTGTGTGATGTGTCCATCTGTATCCAGAGGAGAAGCAGCAGATCTGTGTGTGGTGTGTCCGCCTGTATCCATAGGTGAAGCGGAAAATCTTGTGTGTGGTGTGTCCGCCTGTATCCAGAGGAGAAGCTGCAGATCTGTGTGTGATGTGTCCCCCCTGTATCCAGAGGAGAAGCTGCACATCTGTGTGAGATGTCTCCACCTGTATCCAGAGGACAAGAGGCAAATCTGTGTGGTTTGTCCGCCTGTATCCAGAGGAGAAGCGGCAGATCTGTGTGTGATGTGTCTGCCTGTATCCAGAGGAGAAGCGGCAGATCTGTGTGTGATGTGTCTGCCTGTATCCAGAGGAGAAGCAGCAGATCTGTGTGTGGTGTGTCCGCCTGTATCCTGAGGAGAAGCGGAAGATCTGTATGTGGTATGCCCGCCTGTATCCAGAGGAGAAGCGGCAGATCTGTGTGTGGTGTGTCCGCCTGTATCCAGAGGAGAAGCGGAAGATCTGTGTGTGGTGTGTTTGCCTGTATCCATCGGAGAAGCTGCATATCTGTGTGTGGTGTGTTCGACCTGTATCCAGAGGAGAAGCGGAAGATCTGTGTGTGGTGTGTCCGCCTGTATCCAGAGGAGAAGTTGCAGATCTGTGTGTGGTGTGTTCGCCTGTATCCATCGGAGAAGCGGCAGATCTGTGTGTGGTGTGTCCGCCTGTATCCAGAGGAGAAGCGGCAGATCTGTGTATGGTGTGTCTGCCTGTATCCAGAGGAGAAGCTGCAGATCTGTGTGTGGTGTCTGCCTGTATCCAGAGGAGAAGCGGCAGATCTGTGTGGTGTGTCCGTCTGTATCCAGAGGTGAAGCGGCAGATCTGTGTGTGGTGTGTCCACCTGTATCCTGAGAAGCGGCAGATCTGTGTGTGGTGTGTCCGCCTGTATCCTGAGGAGAAGCGGCAGATCTGTGTGGTGTGTCCGCCTGTATCCAGAGGAGAAGCAGCAGATCTGTGTGTGGTGTGTCCGTCTATATCCAGAGGAGAAGCGGCAGATCTGTATGTGGTGTGTCTGCCTGTATCCAGAGGAGAAGCGGCAGATCTGTGTGTGGTGTGTCTGCCTGTATTCTGAGGAGAAGCGGCAGATCTGTGTGTGATGTGTCTCCCTGTATCCAGAGGAGAATCGGCAGATGTGTGTGGTGTCCCCCCCCTGTATCCAGAGGAGAAGCTGCAGATCTGTGTGAGGTGTGTCCACCTGTATCCTGAGGAAAAGCGGCAGATCTGTGTGTGGTGTGTCCGCCTGTATCCAGGGGAAAACAGCAGATCTGTGTGTGGTGTGTCCGTCTGTATCCAGAGGAGAAGCTTCAGAACTGTGTGTGTGGTGTATCCGCCTTTATCCAGAGGAGAAGCGGCAGATCTGTGTGTGGTGTGTCCACCTGTATCCTGAGGAGAAGCGGCAGATCTGTGTGTGGTGTGTCCACCTGTATCCTGAGGAGAAGCAGCAGATCTGTGTGTGGTGTGTCCGCCTGTATCCAGGGGAAAACAGCAGATCTGTGTGTGGTGTGTCCACCTGTATCCAGAGGAGAAGCGGCAGATCTGTATGTGGTGTGTCCACCTGTATCCAGAGGAGAAGCGGCAGATCTGTATGTGGTGTGTCCGCCTGTATCCAGAGGAGAAGCAGCAGATCTGTGTGTGGTGTGTCCGCCTGTATCCAGAGGAGAAGCTGCAGATCTGTGTGAGGTGTGTCCGCCTATATCCAGACGAGAAGCTGAACATCTGTGTGTGGTGTGTCTGCCTGTATCCAGAGGAGAAGCTGCAGATCTGTGTGTGGTGTGTCTGCCTGTATTCAGAGGAGAAGCTGCAGATCTGTGTGAGGTGTGTCCGCCTATATCCAGAGGAGAAGCTGCAGATCTGTGTGAGGTGTGTCCGCCTATATCCAGACGAGAAGCTGAACATCTGTGTGTGGTGTGTCCGCCTGTATCCAGAGGACAAGCCGCAGATCTGTGTGTGGTGTGTCTGCCTGTATCCAGAGGAGAAGCGGCAGATCTGTGTGGTGTGTCTGCCTGTATCCAGAGGAGAAGCGGCAGATCTGTGTGTGGTGTGTCTGCCTGTATCCAGAGGAGAAGCTGCAGATCTGTGTGAAGTGTGTCCGCCTGTATCCAGAGGAGAAGCGGCAGATCTGTGTGTGTGGTGTGTCTGCCTGTATCCAGAGGAGAAGCGGCAGATCTGTGTGTGGTGTGTCTGCCTGTATCCAGAGGACAAGCGGCAGATCTGTGTGAGGTGTGTCTGCCTGTATCCAGAGGAGAAGCGGCAGATCTGTGTGTGGTGTGTCTGCCTGTATCCAGAGGAGAATCGGCAGATCTGTGTGTGGTGTGTCTGCCTGTATCCAGAGGAGAAGCGGCAGATCTGTGTGGTGTGTCTGCCTGTATCCAGAGGAGAAGTGGCAGATCTGTATGCAGTGTGTCCGCCTGTATTCAGAGGAGAAGCTGCAGATCTATGTGCGATATGTCTGCCTGTATCCTGGCAATAACTTTTTCTTCTCTTTCAGACCTCTCATGCTGAATGACAGTAGTCCAAACCATACCCTACCAAAATATAATCGACAGTATTCTCTTGAGCCGGTGCATGGAGCAGCCACTTACCCTGTAAGTTTAGAAATGCCTCCTTCTCCAGATCAGTCACTTGATGTTTCCACATCTCCTTTTCTCCACCACAATACATTGCATCTGTCATCTTCAGGGCTCCAGTCTCATTTTCTATATCTTACACCCTCTCTGTACTCCATGTCCTCTGGGGTCTTGGCGCTGTGTATAGAATCATAGAATCGTAGAGTTGGAAGGGAACTCCTGGGCCATCTGGTCCAACCCCCTGCTCAAAGCAGGATTCGCTAAATCATCCCAGTCAGATGTCTGTCCAGCCTCTGTTTGAAGACTTCCATTGAAGGAGAACTCACCACTTCTCGTGGCAGCCTGTTCCACTCATTGATCACTCTAACTGTCAAAAAGTTTTTTCTAATATCTAATCTGTGTCTCTTCCCATTCAGTTTCATCCCATTGCTTCTAGTCTTTCCTTGTGCAAATGAGAATAAAGTTGATCCTTCTACAATGTGACAGCCCTTTAGATATTTGTAGACAGCTATTAAGTCTCCTCTCAGTCTTCTCTTTTGCAAACTAAACATTCCCAAATCCTGCAACCTTTCCTCATAAGACAGGGTTTGCAGACCGGTCACCATTCTGGTCGCTCTTTTCTGAACTTGCTCCAGTTTGTTGATGTCTTTTTTAAAATGTGGTGCCCAAAACTGGACACAATATTCCAGATGAGGTCTGACCAAAGAGGAGTAGAGGGAAATAATGACTTCACGTGATCTAGACTGTATGCTTCTGTTAATACATCCTAGAATTGCATTTGCCTTTTTTGCTGCTGCATCACACTGTTGACTCATATTCAGTCTGTGATCTATTAGTATACCCAAGTCTTTTTCACATGTGCTGTCACTTAGCCCTATTCCTCCCATTCTATATATGCTTTTTTCATTTTTATTGCCCAGATGTAGTACTTTGCATTTCTCCCTGTTAAAAACCATTCTGTTAGTTGCTGCCCACTTCTCCAGTTTATTTAAATCTTTTTGAATCCTCTCTCTCTCTTCTCTAGTATTAGCTAACCCTCCTAGCTTTGTGTCATCAGCAAATTTAATCAGTTTACCCTCAATTCCTTCATCTAAATCGTTGATAAAGATGTTGAACAATACAGGGCCCAGGACAGAGCCCTGTGGTACCCCACTTGAGACATTCTTCCAACTGGATGTGCAGCCATTTACGACCACTCTTTGGGTCCGATCACTAAGCCAGTTATGAATCCACCTAACAGTTGCCTTGTCCATTCCATACTTAGTCATTTTTTCAATAAGGATTGTATGAGAGACTTTGTCAAATGCTTTGCTGAAGTCAAGATATACTATATCTACAGCATTTCCTTGATCCACCCAATCAGTGATACCGTCATAGAAGGAAATTAAGTTAGTCTGACATGACTTATTAGTTAGAAACCCATGCTGACTCTGTTTAATCACTTCATTCTTATCCAGGTATTGACATACATGTTGTTTAATAATTTGTTCAAAGATCTTTCCTGGTATAGAAGTCAGACTCACCGGCCTATAGTTGCCTGGGTCCACCTTCTTCCCCTTTTTGAAGATAGGAACAACATTTGCTCTTCTCCAGTCTTCTGGCACTTCTCCTGTTCTCCAAGAATTTTCAAAGATTATGGAGAGGGGTTCAAAAATTTCTTCTGCTATCTCCTTCAGTACTCTGGGGTGTAATTCATCTGGACCTGGAGACTTGAATTCATTTAGGTTAGCTAAGTGTTTCCTCACTATCTTTCTGTTTATAGATATCCTGGATTCTTCTATTCCCTTAATAGGACAGTGAATAACAGTTGATGTTGCATTTCCTTTCTGAGAGAAAACAGATGCAAAATAGGAATTTAAAAGTTCAGCCTCCTCAACATCCTGTCTTACCATTTCATCATTTTCATCCTGTAAAAATCCTATAGCATCTTTGACTTTTCTTTTACTTTTGACATATCCCCAAAATCCTTTATTATTGCTTTTGACATCTCTTGCAAGCCTCAGTTCATTTTCAGCTTTAGCTAATCTGATTTGTGCCCTGCAGGTTCTGCAGACAGCATTATATTCTTCTTTAGATATGCCTCCCTCTTTCCATTTTATAAACATTTTTTTCTTCCTTTTTAGCATGTGCTTAAGTTCTGTGTTCATCCATCCTGGTTTCCTTAAATGCTTCCTATTCTTCCCTCTTTTCGGAATTGTTAACAACTGTGCTTTGAGAATTTCATTTTTCAAGATTTCCCATCCTTCCTGGGCATTTTTGTCTTTAAGGATATCCAGCCATTGGATCCCTCCAATTCTCTTTCTGAATCCCTTAAAATCTGCCTTTCTGAAATCTAACCTTGACGTCTGAGTCTTCACAGGTCTTCCACCTCTAGTTATCCAAAATTCTAAAATAGCATGGTCGCTACCTCCTAGGGTCCCAGCCACTTTTACCTCCTCAACCATTTCCTCCCTGTTTATAAGGATTAGATCCAAGGTAGCAGTTCCCCTTGTTTTCTCCCTTACCTTTTGGAAGATAAAGTTGTCAGCAAGAGAGGATAAGAATTTCCTTGACCTGTTAGTTTTGCCTGAGAGAGATTCCCAACAAATGTCTGGATAGTTGAAATCTCCCATGACAACTATGTCATATTTTTTGGAGAACTTGGCCATCTGATGCATAAAGAGTTCATCTATATCTTCGGCTTGCACAGGCGGCCTGTAGTAAATGCCTACAATGGTGTCCTTTCCATTGTTCTGTCCTTGTATTCTTACCCAAACCGTTTCCACAGAACTCTGAGTCTCTGAAGCTTCAATCTCTGTGCAGATATACGCGTTTCGAACATACAATGCGACACCCCCTCCTCGTTTATCAAGTCTGTTTCTTGCAAATAAGTTGTATCCTTCTAGTCTTGTATTCCAATCATGTGTATTGTCCCACCAAGTCTCAGTGATTCCAATGACATCAAATTTCTTTTCCTGTGTTAGTAGTTCCAATTCTCCTTGTTTGTTGCCCATGCTTTGTGCATTAGTATAGAAACATTTTAGTTTGTGATTGGTTTCTCTTTCTCCAATATTTTTATTAATTAGATTCTTTCGTCTTTGTTCTTCCTTTCCACTTCTAATAGCAGAGTTCTCAATAGCATTTGTCAGGTGTATGGCTTTTTCTGGTCTTTTGCTTCCCTTCCCATGTTGTTCTATACACCGTGTCCTCTGAGGTTTTGGCCCTCGTTGTGCGCCATGTCTTCTGGGGTTTCGTCCCTCTCTGTACGCCGTGTCCTCCGTGGTTTCGGCCCTCTCTGTACTCCGTGTCCTCTGGAGATTCAGCCCTCTTTGTATGTTTGTATCCTCTGGGGTTTCGACCCTTTCTGCACTCTTTGTACTTTGAGGTAGTTGCAGATTTTATCTTTCCAATTAGGCTATATGCGGCACATCACTAAGCTGTAGGCTGCAGGGCTTAGAACAGTATGGCAGAGAATGTGTCCTTCACTTTGAGTGCTAGAGTTGGTCCAGAGCTCACAGGAGGTGGATAACATTGATCTCGGCGGTGGGATCTCTCCTGCATTTCTCTGCTCCTGGTTAGATTAGATTTTTTTTGCAACTTTTGCACTGTACCCCACATGTGGTTGATTGTCCAATATTTTTCTCCACACGTCGTCGTTTTTTTTTTTTTTTTAAAAAGGATTTCTAAGACCAACAGTACAGGTAGAATATTATCAAAAAGCTAATTTATTTCAGTTCTTCAATACAAAAAATGAAACTCGTATATTAGTCATTACACACACAGTGATCTATGTCACGGGTTTATTGCTGGTAATGTTGATGATTATGGCTTACAGCCAATGAAAACCCAAAAGTCATTATCTCAGTAAATTAGAATAATTAACAATAAACCCCTGTAAAGGCTCCTAAGTGTTTATAAAGGTGCCTTAGTCTGTTTCAGTAGCTCCACAATCATGGGGAAGACTGCTGACGTGACAGATGTCCAGAAGGCAGTCACTGACACACTCCACAAGGAGGGGAAGCCACAAAAGGTCATTGCTAAAGAAGCCGGCTGTTCACACAGTGTGCTGGATCCAAGAATATTAATGGAAAGTGGAGTGGAAGGAAAAAGTGTGGTAGAAAAAGGTGCACAAGCAGCCGGGATAACCGCAGCCTGGAAAGGATTGCTAAGAAAAGGCCGTTCAGTGGACTGCTGCTGGAGTCATTGCTTCAAGAGCCACCACACAGACGTATCCAGGACATCCAGTGTCACATTCCTTGTGTCAGCCACTCATGACCAATAGACAACGCCAGAAGCGTCTTACCTGGGCCAAGGAGAAGAAGAACTGGACTGTTGTCAGTGGTCCAAGGTGTTGTTCTCAGATGAACGTACATTTTACATTTCATGTGGAAATCAAGGTCCCAGAGCCTGGAGGAAGAGTGGAGAGGCCAGAATCCAAGCTGCTGGAGGTCTAGTGTGAAGTCTCCACAATCAGTGATGGTTTGGGGAGCCATGTCATCTGCTGGTGTAGGTCCACTGTGTTTCACTAAGACCAAAGTCAGCGCAGCCGTCTACCAGGACATGTTAGAGCTCTTCATGCTTCCCTCTGCCGATAAGCTTTATGGAGATGGAAATGTCATTCTCCAGCAGGACTTGGCCCCTGTCCACACGGCCAAAAGTACCAATACCTGGTGTAAAAACAACAGTATCACTGTGCTTGATTGGGAGTAAACTCTCCTGACCTTAACCCCATAGAGAATCTATGGAGTATTGTCAAGAGGAAGATGAGAGACACCAGACCCCACAATGCAGACGAGCTGAAGGCTGCTATCAAAGCAACCTGGGCTTCCATAACCCCTCAGCAGTGCCACAGGCTGATCGCCTCCATGCCACGCCGCATTGATGCAGAAGGAGCCCGACCAAGTATTGACGGCATTGACTGAACATACATTTCAGTAGGACAACATTTCAGATTTTACAATCATTTTTCAAGCTAGTGTTATAAAGTTTTCTAATTTACTGAGATATAATGACTCTTTTATTTTCTGAAAAGACCATTTCCAGAATCGGCACTGGGGCTCCTGACTTGGTGCAGTAATTATTGAGGTGTCCAGATGGTATAAGGTTGGCGCCACCCGCTGTAGATGTGACCTCCCGCCATGTCTCAAGGGCACCGAGATATGAACCCTTGAGGTTTCTATATTTGGAGACCACCACAAGGCTCGCTCAGCTATATGATCATCATCTATCGGCAATAAGACAGACTTATGGCATCTACCAGTCCTGAATACTGATCATGGGGTTTAATAACTTCCATAACCTCCTAGGTGGCATCCATCAGAAGAGACAAGGGTCCTGACACTTGGCATACACCCCCCTGAGCAGTTATCCATCGTCTGTCTGGTGAGGGAGGAGGGCGGCTTTCTTTGGAGGCTCCAGTCGTCAGACAGGCATTATTGGTATGGAGGACGATGGTGGGACTTCTCGGGATAGGTGGGATTCATGCGTATATTCCCTATGGCACAATGAGAAGATCCCGGACCTGCTGTCCCTCTCTGAGGACCTGGGACTGGAGCAACAAGTGGTGTTGTATGTAGAGAATCGGGGGGCAAAGCACTTTCCCATCTTGCCAACCCGTTATGATCTGCCACATGCAATGAGTGCAGAGGTGGGCGCGCGACCATGGAGCCCACTTGTACTGCGTCATCGCTGGTGCTTTATCATCTACCTCCCTCATGATGTCCACCTTTGTGCTGTGCTCCTTAATGAGGGCAGGGAATCTTCCCATATTCCTTCAGGTGACACAGTTGAAGGTAAGGGGTGGAGGGGGGAGTGGTCTTAAGCCTAACATGACTACATCGGGCGTCCTCCACGGCTTCATGACTAGCTGGGGGTAGACCTGCTCATAAAAATTACTGCCCCAAATGCCGTGCAGCTCTGGGGACGTTCTTCCACCTTGTTTGGAGCTTCCCATGGATACTGTTGTTTTTTTTTTGTTTTTTAGCTGGTGATTAGGTTCCTAAAACATGTAATGGGATCCCCTGTCCTCTTAACTGTGCAATGATATGGAATCTTGCAAGTCAAGAGAGAGGCGCACGTGTCTGAGGGGAGAGGAATAAGGTGGTGATCGGCTCAGTCCCCAACCATCACTGAATGGTGATGTTGCTCTACAATAAATGGCCGGACCATTTCGGGCATCATCCTGAAATATTACACCGTGTGGGACCGATGGCTCCACATTGTCATAGGGTCCGGTTTATTGTGCCGATTCTCCAGAAGAGGTACCGCACGTTCTCGGGGCTCATTTTTGGCCCTTTATTATAACGTCTGTTCTATGAGGATGAATGATCTTCATTACACCGGACCTTGAGGAGCCGATGACCTAGTATTGGACACATCTCCAATCTTCTCAAAAAGTCTATGGAAAAGGAGCGATTGTCATGATATTCTCCCCAGATGTCAGTAACAACCCATCCAATCCACTCTGGACAGAAATCCCCAGAGATGTCCATAAATTGTGTAATAATGTAAAGTACTGAAATGTATTGATACTTCGTACAAAAGCCTTTGTGCTGATGATGCCTCACAGCGCCTCCTTTCAGTTACTCTTTGGCAGCCATGCCTACCGAGGATCAGGAGCCTCTCCAAGCCTTCTCCAGACTTTCTTCTTCCATCATTCTGGTACAGGTTGAGCTCCGTTTTTTGCTTTTCCAGAACTGGGCGGCTTTCTATTTTCCGGCTGATCTAGTGGTTTGCACCTTGTGGTGAGCCCTCGGTATTTGCTCTCATAAGGTCTCCTCTTTATGGTGGATGCTGAGACACCAACTACCTGGAGGGTTTCTTCACTATGGCCAAACTTATAAATACACAAAGGAATATATATATATATATACACATATTTTGTGAACATGTATTCCCTTAAAAATTATTTCTTTAATAGCAAAAATGTAAAAATACACCTGTTCCCATGAAAAAGGAATTAAAAAAAAAAATTCCACAAATACTTGAAAATTAAAGACCATAGAAAAGCCCTGCAAAAGAGCTACGATAATCCTATCTGGACACCTTCCTTGCTGTGGAAACGATTTTTTGGCGCCCCCACTCAAGGTAGACTGACCCTTGACCACATATCGGTCACTTATCATATATGAAAAGCTCTGCCAGTGCTATAATGAAAATATATCAGTGGCCCAGATAATGAGTCCAATAGAAGATAGTCAAAACAAATGTAGCAACTGGAGAAAATACCACATAGTGGTCACTTATCATATATGGACGCCTCAACGCGTTTCCCCGGTATGACGGCTCATCAGGAGGCCTGTATGCTTAATACTGCAGATGACAGACATGCCTTTTTCATCATGGTATCCGGCATCATGAATTCTATCTGTCTTCTGCGGTACTAAGCATACAGGCCTCCTGATGAACCGTCATACCGGTTATGCAGAATGTACAAACTGTTGATTTGACCGCTCCTAACATTTCTACTCTTTCTGATAGTCTGATAGATTTTTTTTTTTTTTTTTTTAGCCTAATGATGGTCTGTTTCTCTTCCATTGAGAGCTGCTTTGTCCGCATGTTGTGGGTTCACAGCAACCGCTTCCAAATGCCACACCTGGAATCGGCTGCAGACCTTTTACCTGCTTAGTCAATGATGGATTAACGAGAGAAAAGGCCATGCAGCCATTAATGAGCTTCTGAGATAATTGTCCAATTACTTTGGGTCCCTTTAATAAGAGGCCACTCCATATTAAAGAGCTCTAATTCCTGAACACTTCACCCCTTTAGGATGTGAATCCCCTCAGATTAAAGCTGAGTCGCCACTTTACGCCCAGATTGATGATAAAACTGGATCTTGTGAAATGTAAAATGTTTCTTAATTCTGTACATGGAGATTCCTGTATCATTGTGAGAGAATGACCTGCACCTGTACAGCAGACGGATACCTGCGTGATCACAACATGGAGGCTTCTAGGCAGAACTGACCCAGACTCTGCGGTCATACAGTCCAGAGCACAGCATTATCTAGATCTGCTAAAGATAGTTCCTCCACAACATAAGCCTGCAGCTGTTGTTTATTCAATCAGGGTTATACCAGTCTCTGTCTTCCTGTTCCAGGCATCTATCTCGGGGTACTCGGCCTCTGGACGCTACTCCCCAGATTCCACAGATGGCCCCATAATCTCTGATGTAACGGAAGTGTCTGTCTCCAGTCACCCAGCTTCTCCAGATCCCAGCTTGCAGGAGATGTGAGTATGGAGTCCACACCGCCCCCTACTGTTCACTGCACATGATTGTAACTCTCCCCATTCTCTTCTTGATGCAGTCCAGTCATCCTGATCAAAGAGGAGCCCCTCACCCCTGATAGTCAGGTGACCTTGGACCCCAGCCCACTCCCTGCCGAGGACGTGGAGAGCTCCTTGTCTCCTACCACTTTCATTGACTCGATTCTGCAGGAGAATGACCCCAGTGTGCAAGCGGCCAGGGATGATGGGCGACTATCGGCCGACGAACAGGAGCCCTGCCTCAGTGTGGCCTGCCTGGACAAGTAAGTGTGGTCCGAGGCTGGAAGCCTATAACCCTTCCCAACCTCAGCAGGCGCGCACCCTCTCACTGCACCACAGCCTGTGCTGCCTCTCCGTCCTCTCAGGCAGCTTTCTGCTGATCTGTGACTGCTGTGATCTCTCCTGTTCTGTGACTGCTGTGATCTCTCCTTTAACCGCGCTCTCCTGTTCTGTGACTGCTGTGTTCTCTCCTTTAACCTCTCTCTCTTGTTCTGTGACTGCTGTGATCTGTCCTTTAACCGCTCTCTCCTGTTCTGTGACTGCTGTGATTTCTCCTGTTTTGTGACTGCTGTGATCGCTCCTTTAACCGCTCTCTCCTGTTCTGTGACCGCTGTGCTCTCTCCTTTAACCGCTCTTTCCTGTTCTGTGACTGTTGTGATCTCTCCGTTAGCCGCTCTCTCCTGTTCTGTGACTGCTGTGATCTCTCCTTTAGCCGCTCTCTCCTATTCTGTGACTGCTGTGATCTCTCCTTTAGCCGCTCTCTCCTGTTCTGTGACTGCTGTGATCTCTCCTTTAGCCGCTCTTATGTTCTGTGACTGCTGTGATCTCTCCTTTAGCTGCTCTTATGTTCTGTGACTGCTGTGATCTCTCCTTTAGCCGCTCTTATGTTCTGTGACTGCTGTGATCTCTCCTTTAGCCGCTCTTATGTTCTGTGACTGCTGTGATCTCTCCTTTAGCCGCTCTCTCCTATTCTGTGACTGCTGTGATCTCTCCTTTAGCCGCTCTCTCCTGTTCTGTGACTGCTGTGATCTCTCCTTTAGCCGCTCTTATGTTCTGTGACTGCTGTGATCTCTCCTTTAGCCGCTCTTATGTTCTGTGACTGCTGTGATCTCTCCTTTAGCCGCTCTCTCCTGTTCTGTGACTGCTGTGATCTCTCCTTTAGCCGCTCTCTCCTGTTCTGTGACTGCTGTGATCTCTCCTTTAGCCGCTCTCTCCTGTTCTGTGACTGCTGTGATCTCTCCTTTAGCCGCTCTCTCCTGTTCTGTGACTGCTGTGATCTCTCCTTTAGCCTCTCTCTCCTGTTTTCTGTGACTGCTGTGATCTCTCCGTTAGCCTCTCTCTCCTGTTCTGTGACTGCTGTGATCTCTCCTTTAGCCGCTCTTATGTTCTGTGACTGCTGTGATCTCTCCTTTAGCCTCTCTCTCCTGTTTTCTGTGACTGCTGTGATCTCTCCGTTAGCCTCTCTCTCCTGTTTTCTGTGACTGCTGTGATCTCTCCTTTAGCCGCTCTCTCCTGTTCTGTGACTGCTGTGATCTCTCCTTTAGCTGATTTTTTTCCTTCTCTCTTATTCTCAGATCCAGTCGCTTCTCACCGTCTACACACTTTAGCTCTCTCTTGTATTTGCTGCTCTTAGTGTCGAGTGCCTACAAGAGAGACAAATATGCGCTCTCTGTCGTGATTTCTCTCTGATAGTGCTAATGTAGTCTTTATCTTATGCTTCTGTCAGCACTTAGCTCTGTCTCACTCTGTCCTGCTGATCTCAATCTTGCGTTCTCTTTTGCCATCTAATTACATCGCATGGTTGTGTGTCTCCTGCTCCTTTCTCAGCGTGTGGCTCTTTTTCTTGTTCTCTTTTGTTGCCATGACTCTTTTTTTGCTTTCTGTTTTGTTTAGCTTTCTGTGTCGCTCCCTCCTGACTGCACGTGGCTCTATATCTCGCTTTTTCCTCTCTTGACTCTTGACTCTCTTGCTCTCTCTTGTCTGCGTGCGGCTGTCACTCTGTCTGTGAGCTGCTCACTTTGTCACTTTTCCCTTCACCCATGACAGCACCACATGAGAGAGAGAGGGATCCGCCCCGCCAGGACAGGAACCTACTGAAACATAAGGGGCGGCACCTCTCCCCCGCTTCAGTTGGGTTCCTGTCCTGGAAAGGAATCCCTCTGACAGCGGCGGTGCCTGTCAGGATGAAAGACCCAGGGCCGTCCCGGCGTGTAGAGTCCGCAGGGCTGTCTTACCTGCGACGCCGGCCGTCGGCAGCTGGTAGCGCAGTCCCCGGGGTTTTGCCTGATTCGGGCCCCGGGTTCGTGCGGGCACGTCCTGATGTCCTCCCTTCGGAGGTTTCCTCCACGTGCCGCCCTCCCCCTGCGCGCGCCCGTCCTTCGCCTGCATGCAGGGGAAGCCGGGGGCGGAGACCGGCGTCTGACGTCAGCGGCGCAGAGGATTCTGGGAGCGCGACCGCTGACGTCATCAGGACGTGACGGTCATGGCGCCGGGCGCGGCGCCGGCCAGGCGGCTGGCGGTCGCGGGGGGGAGGGGTAATGAGGGGCTCACTCACCGATAAAAGAGGGAGCAGAAGCGGCTGCAGGGGTGACAATGGCGTCTCAGGAGGATCGCTCACCGTCCCCATTGTCTCTGCCCCCATCGCAAGCTTCTGGTCGCAAGAGCCGCTCGAGCGGCAAAAGCAGCAGCCGTCCAAGTCACCGATCGAGGGATTCCTCGAGGTCAAAAGAGCGCAGAGCGCATGCTCCTTCGCAGCCTCAGAGCCCGGTACCAGTCTTTCCTGGGTGGTGAGTGATCTCCGTGAAAGTTAGACAACATTATAATAGGCCTTCCTATGTCTTTTTTTTTTTTTTTCTCTCCTTCCCTTTACTTAGAGAGGCAAAAAAGCTATAAGTAAAAAGAAAAACAGAGAATGTGCAATATGCCGCAGCCCTTTAGCGAAAGATTGCCAAAAGGACTTATGTGCCAGCTGTATCCAGCGGACTATGGCTGAAGAGGTGCCGAGCCTGGCAACAAACCTCAGATCCATAATAAAATCTGAGGTACAGGGCTCGCTTAAAAAATTATTAAAAAAGAAGAGCAAGAGTAGGAAAGCCTCCCCGAGTTCCTCGTCAGGCTCCTCTTCTTCAGAGTATCAAACGGAGCACGGGTCATCTTCATCCTCAGACAGTGATACGGGGGGCAGACCTTGCTTTCCAGTAGAAGATACGGACGCTCTCCTTAAAGCCATCAGGTCCACTATGGGCCTGCAGGAGGAGAAGATAGAGAGATCGCTGGAGGATGTAATGTTTGGCGGCCTGCAAGAAAGGAAGAAGCGTACCTTTCCGGTCAATGACAAGGTTCAGGCCCTAATCGAGAGAGAGTGGAAGAAACCGGAGAGGTCAGGTAGCCTTCCCTCCTCTTCAAAGCGAAGATACCCCTTTGAGGCTAAGGACACGGACGTCTGGGACAAAGTCCCAAAGATTGACGCGGCAGTGTCTAGGTCTTCTAAGAAGTCGGCCCTGCCCCTGGAGGATTCAGGGGTTTTGAGAGACCCCTTGGATAAAAAAGCGGACTCATACATAAGGCACACTTGGGAGGCAGCGGCAGGTGGTCTGAAACCAGCAATAGCCGGCACCTGTACAGCCCGGTCATTAATGGTCTGGTTGCAACAACTTGAAGAAAAATTAGTCTCCAAAGTACCAAGAGAAAAAATATTAGGAGAAATGTACCTGCTACACGGAGCTGCCGCCTTCTTGGCTGACACCTTCGCCGACTCAATGAGGTTAACGGCAAGAGCAGCGGGGCTATCGAACGCCGCAAGACGGGCGTTATGGCTCAAAGGCTGCCCTGGGGACATTCAATCTAAAGCAAAATTATGCTCGTTACCATGTGATGGGCAGTTCCTGTTTGGAAAAAACCTGGATGACATCCTGGAGAAAGCCGGTGATAAAAAGAAGGGCTTCCCCAGATTCATGGGTGATCAAAGAAGACCGCCCTTTCGGAGGGGAAGGTTCAATCGAGGCCGTCCCCCGGGAGAGCGGAAAAGGTGGGACGACAAGAGGAAAAAAGAACCAGGGTTCATGTTTGGGGGAACTTCCTCAACCGCCAAAAAATCCCCGCAATGACACCAGCCCTCCTGTGGGGGGGAAGATTGAGGTTCTTTTCCCAAGAATGGGAGAAAATATCGGCCAACAATTGGATTCTGAACATTATAAAGAATGGCCTAAAAATCCCCTTCTTCCAGCATCCAAGAGCTTCATTTGTGGTAACCCCCATCAGGAAGGAACCAGGAGAGCAGTTAGCCATAGAGACAGAAATCTTAGGACTGTTGGAGAAACGAGTTCTGATAGAGGTCCCAAAAGATCAAGAGAGAAGGGGGTTCTATTCTCCCCTCTTCCTAATAAAAAAAACCCGATCTTTCCTTCAGAACAATAATAAATCTCAGGCGCCTCAATCAATGGATCATGAACCAAACATTCAAAATGGAATCAGTGACTTCGGCCATAAAGCTGTTACACCACAACTGCTTCATGGCCGTAATAGATTTGAAGGATGCCTATTACCATATCCCGATGCACCAAGAATACCAGAAATACCTGAGGGTAGCCCTATACATCCAGGGCGACCTCAGGCATTTTCAATTTACAGCTCTTCCGTTCGGCATCTCCATAGCGCCAAGGATTTTTACAAAAGTAATAGCAGAAATGACAGCTTTCCTTCGAATCCACAATGTGATTATGGTGCCTTACTTGGACGATTTTCTGGTCATTGGCAATTCAGAACATCACTGCGCACATCAGGTAGACAAGATAACAGAGACCCTGCAAAAACTGGGTTGGATGGTAAACTTAAAAAAATCAAATCTTCAACCCCTAAGGAAACAGACATTTCTAGGTTTTGTCTTGGACTCCGACCGACAAGTTTGTCTCTTGCCAGAGAAAAAACTAGAGAAGGTGAGAGAAATGACTCTTACGGCAATACAGCATCCTCACATGACCCTAAGAAGGGCAATGTCCCTGTTGGGCACGCTAACAGCCTGTATCCCGGCGGTCAACTGGGCACAGTTTCATACCCGACAACTGCAGGTGGAAATCTTGTCAGCCCAGAAACGATTAAAAGGGTATTTAGAAGGGAAGCTGGAACTTTCCGAAAGGGGGAAAAACTCTCTCACCTGGTGGCTAGACGGCACAAATTTAGCAGGGGGGACTTTGTGGCACAGGCCCGTGTCCGATGTAATATTGACAGACGCAAGCTCCTCGGGATGGGGGGCACACCTGAGAGAACATATAGCCCAAGGGTCCTGGAGTCACATAGAGCAGAAGGCTTCCTCCAACTTAAGAGAGTTGAGAGCGATAAACAGAGCCCTAGATACATTCATTCCCATGTTACAGGGCCAAAACGTCCGAATTATGTCAGACAACAGGGTGGCAGTGGCGTATGTCAACCACCAGGGAGGGACAAGGTCAAACTCCCTAATGGACGAAGCCAAAAGAATCTTCCTCAAGGCAGAACAACATCTAACCTCCCTGAAGGCCCTACATATCAAAGGGACAGAAAATGTTCAAGCCGACTTTCTAAGCCGCAACAAGTTAAAACAGGGAGAGTGGACCTTAAATCGTGTAATATTCCAGAGGATAGTACAGTTATGGGGACAGCCGGTAATCGACCTCTTTGCCACCAAAAGCAACCGGCAAGTGAAGAGGTTCTGCTCATTGAACCCAGGGGAAAACCCGTGGGCAGTAGATGCTCTACAAATCCCGTGGTTGTTCAAACTGGGCTATGCCTTTCCCCCAGTAGCGTTAATCCCGGCAGTGATAAAAAAGATAAGAGACGAGCAAGCCAGAGTAATCCTCATAGCCCCGTTCTGGCCAAAAAGGCCGTGGTTTTCACTACTACAAATGATGTCTCTCTCGGACCCGTGGGTACTGCCAGAAATTCCAGATTTATTAGCTCAGGGGCCGAAATTCCACAAACAAGTCAAGGGGCTCCATCTGACGGCGTGGAATTTGAGAGGGCACTTTTGAGAGATAAAGGGTTTTCCCCGGGATTGGTGACTACTCTAATGAAAAGTAGAAAACCAATAACAACCAACATATATGGCAGGACGTGGAAGAAATTCCTACAATTCCTGGGAAAACCGTTAGGTCAAGAACCTCCAATCGAGTCCATCTTGGAGTTCTTGCAGGCAGGCCTAGAGCTAGGCCTGGCGGTAAATACCCTCAAAGTACAGGTTTCAGCTCTGGGGGCATTATACAATTGCAATATATCGGCAAACAGATGGGTAGCCAGGTTTATAAAATCTTGCCACAGATCTAGGCCAATTTCCTTACCGAAAATAGCTCCATGGGATCTAAATCTGGTACTGGAATCCCTTACGAAGGAGCAGTTTGAACCCATACAGCAGATTTCAACTAAAAATCTCACCCTAAAAACCATCATTCTGGTAGCTCTAACGTCGGCACGTAGGGTTAGTGACTTGCAGGCCCTTTCAGTCAACCCGCCATATACACAGATATACCAAGATAGGGTGGTTATGAGAACAGACCCTGCTTACTTGCAGAAAGTAGTAACTAACTTTCACCGAAACCAAGAAATTGTCCTCCCTTCCTTTTGCAAGAATCCGAAAAACCCAGGGGAGGAAAAGTTTCATAGCCTAGACGTTAAAAGAGCCTTAGTAGAGTATATGTCTATAACCAGCCAGTGGAGGAGGTCCCAGTCCCTATTTGTAGCCTTCCAGGGTGCTAGGAAAGGTTATGGAGTGTCAAAGGGGACTATTGCCCGATGGATTAGGGAGGCCATTAGTGTAGCCTATTCGGTTAGTGGCGTCCCGGTTCCTGACGGCATCAAGGCTCATTCCACCAGAGCCGTGGCGACCTCCTGTGCTGAGAAAGCAGAGGTATCAATAGAGCAAATTTGTAAGGCCGCTACCTGGGCCTCACCCTCAACTTTCTTTAGACAGTATAGACTAAATCTATCCTCCTCGGCTGACTTGACCTTTGGTAGAAGGGTGCTGCAAGTGGTGGTCCCTCCCTAAGGTGTTCGAAGTCTCCAGAATCTCTCATGTGGTGCTGTCATGGGTGAAGGGAAAACCACCATGGTTACTTACCGGTAGCCGGTTTTTCCGGAACCCATGACAGCACCCGTATATTTCCCCCCCTTTTCACCGTTTGGGTGTGCACAATAGTCGGGTGTTTTTGTGTGATGTGGTGTTGGATAAATATGTAACTAACCGGGAAGTCCTCTCAAATGCTCTGTAATCCAACTGAAGCGGGGGAGAGGTGCCGCCCCTTATGTTTCAGTAGGTTCCTGTCCTGGCGGGGCGGATCCCTCTCTCTCTCATGTGGTGCTGTCATGGGTTCCGGAAAAACCGGCTACCGGTAAGTAACCATGGTGGTTTCCCCTCTGTCGGCACTCTGGGCCTCACTCTCTTCTCTGTCAATCTTTTTCCTGTCAGCTCTCTGTATCGCTCACTCGCTCTCTGTCCTGTCGTTTCTGTGTCGGTCTCTGTTTCGCTTTCTCTTGTTTTGCTCTCTTATTTGTCTGCTCTCTGTTTCACTCTATCAACTATGTCGCTCGCTCTTTCTCTCCTCTGTGGGCTCTGTGTCGCTCGCGGTCTCTCTCTCTCTCCTCTGTGGGCTGTGTATCGCTCACTCTCTCTTCTCTGTGGGCTCTGTCACTCCCTCTCTCCTCTGCGGGCTCTGTGTCACTCTCTCCTCTGCGGGCTCTGTGTCACTCTCTCCTCTGTGGGCACTGTCACTCACGCTCTCTTTTCTGTGGGCTCTGTGTCTCTCTCTCTCCCTCAAATTCGAATGAGCTTTTTTGGCAGGACGAAGTACATGCTAGCATTACCAAAGCAAATGGTAAAAATAGGGGGATGGGTGGTGGGGGGGCATATAGGAGTCAATGACGTATCCGTCTCCTCTTAGTCTGGGGATAGGAACATGTCCAGCGTGGGGTATACAAGTCCATGACATATCAGGCTCCTCTTAGTCTCGGGATAGGGACATGTCCATGGTGGGGTATAGAGGTCCATGACATATCAGCCTCCTCTTAATCTGGGGGATAGGGACATATCCAGGGTGGGGTATAGGAGTCCATGACATATCAGTCTCCTCTTAGTCTAGGGATAGGGATGTGTCCATGGTGGGGGTATAGAGGTCCATGACATATCAGGCTCCTCTTAGTCATGGAATAGGGACGTGTCCAGAGTGGGGTATAGAGGTCCATGACATATCAGTCTCCTCTTAGTCTGGGGATAGGGACATGTCCAGGGTGGGGTATAGACGTCCATGACATATCAGTCTCCTCTTAGTCTGGGAATAGGGATGTGTCCATGGTGGGGTATAGAGGTCCATGACATATCAGCCTCCTCTTAATCTGGGGGATAGGGACATATCCAGGGTGGGGTATAGGAGTCCATGACATATCCGTCTCCTCTTAGTCTGGGGATAGGGACATGTCCAGGGTGGGGTATAGATGTCCATGACATATCAGTCTCCTCTTAGTCTGGGAATAGGGATGTGTCCAGGGTGGGGTATAAGAGTCCATGACATATCCGTCTCCTCTTAGTCAGGGAATAGGAACATGTCCAGTGTGGGGTATACAAGTCCATGACATATCAGGCTCCTCTTAGTCTGGGGATCGGGACATGTCCAGTGTGGGGTATAGAGGTCCATGACATATCAGGCTCCTCTTAGTCATGGAATAGGGACGTGTCCAGAGTGGGGTATAGAGGTCCATGACATATCAGTCTCCTCTTAGTCTAGGGATAGGGATGTGTCCATGGTGGGGGTATAGAGGTCCATGACATATCAGCCTCCTCTTAGTCTGGGGATAGGGACATGTCTAGGGTGGAGTATAGAGGTCCATGACATATCAGTCTCTTCTTAGTCTGGGGATAGGGATGTGTCCATGGTGGGGTATAGAGGTACATGACAAATCAGCCTCCTCTTAGTCTGGGATAGGGACATGTCCAGGGTAGAGTATAGAAGTCCATGACATATCAGTCTCCTCTTAGTCTGGGAATAGGGATGTGTCCAGGGTGGGGTATAGAAGTCCATGACACATCCGTCTCCTCTTAGTCTGGGGATAGGGACATGTCCATGGTGGGGTATAGAGGTCCATGACATATCAGCCTCCTCTTAATCTGGGGGATAGGGACATATCCAGGGTGGGGTATAGGAGTCCATGAAATATCCATCTCCTCTTAGTCTGGGGATAGGGACATGTCCAGGGTGGGGTATAGAGGTCCATGACATATCAGTCTCCTCTTAGTCTGGGAATAGGGATGTGTCCAGGGTGGGGTATAAGAGTCCATGACATATCCGTCTCCTCTTAGTCAGGGAATAGGAACATGTCCAGTGTGGGGTATACAAGTCCATGACATATCAGGCTCCTCTTAGTCTGGGGATCGGGACATGTCCAGGGTGGGGTATAGAGGTCCATGACATATCAGTCTCCTCTTAGTCTGGGGATAGGGACATGTCCAGGGTGGGGTATAGGGGTCCATGACATATCAGGCTCCTCTTAGTCATGGAATAGGGACGTGTCCAGAGTGGCGTATAGAGGTCCATGACATATCAGTCTCCTCTTAGTCTAGGGATAGGGATGTGTCCATGGTGGGGGTATAGAGGTCCATGACATATCAGGCTCCTCTTAGTCATGGAATAGGGACGTGTCCAGAGTGGGGTATAGAGGTCCATGACATATCAGTCTCCTCTTAGTCTAGGGATAGGGATGTGTCCATGGTGGGGGTATAGAGGTCCATGACATATCAGGCTCCTCTTAGTCATGGAATAGGGACGTGTCCAGAGTGGGGTATAGAGGTACATGACATATCCGTCTCCTCTTAGGGGATAGGAACATGTCCAGTGTGGGGTATAGAGGTACATGACATATTAGCCTCCTCTTTGTCTGGGATAGGGACATGTCCAGAGTAGAGTATAGAAGTCCATGACATATCAGTCTCCTCTTAGTCGGGGGATAGGAACATGTTCAGGGCGGGGTATAGAAGTCCATGACATATCCGTCTCCTCTTAGTCTGTGGCAGGCACTGACATATTCCGCTGCTATGGCCACTGCACTTTCCTCTTTCCCACTATTATCGGCAGTTTCTCTTCCTCCTCCATGGAGGTGACGTCTGAGAGGAGTTCAGTCTCTTGAAGTGGGTGTCCCTCACTGCCGAGTACTTAGGGCACCTCAGCAGGAAGTGGTCCTCGTCCTCCACGGCCTCCTGGGGGCACTGCTGGAAGAGTCTGCTCTCTCGGGGCTTGTAGTTCTGTCGTGCCTCCCGGATTCGATGAGTAGGCTGTGGGTGCTCAGTTTGTACCGGCTCAGGATCTGTCGCTCTTTGGGGTTGTCTAGTTTTCTTTTTTGGGGTCTGTTTGTGCTCCCTCTGTAGCTTCTGGTATATCATCAGTTTCTGGGATTTGTTTGTGTTGTTTCTCCAGATGCTGAGATATTCCTCTTTGACCTTCTGGATTTCGCCTTTTGTCAGGCCATGTAGGTTGATGATTGGTCAGGCCGGCTTTGGGTACTTCATGTTGAGAGGCTTCCTGGGGCTTCCAGGTGTAGCAAGGCTTTGTGATGGTAGGAGCTGGGAGTGGGACTACTAATTTTGTATATGAAACTTGAAAGACAGCGCCTTCTTCTGGATTGTGAGGTGTAGTGGGAATCTGCCCCACTCTGCTCAGCAGGAGCTGTTTGATGTGCTCCGATGGACTTGGAGAAGATGCTGGCAGAACTCTAGGTGGAATATTTCAGTCGGCCCAGCGTCCCACTTTGACCAGTTTGGGCATGAGACTGGGCCCCAGACCTCACTGCCGTAAAGAAGGATCGGGGCAATGATAGAGTCAAAGATTTTTAGCCAGACGGTTACTGGTGAACAGAGATGGTACAGACATCTTCTGATGGCATGGAAGGCTTTGGATGACTTGTCTTTCAGTAACACCATGGCTAGATGGAAGATCCATGACTGGCTGAGTTCTAGGCCCAGGTAGGTGTACTTGTTGGCTTCTGTAAGTGGACAATTGTCTATCATAAGGTTTTATGGCCAGTGCGTTTCTGCTTTCTTTTCTGGAACACCATGATATTAGTTTTCTTCTGGTTGATTGGCAGTGCCCATGTGCTGCTGAAGGTCACTAGAATTTTCAGGTGATCTTGGAGGCCTTTCTTGGTTGGTGATAACAGCACGAGGTCATCAACATACAGAAAAAATTTCACCTGGGTGTCTTGGAGGTTGAGTCCTGGTGCTGAGGAGGACTCTAGGGCCACCACCAGCTCATTGATGTAGATGTTAAAGAGCGTTAGACTGAGGCTGCAGCTGTCTCACTCCTTGGCTCTGTTGGAAATAGGCCGTCCTCCTTCCGTTGACCCTCGCACTTTGTATTGTTGACACGGCTCTTGATGAGGCTGTGCAGGGTGTAGATGTGGTCAGTGGTGCGGTGGTTCGGCATGAACCCTGCTTGGCTCTCGCTGAGGGCGTTGTGCTCGGTGAGGATCCTCTTGTTCAGGATGCAGTTGAAGAGTTTACCCAGGTTGCTGCTGACACATATCCCCCGGTAGTTTGCTGGGTCGTACTTGTCCCTGTTTTTGTGTATCGAGGTTATGAGTCCTTGGTTCCAGTTTTTGGGGAAGCAGCCAGCCTTCAGTACGATATTAAATAGTTTTGTTATCGCAGTCTGGAGGGCTGTATTTTAGCATTTCTGGGAGGAGCCCATCTGAACCGCTGGCTTTTTTACTTTTTATCCATGTGATCCTTTCTGTTATTTCTGTCAGTGTGATTGGTGTATCCAGAGGATTTAGGAAATTTTTGAACTTTTCCTCCATATTTTTCAGTTTTTTTCACAAGCTTTTTGTGCCGGGTTCAGGTCTTCACTTGAGATGTCATTGTAAAGGTCCTTTAAGTACTAGAGCCAGATGTTGCCGCTCTGGATGTGGAGGCTGTTGCTTTTCTGGTTGTGTTTCCACAGTTCCCAAAATTTGTTGTCTTCAAGGGCATCTTGGAGTTGGAGGAGTTTGGTGAAGATGTGGTTTTGCTTTTTCTTTCAGAGGATGGCTTTGTAATTTCATTGTATGGTGTGGTAGGCTTCTTTCAGAGTGGCGTTGTTTGGGTCTCTGTGTTTTTTATTTGAAGCCATTCTTGGGACTTCCGTATGTTCTTACATTCTCTCTGTGGGCTCTGTCACTCGCTTGCTCTCTGTCTCTCCTCTGTGGTCCCTGTGTTGCGCTCTCTCTCCTCTGTGGGCTCTGTGTCGCTCGCGCTCTCTCCTCTGTGGGCTCTGTGTCGCTCGCGCTCTCTCCTCTGTGGGCTCTGTGTCGCTCGCGCTCTCTCCTCTGTGGGCTCTGTGTCGCTCGCGCTCTCTCCTCTGTGGGCTCTGTGTCGCTCGCGCTCTCTCCTCTGTGGGCTCTGTGTCGCTCGCGCTCTCCTCTGTGGGCTCTGTGTCGCTCGCGCTCTCTTCTGTGGGCTCTGTTGCTTGCGCTCTCTCTCCTCTGTGGGCTCTGTTGCTCGCGCGCTCTCTCCTCTGTGGGCTCTGTGTCGCTCGCGCGCTCTCTCCTCTGTGGGCTCTGTGGCGCTATCTCTCCTCTGTGGCGCTCTCTCTCCTCTGTGGGCTCTGTGTCGCTCGCGCTCTCTCTCTTCTGTGGGCTCTGTTGCTTGCGCTCTCTCTCCTCTGTGGGCTCTGTGTCGCTCGCGCTCTCTCCTCTGTGGGCTCTGTGTCGCTCGCGCTCTCTCCTCTGTGGGCTCTGTGTCGCTCGCGCTCTCTCCTCTGTGGGCTCTGTGTCGCTCGCGCTCTCTCCTCTGTGGGCTCTGTGTCGCTCGCGCTCTCTCCTCTGTGGGCTCTGTGTCGCTCGCGCTCTCCTCTGTGGGCTCTGTGTCGCTCGCGCTCTCTTCTGTGGGCTCTGTTGCTTGCGCTCTCTCTCCTCTGTGGGCTCTGTTGCTCGCGCGCTCTCTCCTCTGTGGGCTCTGTGTCGCTCGCGCTCTCTCTCTTCTGTGGGCTCTGTTGCTTGCGCTCTCTCTCCTCTGTGGGCTCTGTTGCTCGCGCGCTCTCTCCTCTGTGGCGCGCTCTCTCCTCTGTGGGCTCTGTGGCGCTCGCGCTCTCTCCTCTGTGGGCTCTGTGGCGCTCGCGCTCTCTCCTCTGTGGGCTCTGTGGCGCTCGCGCTCTCTCCTCTGTGGGCTCTGTGGCACTCGCGCTCTCTCCTCTGTGGGCTCTGTGTCGCTCGCGCTCTCTCCTCTGTGGGCTCTGTGTCGCTCGCGCTCTCTCCTCTGTGGGCTCTGTGTCGCTCGCGCTCTCTCCTCTGTGGGCTCTGTGTCGCTCGCGCTCTCTCCTCTGTGGGCTCTGTGTCGCTCGCGCTCTCTCCTCTGTGGGCTCTGTGTCGCTCGCGCTCTCTCCTCTGTGGGCTCTGTGTCGCTCGCGCTCTCTCCTCTGTGGGCTCTGTGTCGCTCGCGCTCTCTCCTCTGTGGGCTCTGTGTCGCTCGCGCTCTCTCCTCTGTGGGCTCTGTGTCGCTCGCGCTCTCTCCTCTGTGGGCTCTGTGTCGCTCGCGCTCTCTCCTCTGTGGGCTCTGTGTCGCTCGCGCTCTCTCCTCTGTGGGCTCTGTGTCGCTCGCGCTCTCTCCTCTGTGGGCTCTGTGTCGCTCGCGCTCTCTCCTCTGTGGGCTCTGTGTCGCTCGCGCTCTCTCCTCTGTGGGCTCTGTGTCGCTCGCGCTCTCTCCTCTGTGGGCTCTGTGTCGCTCGCGCTCTCTCTCCTCTGTGGGCTCTGTGTCGCTCGCGCTCTCTCTCCTCTGTGGGCTCTGTGTCGCTCGCGCTCTCTCTCCTCTGTGGGCTCTGTGTCGCTCGCGCTCTCTCTCCTCTGTGGGCTCTGTGTCGCTCGCGCTCTCTCTCCTCTGTGGGCTCTGTGTCGCTCGCGCTCTCTCTCCTCTGTGGGCTCTGTGTCGCTCGCGCTCTCTCTCCTCTGTGGGCTCTGTGTCGCTCGCGCTCTCTCTCCTCTGTGGGCTCTGTGTCGCTCGCGCTCTCTCTCCTCTGTGGGCTCTGTGTCGCTCGCGCTCTCTCTCCTCTGTGGGCTCTGTGTCGCTCGCGCTCTCTCTCCTCTGTGGGCTCTGTGTCGCTCGCGCTCTCTCTCCTCTGTGGGCTCTGTGTCGCTCGCGCTCTCTCTCCTCTGTGGGCTCTGTGTCGCTCGCGCTCTCTCTCCTCTGTGGGCTCTGTGTCGCTCTCTCTCCTCTGTGGGCTCTGTGTCGCTCGCTCTCCTCTGTGGGCTCTGTGTCGCTCGCTCTCCTCTGTGGGCTCTGTGTCGCTCGCTCTCTCCTCTGTGGGCTCTGTGTCGCTCGCGCTCTCTCCTCTGTGGGCTCTGTGTCGCTCGCGCTCTCTCCTCTGTGGGCTCTGTGTCGCTCGCGCTCTCTCCTCTGTGGGCTCTGTGTCGCTCGCGCTCTCTCCTCTGTGGGCTCTGTGTCGCTCGCGCTCTCTCCTCTGTGTCACTTGCGCTCTCTCTCCTCTGTGGGCTCTGTCGCTCGCACGCTCTCCTCTGTGGGCTCTGTGTCGCTCGCTCTCCTCTGTGGGCTCTGTGTCGCTCGCTCTCCTCTGTGGGCTCTGTGTCGCTCGCTCTCCTCTGTGGGCTCTGTGTCGCTCGCTCTCCTCTGTGGGCTCTGTGTCGCTCGCTCTCCTCTGTGGGCTCTGTGTCGCTCGCTCTCCTCTGTGGGCTCTGTGTCGCTCGCTCTCCTCTGTGGGCTCTGTGTCGCTCGCGCTCTCTCCTCTGTGGGCTCTGTGTCGCTCGCGCTCTCTCCTCTGTGGGCTCTGTGTCGCTCGCGCTCTCTCCTCTGTGGGCTCTGTGTCGCTCGCGCTCTCTCCTCTGTGGGCTCTGTGTCGCTCGCGCTCTCTCCTCTGTGGGCTCTGTGTCGCTCGCGCTCTCTCCTCTGTGGGCTCTGTGTCGCTCGCGCTCTCTCCTCTGTGTCACTTGCGCTCTCTCTCCTCTGTGGGCTCTGTCGCTCGCACGCTCTCCTCTGTGGGCTCTGTGTCGCTCGCTCTCCTCTGTGGGCTCTGTGTCGCTCGCTCTCCTCTGTGGGCTCTGTGTCGCTCGCTCTCCTCTGTGGGCTCTGTGTCGCTCGCTCTCCTCTGTGGGCTCTGTGTCGCTCGCTCTCCTCTGTCGGCTCTGTGTCGCTCAAGCTCTCTCTCCTCTGTTGGCTGTGTGTCGCTTGCTCTCCTCTGTTGGCTTGTCTTTATAATTGTGGGTGCCGCTCTTCATCCTGGATTTTTCCTGTGTTTGGGACAGTCTCTTCCCCCAGTGTGGCCCCTGACTTCTTGTTTTTCTCCTATAGCGCCTGTGTTTGTCTCTTTCAGCATTTCTAGCAGTCGCCAGATGTCTGAGATGTCTCTCCTCTGCTCTTCTCCCTCCCTGCAGAGCAGAATGGAGCCCCGGTCAGATTTGTTTTTGTATGTTGCCTGCCTTGCGGCCTACGCGGTCTCACTCTTGACCAGTAAGGCAGATCCTCGCCTCATCCGCTCGCGGCTCAGTGGAGCGATCCTGCCGGGGAGGGGGTGGTCACAGCGGCAGAGAAGGAGATAAGCCGTGATCAGGAACTGCAGAAAGCCCCTTATATCGCGCCTGATATAGATGGGTTAATGTTTTCCTTCTTTTGCAGAATCTTGAAAACATGGCCTGTGAGATGAGAAGTATAAAATCCTTGAATCGGAGACTGTAAGGCTACAACAATATAAAAACAAATTCTAGCAAAAGAAGGGAAAGCATTAACCCTTCTATATCAATTTCCCCCTTTTGTAAATGGTATAACCTTTGCCACAGGGTCAGCTGATGTCCACAAAGGAGCTACTGTCTCATGGGTCTAGTACCCATAAGGGGGCTTCCTCCCTGCTTCACCCATCCACCCTCAGTGTGGACACTCACTTCCCCGTCAGGAATGGCTACCGGGGTCTATGGCACACTACAGAAGGTTCAGCCTTAGATTCTTTTTCCCACACATACATTATTCAATATCTTAGGTAATACATATATTAGCGCTTTTACGGCTGCATAAAACAATAAGCAAAACAACACAATCTGCATGCAAGTCTGTACAATGCCAGAAATCCATCCCGCTAGGCCAGTGGTCCCCAACCTTTTTTGCACCAGGGACCGGCTTTAAGCAAGACCATTCTTCCATGGCCCGGCAGGGCGGGGGTGGAGCTGTGGCAGGGGCGGGGCTTTGGTCATAAGGGGGTGGGGCTATGACAGGGTTGTAGTCAGTGCATACTTATCATTTAATATATAACATTTATAATGTGAATGTGACTCAACTCACCATAGGTTTGTCGGTCCACTACTATGCTATAACATCTGGACGCTGCGGATGTACAAACCGTCCAACCCGCAGCGTTTACTGACCATAGGAACATACCCGGGCGGACACTACAGATGGATGCTGAACAACCCATGAGCGGCCTGTATCACTGGTCAGGAGAGCGTTAATAATTTGATAATAATAATAAGTCATTTACTAGAACAGTGCTACATATAATGCTGCTCATGCTGCGCTTGCTGTATGGGGGCTTGTTATACTCACAGGTTGGGCTTATAAGACCCCTGGCTGTAAGAATAAAAATCCCTTTACGTGACTTTCAGCCCCCCCGGCAGCACATGTGCTGTAGTGCAAAACACTAAACATAAGGCCCCCTGCCCCCATCTTATCAGATACACCCCCCAGTAATCATTCATTACATGCTGTACCTTTAATTGGCATAATACATTCTGGCCGCCTTTAGATGAAGTTTGCAGGGGCCCTGGCAATTTCTGATCCAGTGCTGCAGGTGAAGAGCATGAGGAGAAGTCAGGTCCAGGCAGGGTCAGAGGACACTCAAGGGTGAGCACTAGGCCCCAGCGGAGCCCCAGCCTGCATGAGCCAGAGCAAGGAGCAGAGCTGTCTGAGCTGAGCCTGTCAGGTCAGCTCGGCTGCGCTGCACTGAGGACTCTGCCACTCTGCTAGCCCGTGTGCCGAGTCTCAGGAAGATGGGGGACTATGCAGCCTTATGACAGAAGCGATCATGGATTGGGGGGCCCCTTCATGGGACGGGGCCCGGGGCGACAGCCCCCTCTGCCTCCCCAGTAGCTACGCTACTGGCTCCCACCCTTGTGTATATGGCTCCCCACCCTTGTATGCATGGCTGGGCTCCCCCGTCCTCCCCCATCATACTTACCCTCACACCGTCGCTGCTGAACTTCCCTCATCTCTATCTTGGCGCGTCAGCTTCTTCCTGTGGGGAGCGGTCACGAGCTACCGCTCATTAAGGTGCATGAATATGGACGCCACGCCTATGGGGGAGGAGTGGCGTCCATATTCATGACCTTAAATGAGCGGTGCCATGTGACCGCTCAGCGCTGGATGAAGCTGCCGCGCCGACAGGGATGCAGGAACTGAGGGTGAATATCCATGTGTTCTGGAAGCCGACGGTTGCAGCTGTCACTACATTGCTACAGCCGCCGGCTCCCCTTGTCTCCAGCTTCGCGGCCCGGTCCTGGACCGCGGACCGGTGGTTGGGGACCCCTGCGCTAGGCCACTAACCCAGTTAGCTGGATTTATAAAGGAGGATGTGTTACCCCACCAGGAGTCTCTGCACTGTCACTTTAACCATTGGTCTCTGAGTTCACCTATTTTGTCTATACCGGCCCTGATCTGGAGATTGCCAGCAGGGTCGATATAATTACAACAGGTGGGACCAATTATCTGACACGTTCCTCCTCCTTTTGCTGTCGGGTAATCTAGGACTATAGTATGCTGGTTAGTAACTACGATTAATTGTCTCTGTATTGTGTTTCATTAAGATCCTGGAAAATCTGACCGTCCAGGTAGTCGGTGGCGTCCACTCATTTATCCCACACTTGTGTTATGAAGGGGTGTATTAGCATCCTACGGAATATTTTATGTGTTATCCCCATGTGGCCGGGGCTTATTGTCTGCAGCCCTTCTATACAAGGTGTGAATTGGGACTGCTGCCGTGTCTGTTTTCCCATGAGGATCTATGACAGCGGCTGGGGGTAGACTGGTAACAGCGCAGACCCCTCTTATGTCCGGGCTCACCCACCTGTAGGCACGATGTCCGCACACTAAAGGGGGTTTTACACATAGCGATATCGCTATGTGTGATACTTACGTCTGACCGGCTCCCCCCTGTCCATCGCTGATCGCGCGAGAATCTCCGGCTCCATTTCTCGTTGTCAGCTTCCTGCTGGGCTTCCTGCTGTGACGACGAGCGACGCGTGGAGGCGGGCGGGAGGACATCAGGATCGCTGTGTGTGAAAGGTGAGTATGGTGCGCTGCGTCGCTGCTGCATCACTGTGAGATCTGCCTGTGTGACAGCTCACTAGCGATGCACCAGCGATCCTGACCGGGTCGGATCGCTGGTGCATCGCTAAATGTAAAAGGGCCTTTAGACTGCTCCTTCTGGGAGAACACGGACGTGACCCGGGGTCTGTATACATTGGTATACCCTCACCAGTCCTGACATAGGCTGATGGGCGCACCGAGTATTATTCATTCCACCTGATGTACATTTACCCCTTTCTTTCCTTATTATTTCACCCATAGATGCTCTACAGCCTTCAACGCCATCCTGGTACACCGTCTCACTAACCTGTGTCTGATCGCGAGTGTATATGCGGAAGCAATTATTGTCCTCACCACAGGTGTCTGCTCCAGCGTGTAGAAGACTGAACCACAGTCCATCATTGGGAATGGGATCTCGTTTCTCCTCCTGGCGACCATATTTCCGACATCTGAATCATATTCCCGCCACCACATTTGTACCTTAGACCGTGTTA
Organism: Dendrobates tinctorius; assembly: GCF_039654945.1. Classification (NCBI taxonomy): domain Eukaryota; kingdom Metazoa; phylum Chordata; class Amphibia; order Anura; family Dendrobatidae; genus Dendrobates; species Dendrobates tinctorius. Next base: position 931,283 of record NW_027362015.1, on the reverse strand, counting down.
TATTAAACTGAAACCAGGGATTAGCGGCCCATCCGATAATAGCCAATGAGGCAGCTATACCGTGACGAAAGAAAGTCTTTAGTCAGCCGCCAACTGTGCCAGTTCTCCCCCTTATAAAGATGAGAGCGGCCTGTAATTGACATCATAGGTAGACCACAACTATGAGAGTCACAATGAGGAAACAAATCCAGAAAATCACCTTGTCTGATTTGGGAAGATTTATTTTTCAAACTATGGTGGAAAATAAGTATTTGGTCGCCTAAAAACCTGCAAGATTTTTGGCTCTCACAGACCTGTAACTTCTTCTGTAAGAGGCTCCTCTGTCCTCCCCTCATTACCTGTAGTAATGGCTCCTGTTTATAATATACACCTGTCCACAACCTCAGACAGTCACACTCCAAACTCCACTATGGTGAAGACCAAAGAGCTGTCGGGAGGACACCAGAAACAAAATTGCAGCCCTGCACCGGGCTGGGAAGAATGAATCTGCAATAGGCAAGCAGCTGTATGTAGTCAATCTGCAGTCTCTGAAAAGGTTACAGAGGCCTGGGTGTCTCTTTCTTAGGGACTTTTACTGTTTTACCTGGGTTGTGCTGTGCACTGATGAGGCAGGACTGCACAAGTTTCCCGGCTGCGTAACAAACCAGGAGCAACCCAGAAGGCATTTATCATAGCAAACAAGTGACTTTTTGAGGTGTGAGTGGGGCCATGTCATGTGGCGGTCATAAAAAGACGAGAGAGAGAATGAATAAGTACCATAAAAAAATGTTCCTCTTCGCCACGACAGCACCCACTGAGATAGGGGATCCGCCCCAGGAACAGGAAACCTACAGAGAGATAAATGGGGCGGTCCCCCTCGCTCCCTCAGTTTGGTTTCCTGTTCCTGGAAAGGAACCCGCAGAAGAGGATACCTGGTCTGGTAGCCGCCTGCGTGCATAATATGAGCAGCAGGGGCCCCAGGACTGGAGGCAGCGTCGGGCAGAGAGGTGATTTCCCCCCCCCCCCCCCCCCCCCAGAGCTGGTAATGCAGGTGAGGCCGGAGGTAAGAGAGGTGCCAAGGCTCACTGAGGGGACATGGCGAATACCCCCCCAGGAAGGGGCCAGCGCATTACAAATGCCATTAGGACATATCCGGGATGGTGGCCGCGCCCCCCCCCCCCCCCCCCCCAGAGAGGAAGCAGAAGAGCCTGAGCGTTGTGCCAGGCAGCGCTACTGGGGGTCATACCTGCGGCAAGGGGTTAACATGTTGCGGCCGGGTGCGTGGGTGTCACCGTCTGACGGCCGCTGCATCAGCACTTCCAGCGGCGCTCCCAGGCAGAGGCAACACGGAAGTGGTATGAGAACTTCCGGGGTCAAGACAGGAGGCGGCGATCGCGGGAAAACGCCCGCGCATGCGCAGAAGGGACAAAGGAAAAAAAAAAAAAATGGTGGAAAGGGGAGCATCAATAAGAAAGGCTATAAAAAGAAGCCACGAATGCAGCGCCAATGCGCAGTCATGTCATCCATAGATGACCCAGCTTCGCTCCCGTTAGGTCAGCCAGTGGAATCCCCACATGGCAGCAGACAAAGCGGTACTACAAGGAGAAGCAGTAGCACCAGAAGAAGTGGCAGCTCCAGGAAGGAATCTAGCGGACCTTCCAGGCAAGATGAGCCCTTGGAGAAAAAACGTAAAGAGAAAAAACCGTCCCACGCCTCGCCTAGGCCTGAGTCGCGGACCCCGCAGCCGGTAGTTTGCTGACGAGACTCACGGGTGAGTGTTTTTAGTCAGAATAAATAACTGATGGCCGTTGTTTCTGGTCCATACCCCCCTTTTAGGCCAAAAGAACGGAGAAGGCGAAAAATAGAGAGTGTGCCTTATGTTCTCAGCCCCTCCCAGACGGCCACCCTAAAAGATTATGCCAGTCGTGTATTGAGGAGGCCTTACAGGAGGAATCCTCACGGAAGAAAGAGGATATCCGAGCGATAATTAGAGAAGAGCTACGGGCCTTAGGCAGCTCCAGTAGTCTGGGGGGTCACTCCTCCGTGAGAGAAATAGGTTCACCAAGAGGAGGAGCTTCGCCGGCGTCAAAGTCACCGTCAGAAACCGGGGATCTAGACTCTGATAGATCCCAGGAATACTCTTCCTCAGAGGATGAGGAGCAGACGTGTTTCCCTACAGACAGCGTCAGTAACTTGGTTAAGTCTATCCGAAATACCATGGGGCTACCAGAGAGTAAGGACCCCAAGACTCCGCAAGACATAATGTTTGCAGGCATTTCCCATAGAAAGGTCCGAGCATTCCCAGTGGTCCCAGCCATAAAAGAGCTAGTAAAAAGGGAGTGGGAAAAACAGGGGCAGAGAACCTTCCTCCCCTTAACGTCAAGGCGTAAATACCCTTTTGACGATGAGGAATTGACGGCTTGGTCGAGAGCCCCCAAGGTGGATGCGGCAGTGGCCTCTACCTCTCGTAGATCCTCCCTGCCGGTAGAGGATTCAGGAACTTTGGCTGACTCATTAGATCGTAAGACCGATACACTCCTTAAACGATCCTGGGAAGCATGTACGGCAGTCTTTAAGCCCGCAATAGCAGCCACGTGCACGGCAAGGTCAATGTTGGTGTGGCTGAATGACCTAGAGGACAATATTAAAAACAGAGTGGCCAGGAATAAACTCCTGTCCTCTATGCCCTTCATTAAAGGAGCAGCGGCCTTCCTCTCCGATTCCTCAGCGGACTCTCTCCGTTTATCTGCTAGAGCAACAGAACTAACCAATGCAGGCCGGCGGGCCTTATGGTTGAAGGGGTAGAAAGGAGACACGCAAACAAAAACTAAACTGTGTGCTATACCCTGCCAGGGTAAGTACCTATTTGGCACGGAACTGGACGAGATCTTAACAAAAGCAGGGGAGAGAAAAAAAGGTTTTCCTAACCCGTATATTCCCTTTAATAGGAGGGCCTACAGAAAGCCGCCGTTTGGCAAAAAGAAAGACTTTAAACCCCAGGATCGCTGGGGAAATAAGGACCCCAAACAGAGGGGCAATCTATTCGGAAAACGTCCCTTCAGAGGAGACAGGTTCCGCTAATACCAGTACACCGGTAGGTGGCAGACTACTGGAATTCAACCACCAATGGGGGAAGGTAACATCAAACCCATGGGCCATTGATATGGTCTCATCGGGCCTAAAACTAGAATTTGTTCGGCATCCACCGAACCTCTTCCTGTTGACTTCCATGAAGTCCCAGATACAGCAGGAAGCACTGGAGATGGAGATTGCAGTACTGCTAACTAAACAGGTCCTGATAGAGGTCCCAGAGGATGAAAAAGGAATTGGCTTTTATTCTCCTCTATTTTTAGTCCCAAAACCAGATGGCTCTTTCAGGACTATAATAAATTTAAAGAAGCTTAATACCTTCTTGAGGCTGAGGCCATTTAAGATGGAGTCAATAAATTCTGCAATAAAACTTTTGTTTCCCAGGTGTTATATGGCAGTCTTGGACCTAAAGGATGCCTATTACCATCTCCCCATATTCCGAGAGCACCAGAAGTTCCTGCGGGAAGCGGTCTGGTTCAAGGGTCGGATTCAGCATTTCCAGTTTGCGGCAATGCCATTCGGGCTATCCATGGCTCCTCGAGTTTTTACCAAATTGATGCTGGAGGTGATGTCGTATGTAAGACTGAATGACACCCTAGTGATCCCTTACTTGGACGACCTGCTCGTAGTGGGGAATTCTGTTTCTCAGTGTGAAACAAGAATAGCTAAGATTATCTCATCCTTACAGACACTAGGCTGGCTAATCAACTGGGAGAAGTCCAGGCTAGAACCAGTGACCTGTCAGAGGTTCCTAGGCCTGCAAGTAGATTCCGTAAGTCAGAAATGCTTTCTACCAGACGCTAAAGCGGTGGCCATAATCAATAAGATACAGAATACTATAGGAAGACCCGTAATATCATTAAGACAGGGTATGTCCTTGCTGGGGTCCCTGATATCGTGCATCCCAGCGGTGCAATGGGCCCAGTTCCACTCCAGAAGGCTACAGTGGGCTATTCTGCAGGAAACAGACTGCAGGGGCGGTTGGAAGGGAGGATGTCCCTATCGCCAGAAGTGGTTAAATCCCTAAAGTGGTGGTTGAATCCTACCAATTTGTCAAAGGGAGTGCAATGGTGGGTAACTCCCTCCAAGGTGCTCACCACGGATGCTAGCCCCTTAGGTTGGGGGGCCCACCTGGAGGAGCACATGATGCAAGGCCGGTGGCGTAAACATGAAATAGAAACCTCCTCTAATGTAAAGGAGCTAAAAGCAATTTACTATGCGATATCTCAATTTCTCCCGCAGTTAAGAGGAACCCACGTGAGGATCCAGATAGACAATACCACCGCAGTGGCCTATATAAACCGACAAGGAGGTACGCGATCAGGACCGTTGATGTCTATCGCGGAAAAGATCCTAGAAATAGCCGAGGTACATCTTCACTCCTTGTCGGCGCTCCACATAAGAGGAGTGGACAACTCTCAAGCAGACTATCTCAGTCGCCAGGTCCTATATCAGGGCGAGTGGGTCCTCAGCAGGCACGTCTTCGAGACAATAGCGACAGAATGGGGCAGACCAGAGATAGACCTGTTCGCGACCAGAGCCAACAGACGCGTAAGAAGGTTTGCTTCGCTCTACAGGTCAGACAACCCAGACATTCTAGATGCCCTCCAAGCACCCTGGACATTCCAGCTAGCCTATGCCTTCCCTCCAATGGTTCTACTACCAACAGTAGTCAGGAAAATAAGACAAGAGAGGGCGAGGGTCATCTTGATAGCCCCGTTTTGGCCCAAAAGGCCGTGGTTTTCATGGCTGAGAGCCATGTCAATAACCGACCCGTGGATCCTGCCGCTGCACCAGGATCTTCTCTCGCAGGGACCCTGCTACCATCCACAGGTCAAAGCCCTACACCTAGCGGCCTGGAATTTGAAAGGGAACTATGGAAGCAGAAGGGCTTTTCGAAAAACCTGATTAATAACCTGCTACAAAATAGAAAAGAGTCTACAACAAGAATATACGCTAAGGTGTGGAGGAAATTCCTGACCTTTCACCCAGCAGAGCTAGCCGGTGAAGTACCCATTACGGCCATCTTAGAGTTTCTTCAAAGAGGCTGAGAATTGGGCCTCTCAGTAAATACTCTTAAAGTCCATATATCAGCCCTAGGAGCCCTATTTAACTATAACGTGGCAGCAAATAGATGGGTGGCCCGTTTTGTTTCAGCTTGTCAACGATCAGAACCGGTGCATATTCCTCGGCTTCCGGCATGGAACCTTACTCTGGTCTTGGATGCCTTTACTCAGGCCCCGTTTGAGCCCATAGGCTCAGCATCAGTGAAGTGCCTCTCATTAAAAACTGCTACACTAGTAGCTTTAGTATCAGCTAGAAGAGTAGGTGATCTTCATGCTCTATCATTAGACCCTCCGTTCCTGTCAATAACACGAGACAGACTGATTTTGAATACAGACCCGTCCTACCTTCCGAAACGGGCAACTAAATTTCATAGGTCTCAGGAGATATGCCTACCTTCCTTCTACGAAAACCCGTCAAACCAGGACGATGTGAAATATCACACCTTAGATGTGAGAAGAGCTGTACTAGCCTACCTTGATAGGACCAGTCCCTGGAGGCAGAGTAGGTCTCTTTTTGTCTCCTTCCAGGGCAACAGAAAGGGGTCTGGAGTTACAACAGGCACATTATCCAGGTGGATTAGAGATGCGATCACAATGGCATATTTGGCAAAAGGAGAAGAACCTCCACTGGGGATTAAGGCGCACTCTACTAGAGCCATATCATCCTCCTGGGCCGAGAGGGCAAACGTCCCAATTGAACAAATATGTAAGGCTGCAACCTGGTCTTCTCCATCTACCTTTTATAGTCACTATAGACTAGATTTATCCTCTACCGAGGATTTGACTTTTGGTAGATCAGTCCTTAACACGGTGTGCCCTCCCAAGTGATTATCTCTGGAAATCTCTCAGTGGGTGCTGTCGTGGCGAAGAGGAAAAACCGGATTACTTACCGGTAATACTCTTTTGTAGAGTCCACGACAGCACCCGCTCACTTCCCTCCCGTAAAAATTATTTTTTTTTCACACATGGGTCTCCTTGGTGGTGGAGATTGTAATCAGAATTTAATATGTGGTTAAACTTAGCAAACATAAATAATATAGGGTAGGGGTAAGATAGATGAATCGCCCAAACAAATTGACTAAAACATGTATGGCGGTTCCTCCGTTGTTCTCGGTAATACAAACTGAGGGAGCGAGGGGGACCGCCCCATTTATCTCTCTGTAGGTTTCCTGTTCCTGGGGCGGATCCCCTCTCTCAGTGGGTGCTGTCGTGGACTCTACAAAAGAGTATTACCGGTAAGTAATCCGTTTTTTTTTATTAAATACACAGTTAAAATGCCATCTATGTGGAATATAAAATTATGATATCAGAGGCTTCAGATACCATATTCTGATCACGGGAGGCCAGAACATATGTAATGTATTTTGGCCAAATCAGGTTCAACCACTCGTCCACAAAATCTAGATCTTTGAATAATAACTCTCTGTAAGTAAAAGTGCATATAGTGCAAAAGGCTGCCTTAAAGCGTGCAAGAAGCAGTGATCGATGTCAATAAAAAGACGTACATAGAAGGACAGGGTGTAGTGATGGCACTCACTGCGCCCCAACGCACGTTTCCTTATGTCACTTCCTCAGGAGGTTGAACCTGATTTGGGCAGAATACATGTGATCTCGCCTCCTGTGATCAGTATATGCTTTCTGCAGCCTCTGATATCATAATTTTATATTCCACATATATGGCATTTTAACTTTGTATTTAATAAAATATTTTTTATGGTACTTATACTGTACTACTCTCTCGGGTGTTTTCATGTTGATTAAGAGTTTAGAGTTCATCTATATTGTTGGCTGTTTTTGTTTTTTGTCATGTGGCAGTCATAGACTTAAACTTTTGTGCATCAAAACATTCATAATACACCTTACTTCCATACTGCTGCACTTCCTCAGCTCCACAACATCATTTATTCACTTGCTATTTTCTTCCCTTGTCTGTGCCATTTTTGTACATCCAAACATCCACACTCTGGCATGTTTGCCTTTTTCAATGTTGGTCCCACATTCTTTCATTGCTTCTTTTCCTTCTCTCTCTTTTATAATCTATCTGTTTTGGATCCCATTTGGGGGTCCTGACTCCACACAGAACAAGTTGCCCATGGCTTCATCGTATTCTACAGACAGCTCACTTTCTGCATATGGCCTCTCAGTGTGCCTGGACCTTGTCTACAGGCCTCACTCTAGCAAGTCAGAATGAGCTTGTCAAGGTGTAGCGGGAAGGCTCTCATGGCTCTCTCATCCGGTAGACCTGCAGAGTGTAACAGGGAAGACTTCTTCAGCTCTCTCACCCGTTAGACCAGCTGATGCAGGTGTGATAGGCCTCTCACCTACTAGACCAGCTCCATCAACAGTGGGAAGGCTCACATGGCTCTCATCCACAAAATAACTGCTAACTAAAGTAGGAATGCCCAGGTGTGATAGGCCTCTCACCTACTAGACCAGCTCCATCAACAGTGGGAAGGCTCACATGGCTCTCATCCACAAAATAACTGCTAATTAAAGTAGGAATGCCCAGGTGTGATAGGCCTCTCACCTACTAGACCAGATCCATGGACACTGGGAAGGCTAACATGGCTCTCACCCACAAAATAACTGATGACTAAAGTAGGAAGGCCCAGGTGTGATAGGCCTCTCACCTACAAGACCAGCTCCATGGACATTGGGAAGGCTCACATGGCTCTCACCCACAAAATAACTGCTGACTAAAGTAGGAAGGCCCAGGTGTGATAGGCCTCTCATCTACTAGACCCGCTCCATGGACAGTGGGAAGGCTCACATGGCTCTTAACCACAAAATAACTGCTGACTAAAGTAGGAATGCCCAGGTGTGATAGGCCTCTCATCTACTAGACCCGCTCCATGGACAGTGGGAAGGCTCACATGGCTCTTAACCACAAAATAACTGCTGACTAAAGTAGGAATGCCCAGGTGTGATAGGCCTCTCATCTACTAGACCCGCTCCATGGACAGTGGGAAGGCTCACATGGCTCTCGCCCACAAAATAACTGCTGACTAAAGTAGGAAGGCCCAGGTGTGATAGGCCTCTCATCTACTAGACCCGCTCCATGGACAGTGGGAAGGCTCACATGGCTCTTAACCACAAAATAACTGCTGACTAAAGTAGGAATGCCCAGGTGTGATAGGCCTCTCATCTACTAGACCCGCTCCATGGACAGTGGGAAGGCTCACATGGCTCTTAACCACAAAATAACTGCTGACTAAAGTAGGAATGCCCAGGTGTGATAGGCCTCTCATCTACTAGACCCGCTCCATGGACAGTGGGAAGGCTCACATGGCTCTTAACCACAAAATAACTGCTGACTAAAGTAGGAATGCCCAGGTGTGATAGGCCTCTCATCTACTAGACCCGCTCCATGGACAGTGGGAAGGCTCACATGGCTCTCACCCACAAAATAACTGCTGACTAAAGTAGGAATGCCCAGGTGTGATAGGCCTCTCATCTACTAGACCCGCTCCATGGACAGTGGGAAGGCTCACATGGCTCTTAACCACAAAATAACTGCTGACTAAAGTAGGAAGGCCCAGGTGTGATAGGCCTCTCACCTACTAGACCCGCTCCATGGACAGTGGGAAGGCTCACATGGCTCTCACCCACAAAATAACTGCTGACTAAAGTAGGAAGGCCCAGGTGTGATAGGCCTCTCATCTACTAGACCCGCTCCATGGACAGTGGGAAGGCTCACATGGCTCTCACCCACAAAATAACTGCTGACTAAAGTAGGAAGGCCCAGGTGTGATAGGCCTCTCATCTACTAGACCCGCTCCATGGACAGTGGGAAGGCTCACATGGCTCTCACCCACAAAATAACTGCTGACTAAAGTAGGAATGCCCAGGTGTGATAGGCCTCTCATCTACTAGACCCGCTCCATGGACAGTGGGAAGGCTCACATGGCTGTTAACCACAAAATAACTGCTGACTAAAGTAGGAAGGCCCAGGTGTGATAGGCCTCTCATCTACTAGACCCGCTCCATGGACAGTGGGAAGGCTCACATGGCTGTTAACCACAAAATAACTGCTGACTAAAGTAGGAAGGCCCAGGTGTGATAGGCCTCTCACCTACTAGACCAGCTCCATGGACAGTGGGAAGGCTCACATGGCTGTTAACCACAAAATAACTGCTGACTAAAGTAGGAAGGCCCAGGTGTGATAGGCCTCTCACCTACTAGACCAGCTCCATGGACAGTGGGAAGGCTCACATGGCTCTCACCCACAAAATAACTGCTGACTAAAGTAGGAAGGCCCAGGTGTGATAGGCCTCTCACCTACTAGACCAGCTCCATGGACAGTGGGAAGGCTCACATGGCTCTCACCCACAAAATAACTGCTGACTAAAGTAGGAAGGCCCAGGTGTGATAGGCCTCTCACCTACTAGACCAACCGTGCAGTTGGCTACTCCTTCTGCTGATCCTTAACTAGCTGTACATCAATCACACAACTAGAAGAAGGTGACCAAACAATCGCTTTCAAGTGTTCTAAAATTGGCACCATATTTTACTTTAAACTTTCAAAATCAACTTACAGTATTGTTGCTTTAAAACCATAAATGTCTCAGCTCACACTACACCCAACAGCCCAGAAATAGAGAGAGCTCGCACCATGCAGCTTCATCACCCCTTTCATCATGTACTAGCAGAGATGAGAACAATTTACAGGATCTCTCCCATAGAACAGAAAGAATACTCCGTTCTCGGCAATTTCTATATTCAGCATGTCACAGAAGCTCCAAAAGCTCCACATGAAACTGTGGACCCTCAGCCACCACACCCAGGACACCTCTGCACCCTTCACAGAATGGAGTGTGATGATTCATTTGGACGTGCTCATTCAGGGATTATTTCCCAGCAATCTCAATCACTCCGCCTGATTCAGCACAAAGTCGGTTGATAATGTCCTCTGTCACATATAGAGGACGGCACCTAACGGAACCCCTCATCAATCAGGGACTTATTTATCCCTTATACTCAGTCACTCACCTCTCATGTCCTTCAGAGGTTCTCATAAACATACAAGGATTCACACAGCCTGCCTACTGTACATAGGAATTAGCACAGCCTATGAGGACTGCAGTGCCCACTGACACTCCAAGAACAGCCTTATACAAAACATCCCTATACAGTAAACTGCTAATCAGGGCTGTGGAGTCGGTGAGCCAAACCTCCGACTCCACAATTTCCATGACTCTTGACTCCCTCATACAGGACTCATGTTTAAGTGATTAAACTTTCTGTAGTAAAATGGTAACATCAGGCTTTTAATCATTATTATGGTACAATAATCAAGTCATTTAGATAGAACATAAAATATATTTATTGGAATACAACTTTAGAAAAAAAAAACTTTTGCATATTTACAATTTATTATACGCTGTACAGTAAGTGGGGAAAAAAACATTTTCAACAAAATCATGCTGAATAACGTGTGCAGTGTATGAATTTGTTCTGAGAGATGGTATCGCCTCCATCAGATCCTCCTTCATAGATGACCTCACATCTGACCTAATAATTTTAAGGCTAGAGAACAACCTCTCTACACTAACTTGGGTTGGTGGTAAAGCCATAACCACATGGGATCATCTCTAACAATGTCAGGGTGAGAAGGAATTGCCTCCTGCACAGTCAGTTTTGATGAACAATTGAACTCTTTCTCTTTGAGAGCAAGTTAAAAATTTTGCTAAAATCTGGTCAATCTGTTTTTATGGGAGTGGAATCTTTTTCTCTGCGGCAACGCTTTGCCTGCTCCATGTCGTCCAAATACTTGTCAAAATCAATCTCCTCATCTGATGAGGATGAAGGAACGGCAGCAGCAGCACTGGCAGGACCTGAGTCCTCTTGCTCTTGGCCATCCTATAGCCCACTCATCCTAACTGCTACCTCAATCGGAGCTTCTTTTCCTTTAGTAAGCTGTTGATCATCAAACAATATACGATGACTTGGGTCCACATAAACAGCTGCCAGAAAAATTTTATTTTCCAATAGCTGTGTCTCTCTCCATTTCATTGAAGCAGAAATGCCATCTGCGATTAAACCTCCTCTTTGGGACAGGCAAAATTGCAAGTTCTACTACTCCCTTATGAAAATGCCAGGCGTTAAATCCTCAGCTTGTAATTTTTTAGTCACAGTTAATGAGTGATTAAGCAATTCCTTAATTTCAGCCACCTGTGTCCATTGACCTTCATTTAGGGTTACCTGAGTAAGCTGTTGATCATCCAGCAATATACAACACAGCGCATGTGATGAATAGGAAAGAGGTGTGAAGCAGCTTCAGCAAGATCATCTAACTGTAAAGAATCATTTTGCTGTTCTTCTGTAGTAATATCTGTCTGTTCCTCCATTATGGGAACAGGACTGTGGCCTCCCATCTCCAGCATACTGAATGTGAAATGTTCTTCTAGCTGCTGTTCACCTTCATTATTTTCATTCATCAGTTTAATTGTACTTATGGTTGTAGCATTATCAGTTACAATAGCAAGGACCTGTTCTTTTTTGCGCTCATAATCTTGCAGAACTTTTTCCACTAAGGTCTGGAGAAACCGGCTGCTGTGATGAGCTTTAATATCTTTTACTGCCAGCGTCTTAGTAACAATTTTTTTGTTATCACAAACATATTGAACGTTGATAGCAAAATAGTTCACTCTGTGACGTGTGCAGGCATCCATTTTAAGAAACACAAAGTGTCTCTTGAGTCTTTTTTAAGATCTTCCTTTTGTTAAGGGTTTCTTCAAGCCCTAATTTTCTAATACATTCTCTTTCCAATGAAATGCCAAGTTTGCGGGCTATTTCTCCATTAAGAGCCGTAAAAGCTGGACGTGCAAATAATAATGGTACACTGTCCTTCACAACAAGCTCGATGAGCTGTCTTTGCTTTGCTTTGCTGTCATTGTTACAGTAACTTTGTCACATACAAAATATCTTGTAACTGATGTTTGAGATGCTCTTTCCTCCTCCTTTGCCTGGTTTCTTGGTGCTGCTGTGATCTTTTTCAATCAAAGCTTTGTAAACTTCTGGGTGGCGGTGTTGTAAATGTCTTTTTAGATTGGAAGCTCTTGAAGGAGCATTTTTGCCACTGCCTGAGAATGCACTGATTTTGGTATCACAGCATGTGTTTTCATCTGGGTCACTTATACACTGACACACATAATGTTTTTTTTTTATCCTGAGTCACGGTGAAATGCTCAAATACAGCTGACTTCATAAGATGCTTCTTAGACATTTTGTAATTATGTAAATTCACTCAAAATAATTTTGTCTTGAAAAAAAAGGTATATTATAATTCTTGCAAGAATAGGGAATCATGCACTGTCTAATTTAGGACAGAAATAAAACCATCTTTGCATAAATCAATAGCACAGATAAAGTTTGTAAAATATGTTGTTAGCTTTACTCTGAACTTTCAATGTCAGGCTTGTCTCAGGGTACAGCTCACTAAATGCTTCACATATTTTTTCACAGTCTATGAAGAGGGGAGGAGGGAGCATGTTTCTGCTGAATCATATTCCAGAGCACACACAAAAATATAATGTCCTCATCGATACTGTTACTGTATTTCCTAATTTGAGATGATAGAAAACATTTTTCCCCTTATATTGTATGTATATTGTATATAAGTCATCAGAGCAGCTAATTTCTCCAAACAGGAGCTAAGAGGAAAAACAAACTAAAACATCAAGCATACTGAGACAACATATACTGGACTATTGACTTATGCACAGTTTATTGAAAGTTTAGATATGCTTTAAGAAGTACTTACCTTCTTTAATCATGTTTTCCTGTTCACTCCAGAAGTTCTGAGATGAATGCAGGCATTCCATCCCTGTGTGTTTTGTTATTTTTCCCCATATCTGTAGAAGATGAGCTTCACTACTTATCATGAACATAAACTGCAGCACAGATTCATCTCAGCTAAAAGTCTACACCTTAGATCAGGAATAGGACAGACATTTATAGGACATTTCATAACTTTCCCAATTCTTATGAAAAAAATATTCCCCACAAACTGCAGTGAACTACTGTACCCAATTTATTGTATATATTAGGAGTCTGAGTTGGTCCATTTTATAACGACTCTGACTCCACCAAAATGCGCTCCGACTCCACGACTCCGACTCCACAGCACTGCTGCTAATCCAAGATGATGAAAGCAATAAAACTGCACACTGTCCCAGCTCTGCACTACTCAACCAGTTAGTAGTCTGACAGATAACACAGATAACACTTATCTTATTACTCAACTCTCATACAGACATAAACAGACAAAAAAAAATCACAACTCACTGGTGATGTCGGTTCTTGAACCGTGTTTGCAGCCTTTACCCAGAGATATGGAGAGATCCAGAGAGATTGGAAGCACAAAAGCAAAAGTGTAAGAATAAGGCTTCCTACCTTGCTGCAGATGGAATTTGTATGTCCAGTCTCTCAGGAAACTCCCACATACGGATTCCGAACAGGCTGATTATCACGGCCTCACGTTAGGGCACCAAAACTGTTTTAGCTGTTTTCGTTCTGACCCAAAGTCAAATATGCCAAATTAAGAGATTTGGCCCTGAAATAACGAGCGCTCGATGAAAAGAATGCACACTGGTTTTGAGCAAGTCACTTTTCCTATCATGCATCATTTTACACACTGGGAGGAGCTCTGTGGTCATATGACCCTGCAACTGCCAATATTAAGAGCTGTGCGTAAGACCTCAGGGGAGGAGATTGCTTGGTACATGTGGGTTGTGATGTGGATGGGCGACCTCTCCTCTACACGTAGGGCACATCAATGTGGCAGTTGGCATGTATGTGGGGGCCAACGGGGACAGAACAGCAGCTCTGGAGGTCAAACCACTACTCTGTCCAGTAATCTCTGGAAAATAGGTGTACAATCGGCATTGTGCAGCAGAGGGGAAGAAAGATGCCATCTACAAGGCTGTGTCTAATGGCCAGCTACAGGCAGTCTTGTTCTCCCCAGTGTGGCCTCCAGCCTCTTCCTTATTGTGCTGTCTTCCTCATTGTTTCCCCCAGCCTCCTCCGTACCACACTGTCCTCCCAATTACTGATTCCAACCTCCTCCATACCTCGCTATCCTCCTCCCTGCTGCCACCAGACTCCTCCACACCATGGTGTCCTCCCAACTACTGATCCCAGCTTCCTCCATACGGCTCTGTCCTCCCTACTGCTGACACCAGTTTCCTCCATGCCATGCTATTTTCCTCACTACTGATCATCCCAACCTCTTCCATACCACACTGTCCTCACCACTGCTGCCCCCAGCCTCCTCGGTACCATGCTGTTTTCCTCTCTGCTGTCCCCAGCCTCCTCCATACTGCCATGTCCTTTCCATTGTTGCCCCCAGCCTCCTCCATACCATCATGTCTTCCCCACTACTACCCCCAGCCTTTTCCGTATCACCCAGTCCTCCCCACTGCTGCCCCACAGCCTCCTCTGTACTACCCTTTCCTCTCTCCTACTGATCACAACCTCCTCCGTACCACCTTGTCCTGTTCACTCTTTCCTCCAACCTCCTCCGATCCACCATGTCCTCCCCAGTGTGGTCACCAGCCTTCACCGCACTGTCCTACCCACTGCTGCTCCCAGCCTCCATATTATGCTGTTCTCCCCACTGCTGCCCACAGCCTTCTCTGTACCACTGTCCTTTCCACTACTGATCCCATCCTTCTCCATACCACCTTGCCCTCCCCACTATTTCCTTCAACCTCATGCAGTCCACCAGGTCTTCCCCAGTGTGGCCTCGGCCTCCTCCATACCATGCTTTCCTCTGCTGCACTTTTTCCTTCTCTTTGCTGCTGTTGCTCTTCCTGTCTTCTCTCCTGCTGCCCTTATTCTTGTCCTCTTCCTCTCTACTGCAACCCTTCAACCTGTCCTTTTCTTCCTCTCGACTGCTGCTTTTCTTCCTCTCCCTGCTGCTAGACCTCTCCCTGTCTTTTTTTTTTTTTCCTCCTCCCTGCTTCTGCTCCTGTTGCTGCTCTTCTTTGCCCTCCTGTTGCTGCTCCTCGTCCTCTCGTCTTTGCCCTTCTGTTGCTTTTCCTATTCCTCTCCTCTTTGCCCTCCTGTTGCAGCTCATCTTCCTCTTTGCTCTCCTGTTGCTGCTCCTCTTCCTCTCCTCTTTGCCCTCCTGTTGCTGCTCCTCTTCCACTCTTTGCCCTCCTGTTGTTGCTCCTCCTCCTCTCTTTGCCCTCCCGTTGCTGCTCCTCTTACTCTCCTCTTTGCCCTCCTGTTGCTGCTCCTCTTCCTCTCTTTGCCCTCCTGTTGCTGCTCCTTTTACTCTCCTGTTTGCCCTCCTGTTGCTGCTCCTCTTCCTCTCCTCTTTGCCCTTCTGTTGCTGCTCCTCTTTCTCTCTTTGCTCTATTGTTGATGCTCCTCTTACTCTCCTCTTTGCCCTCCCGTTGCTGCTCCTCTTCCTCTCCTCTTGGCCCTCCTGTTGCTGCTCCTCTTTCTCTCTTTGCTCTTCTGTTGATGCTCCTCTTGCTCTCCTCTTTGCCCTCCCGGTGCTGCTCCTCTTCTCTTTGCCCTCCTGTTGCTGCTCCTCTTCCTCTTTTTTGCCATCCTGTTGCTGCTCCTCTTGCTCTCATGTTGCTGCTCTTCTTCCTCTCCTCTTTGCCCACCTGTTGCTGCTCTTCTTCCGCTCCTCTTTGCTGCTCTTCTTCCTCTCCTCTTTGCCCTCCTGTTGCTGCTTCTCTTCCTCTTTTTTGCCATCCTGTTGCTCTTGCTCTCCTATTGCTGCTCCTCTTCCTCTCCTCTTTGCCCTCCTGTTGTTTCCCTTATTCTCCTCTTGCCCTCCTGTTGCTGCTCCTCTTTGGTCTTTTGTTGATGCTCCTTTTTGCCATATTGTTGCTGCTCCTCTTCCTCTCCTCTTCACTCTCCTATTGCTGTTCCTCTTTCTCTCCTCTTTGCTCGCTTGTTGCTGCTCCTCTTTGCCCTCCTGTTGCTGCTCTTCTTCCTCTCCTCTTTGCTCTCCTGTTGCTGTTCCTCTTCTCTTTGCTCTCCTGTTGCTGCTCCTCTTTCTCTCCTCTTTGCCTTCTTGTTGATGCTCCTCTTTTTTCCCTCTATGCCCTCCTGTTGCTGCTCCTCTTCCTCTCCTCCTTGCCCTTCTGTTGCTGCTCTTCCGCTCTTTGCTCTTCTGTTGCTGCTCTTCTTCCTCTCCTCTTTGCCTTCCTGTTGATGCTCCTCTTTTTTCCCTCTATGCCCTCCTGTTGATGCTCCTGTTGCTGCTCCTCTTCCTCTCCTCTTTGCCCTCCTGTTGCTGCTCCTCTTTCTCTCTTTGCCTTCCTGTTGATGCACATTTTTTTCCCTCTATGCCCTCCTGTTGCTGCTCCTCTTTCTCTCCTCTTTGCCTTCCTGTTGATGCTCCTCTTTCTCTCCTCTTTGCCTTCCTGTTGATGCTCCTCTTTTTTTCCCTCTATCCCCTCCTGTTGCTGCTCCTCTTCCTCTCCTCCTTGCCCTCCTGTTACTGCTCCTCTTCCTGTCTGCTGCTGTTCCTTTTCCTCCCTGCTGGAGCCCCTCTTCCTGTTGTCGTCCTCCATGATGCTGCCTTCTGTTCTCATTGCTCTTTTCTGTTCCCTTTAGAACCGAGCTGAATGATCACGTGGACATCATCGACTCCGGGCTGGACAGTCTGCAGAGCATGTTAAGCGGCCACAATTTCAGCATGGACTCCAGTGCCTTCTTGGATGTGAGTCATCCAGCTTTCTGCCCCTTCTGAGCCCTTTCCCCTTCGGACCCCGCTCCCTTTCTGACTGCTAGCTTTTCTTTCAGCTCTTCAGTTCTTCCCTTACTGTCCCGGAGCTGCCACTGTCAGACTTGGACTCCAGCTTGGCCAGTGTGAGTGTACAGCGAAGGCTCCATGTGGGTGACGAGCAGGGCCACAGCCCTCCTAATTTCGATGTGTGCAGGTTTATCCTCCTCTCTGTAGTACCCCTAGATGCCTGCTCAGTGAATGAAGAGCAGTGCTGTGCGCAGTCAGAGGCCTCAGCTGAGGGTTTGTTACAGTAACACTCTGTGAGTGAAGCCCTCTGCCGTATCTGCACACAGTGTCCGTCTGGAGTCTGGGATGCTCGTAGAGCATTGCCTACACGGGAGCGACGCACAAGACTACTACCTGTGAATGGAACCAGTGTCTGTGCCCTGACAGCAAGCAGAGATCCTGAACATCAATGTAAATCCATCAGTGCCTGACTGGTGAAGGATCCAGGGGGCCGCATACATGACCTCCACCAATTCTGGGGAGTGTCTCCCCCTGGAGGACCCCACACACTGGATGCCATGTAATGCCTCATTTCTACTGTGGAGGCACTGCAGTGGATGATATCCTGGCTCCTGGTAGGGAATCTCGCTTCTCTCGGCTGTTCTTTGGGGGACCCTCTAACCGCAGAACCCACATGTAATCGCCATGTAACACTTTAAGATCTCTGCCTGCTGTCATTGAACGCAGCCATTTTGCCATAAGCAGAAGATAAGAGCCCCTGCATTCGACGTGTCGCCGCCCGGCTGAGTGTCTGTTACAATGTGTCGTGCAGGCTTGGAGGTGATTCGGGGTCTGAGCTTTTGTGTTTTTCCGGTCACAGATCCAGGAACTGCTCTCCCAGGATCAGAAGGAGACTGAGGGCGGCGCGTCGGGCATCGGTGAGATCTCCAGGTGTTTTGGGGGTCCGTGCACCCCCGCTGCATGCAGAATTAACCCTTTCTCCTTGTCTGCAGGGAAGCAGCTGGTCCAGTACACTTCGCAGCCCCGGATCCTGATGAACTCGCCGAGCTCGGACCTCCCCATTCTGCTGGAGCTCTCCGACGACGAGACAGGTGGTCACCCTGAGGACCCCTCCTTATCTCTGCTATCGTGGGACGCTCACAACAAGTCTAGGGATTCTGGGGTCTCTTAGATGAGGGGATACTGAGACCATGAGTGGCACCCTCCCCCACTCTGCGCAGCTCGTCCAGCCCGCCTGCTTATATGGACTCTGCGGGGGCTCTACTCATTCGTAACCTCCGGCTGTTTCTAGAGAGACCGTCATCTCATCTCTGGGGGTCCTGCTTCGCCACCCTCCCTCAGTGTGACGACGATGATTTTCTAGTAGACGCTGAACAAATTTTATTATAGGTTGCACATTTACTATAACATGGCAGCGACGGGCCCCGGGATGACTAACATGGAGGCAACGGGTCCCTGTACGCCTGTAACATGGAGGCAACGGGTCCCTGTACGACTGTAACATGGAGGCAACGGGTCCCGGAATGACTGTAATATGGCGACGACGAGCTTCAAGACGACTATCACACAGCGACGGGCCTCGGGATGACTGTAACACACGGCGATGGTCCCCAGGATGACTGTAACTGGAGACGACTGGCTCCGGAACGACTAATACATGGCATCGGTACTCCGGACGTCTGTAACATGCGATGACAGTCCCCGGGATGACTAACATGCGGTGACGGTCACCAGTACAACTGTAACTGGCGGCGATGGGCCCCAGGACGACTGTAACACAAGGGCGGCGACGGGCCCCGGGATCACAGACTCTCAGGGATCAGCCGTAGGCTATAACTCGCCCTCCTGCCATCTTTACATGATGCTGACGGCCTTGGTCATACTTTCGGTGATCCCTGCGCTGCTTCTTTGCCATCCGGTTTTTGTGTGATGTCATCGCTTCATTGCTCTCTGATTGATCATGTCTGCTGTCGCCGCACTATTAGATCTCATGATCCAGCCGCGCGAGGGAGGGGTTGATGATTAGGATTACTCGCGGGTGCAGGAAGTGCCAAGTATTCAGCAATAAGCTGGAGGATCGCTGACAACGTGTCAGGGGGCTGCACTGCAGAGGGCCCAGCTCCGGGGCCACATTCAGCTTTGGTATAGCCCCCCATGGGGCACTGTGGTGTAGCGAATGGCACCTTGAAGCTCTGACTTCATGGACATCTGGGGGTCTCGCTCTGACGTTCATATATGGACTTGTTTCTGGTGTGTTCTGGATTTTTCTGCCAATTTTTATTTTTTCTGCATAATCTTCTGTAATAAATATGTTCTGCAGTGTAACCCTTGCTGTGCCGACTCCTTGCTGGGGGTGCCGGTGGATGGGCTGGGAGATTAGTGCTGGATATGGAGGCCGGATGGCTATGGTCTAATTCAGGATTCCTATAATACAGTGCCTTAAAGTCTTCATACCCTGTGACCTTTTCCACATTCTTTTCATGGTACACCTACAAACTGATATGTATTTTCTGTGACACAACATAAAGTAGCAAGTATTTCTGACATGTAAAGGAAATGACGGAGGTTTTCTAATTATTTTATAAATCTGAGAATTGTGAGGTGCATTAGTATTCAACCCCTGTAGTCTGATGCCCCTAAGTAAAATTCTGAGTGACCGATCGCCCCAGAAGTAATATAATTAGTACATTGCGTCCCCCTGGGTGTGATTTCTTCTCTGTATAACTACAGCTGTTCTGTGATGGACTCAGAGGTTTGTGTGAGAACATTAGGGATTAAGCAGCATCATGAAAACCATGGAGCCCACCAGACAGGTCAACGATAAAGTAGTGGAGAAGAGGAAATCCGGGTTAGGTTATAGAAAATAGCCCAAGATCTGAACATCTCATAGAGCGCTGTGCAATCCATCATCCAAACATGGAAGGCGTCTGACACAACTGTAAACCTAAAAAAAAAATGGCCGTCCACCTAACCTGACATCCCAAGCAAGGAGAGCACTAATTAGACAAGGGGCCCATGGTCACTGGAGGAGCTGCTGAAATGCCCAGGGCAACGATTAGTTGTCTACTTAACAATTGTGGCCTTTATGGAAGCGACAAGAAAAAGCCATTTGTGAAAGCCATAAGAAGTCCCATGTAGGGGACACAACTAGCGTGTGGAGGAAGGGGCTCTGCTCAGATGAGACACTGAAAGTACCATCCCCACTGTCACACATGGTGGCAGCATTCTGCTGTGGGGAGGCTTTTCTTCAGCCCACTAGTGTGTGCCGTGAGTGAATAATTGGTGTCTCTTCTTTGCTCCGGTAGTCTAATATTAGTCCCTTGTACACACCTGAGTGGTTCAACCTGCTGCTGTTGGGACCTGATTCTACCTAGATTTTCTGGTCCCTTCTGATTTTGTAAAGGCACGTGAACCTGTTTTTTTTTTTTTGTCTTTAATATAAAAGGTTTCTTTATTTTTTAGAATCTGTATTTGACTTGTCGACTCCAGATACCATACCCCCACTTCCGCACTGTTTTCGTATTTACCGACCATGAATCTCCATTGGAGCAGCTTCATAGCCGAGGATGTTAGGTTTCGGTAAATTACTTTTCATTTTGGCTGAATGCAATTATTTATAGAAAAACAATAAGAGGTTTGACTTGTCGCATTTGGCAATCGCAGCCGCCACCATCATACTGCTGGTGCCACAGGTTCCTTTCTGTGCGTGTAAAGATTTCGACCTCTTTAGGGTTAGGGGGTTTGCTTGTCAAGGTTGGAAGAATTTTAATCAAAAAGTTGTTTAACAAAGTTTAGAAACAAATTAAATGTAGTTTTGTGCAAAATGTATAGTAAACCCGAACATGATACCGGCAGCAGACGAGACTGTGATGGAAGAAACCTAATATCATGGATAGGAATGTGGTGGCCACTAGCAGCCGCTCTAACACCAGCGCCGGCAGCCACCGCTCTGCAGTAGTACCAAATCCCAGTCACACTGGCCTTAGTGCTGGGGAAGACGAGTGTGTAATGGAGTACATGTCCCATCTCTGATATCAATCACAGCGACCCCGTAATAAGAAACATCCAGGGGGTCACGCCGATCCCACCACTGTTACTTTTCGTCAAAAAGCGTAACTCCGCTGCCTCCACTCACCGGTAAATGTAATTGTATCATTTTACACAGCGCAGAGGACAGTGGATTACAGGAGAGGTGGGCCACCATCTTTACGGTACGGGGATATTCCACAGTTCACTGAGAACACCTCGAGTGTTGATGAACATCTCCGGTTATTTGAGACCCCCTGCCTATTACATGAGGTGGCCTGACCGGATTTTTGAGCGTTGGCCTGACCGGAAAAGCAAGAAAAGCTTTTAATAACTTGTCTTCTGGGAATCAGAGATGTTACTCGACCATTCGCAGCACATTACTAGAGAGGTATGCCGTCGTGCCTGAAACCTACCGGAGAACGTTTGGCAGGCACGGTACTAAATAAGAACGTGCCTCTGACTGACTGAGGAACCCATATGGCTAAAGTTAGTGCCCAATCCTCCCCCCTCTGCCACCACTCCCCCAGGTGAAGCACTAATTGGGATGCCCAACTGACCAATGGGATTAAAGGGGAAGGGGCATCCAGCCACACCTATATGGGTTAATGTGACGACTCCTGGAGTGGACCCTCTGGGTCGTGGCACCAACCCTCCCAGGGCGAGCTGACCTAGTGAAGACCACCCCCTATACAGGGAGTGTCGGGCAAGCCCCAGGGGGTGAGGTACCACGACTGCTGGCACCAGGCGGCCGGCTCACAAAAGACACGAGTGGGTGAGTGTGTCTGCAGGAACGTGTAAAGCGTGGACACGGGAACACGTGGTAGACAGAGACTTCGTACGTCCGGGTGTGAGTGAAGCAGGATGCGTGCAAGGAGCACGTCAGAGCACTGAGTCAGGCAGCAGGTGTGCCAGGAGGTGTAACAGAGTACAGGAGCAGGGTGTGTGCCAGAGGGCACAACTGAGCATAAGACAGAGTGCAGGATTGGAACGTGTGCCAGGAGGCACAACTGAGTAAGAGACAGAGTACAGGATCAGAGCATGTGCCAGGAGGCACAACTGAGTATGAGACAAGGCACAGGGTCTGAGTGTATGCCAGGAGGCACAACTGAGTATAAGACAGAGCACAGGATCACAGTGTGTGCCAGGAGGCACGACTAAGTACAAGACAGAGCACAGGGTCAGAGCGTGTGCCAGGAGGCACAACCGAGTACAAGGCAGAGTGCAGGTTCAGAGCGTGTGCCAAGAGGCACAACAGAGTGCAAGGCAGGGGACCCAAATACAGCGCACAGCCAGGCAGGGACACGGCAGACCAAGCCAGGAAGCACAACAATAATCAGGCACCTCCCCTAGGAAGAGGTAGCCTGATATAGCACATGATCACGATAGCTTCCGGGCTCAAGTCCTCCAGTACCATAGAGAGGACTGACCTGGAGACCGAACTGAGAAAAGCGCGCAAGCGCAGACATAACATAAAGGAGGCAGGGACCTAGGTACGAGAGGTGTGCGTGTCCACCCGGCGGGACCCCCGGAGTGACCGCGGCTCCGGAAGAGATAACGTCGGGCCGAGGTCCCGCCCCCTGGTGAACGCGGCGTGACAGTACCCCCCCTTTATGCCCCCTCTTTCTAAAACTGGAGAGGAACTTAGACAAAATCTGGGGTGCGTGGATATTCTCCCTGGGCTCTCATGACCTCTCCTCGGGGCCAAAACCCTTCCAATCGACCAAGAACATGGTTCTCCCTCTTACCTTCTTCATGGCCAAAATGTAATTCACCTCAAACTCATCCCCCAAGCCAACAGGCTTGGGTGTGTGGCCTGGAGAAGGATGAAATCGGTTAAAAACCACAGGTTTAAGGAGAGACACATGGAAGGAATTGGGAATACGGAGTGAAGGAGGCAGCCTCAATTTGTAAGCAACATCATTAATCCGCCTGAGGACCTCAAAAGGACCGATGTAACGGCGACCCAGTTTGTAAGATGGTACCTTAAGGCGGACGTATTTGGTGGAGAGCCACACCTTTTCACCAGGGAGAAATGGAGGAACGTCCAGGCGCCTCTTGTCAGCGTGTAATTTCATTCTGTCCCGTGCTTTCTCGAGAGCGGTTTTGGTCTCCAGCCATACCCTGGAGAACTCCACAGACAGAGAATCGGCAGCAGGTACCCCCGAGATAGGAAGTACCGGTAGAGGCACATTGGGATGCTGTCCAAAGACGATGAAGAAAGGAGACTTGGTAGACGATTCACTGGAGTGATTATTGTAGGCGAACTCAGCCCAAGGAAGTAGACCGACCGAGTCATTCTGATGAGCATTAGAAAAATGCCGGAGGTAGGATGTAAGGATCTGGTTGGTACGTTCCACCTGCCCATTGGTTTGGGGGTGATAGGCGGAAGAGAAATCCAATGACACTTTCATGAGTCCGCATAGAGCTCTCCAGAACCGAGAGGTGAATTGGACCCCTCTGTCTGACACGATGTGCCTGGGGGAAGCCGTGAATCCTGAAGATATGGGAAATGAAGATCTTCGCCAAGTCAGGAGCAGAGGGTAGTCCTGGAAGAGGAATGAAGTGGGCAATCTTTGAAAATCGGTCTACAACCACCAAGACCACAGTACAACCGGAAGAACAAGGCAGATCAGTAATGAAATCCATGGCTATGTGCTGCCATGGAGCCGACGGAACGGGAAGCGGGAGCAGAAGACCAGAGGGTGGTTGTCTGGGTATCTTGTTCTGGGCACAGGATGGGCAAGATGCCACAAAGTCTTTAACATCCTGGGAGAGTGAAGGCCACCAATAATAGCGAGAGATTAAGTCCAAAGTCTTTTTGACACCAACGTGGCCGGCAATCTTAGAATCATAGAATCGTAGAGTTGGAAAGGACCTCCTGGGCCATCTGGTCCAACCCCCTGCTCAAAGCAGGATTCGCTAAATCATCCCAGTCAGATGTCTGTCCAGCCTCTGTTTGAAGACTTCCATTGAAGGAGAACTCACCACTTCTCGTGGCAGCCTGTTCCACTCATTGATCACTCTAACTGTCAAAAAGTTTTTTCTAATATCTAATCTGTGTCTCCTCCCATTCAGTTTCATCCCATTGCTTCTAGTCTTTCCTTGTGCAAATGAGAATAAAGTTGATCCTTCTACAATGTGACAGCCCTTTAGATATTTGTAGACAGCTATTAAGTCTCCTCTCAGTCTTCTCTTTTGCAAACTAAACATTCCCAAATCCTGCAACCTTTCCTCATAAGACAGGGTTTGCAGACCGGTCACCATTCTGGTCGCTCTTTTCTGAACTTGCTCCAGTTTGTTGATGTCTTTTTTAAAATGTGGTGCCCAAAACTGGACACAATATTCCAGATGAGGTCTGACCAAAGAGGAGTAGAGGGAAATAATGACTTCACGTGATCTAGACTGTATGCTTCTGTTAATACATCCTAGAATTGCATTTGCCTTTTTTGCTGCTGCATCACACTGTTGACTCATATTCAGTCTGTGATCTATTAGTATACCCAAGTCTTTTTCACATGTGCTGTCACTTAGCCCTATTCCTCCCATTCTATATATGGTTTTTTCATTTTTATTGCCCAGATGTAGTACTTTGCATTTCTCCCTGTTAAAAACCATTCTGTTAGTTGCTGCCCACTTCTCCAGTTTATTTAAATCTTTTTGAATTCTCTCTCTCTCTTCTCTAGTATTAGCTATCCCTCCTAGCTTTGTGTCATCAGCAAATTTAATCAGTTTACCCTCAATTCCTTCATCTAAATCGTTGATAAAGATGTTGAACAATACAGGGCCCAGGACAGAGCCCTGTGGTACCCCACTTGAGACATTCTTCCAACTGGATGTGCAGCCATTTACGACCACTCTTTGGGTCCGATCACTAAGCCAGTTATGAATCCACCTAACAGTTGCCTTGTCCATTCCATACTTAGTCATTTTTTCAATAAGGATTGTATGAGAGACTTTGTCAAATGCTTTGCTGAAGTCAAGATATACTATATCTACAGCATTTCCTTGATCCACCCAATCAGTGATACCATCATAGAAGGAAATTAAGTTAGTCTGACATGACTTATTAGTTACAAACCCATGCTGACTCTGTTTAATCACTTCATTCTTATCCAGGTATTGACATACATGTTGTTTAATAATTTGTTCATAGATCTTTCCTGGTATAGAAGTCAGACTCACCGGCCTATAGTTGCCTGGATCCACCTTCTTCCCCTTTTTGAAGATAGGAACAACATTTGCTCTTCTCCAGTCTTCTGGCACTTCTCCTGTTCTCCAAGAATTTTCAAAGATTATGGAGAGGGGTTCAAAAATTTCTTCTGCTATCTCCTTCAGTACTCTGGGGTGTAATTCATCTGGACCTGGAGACTTGAATTCATTTAGGTTAGCTAAGTGTTTCCTCACTATCTTTCTGTTTATAGATATCCTGGATTCTTCTATTCCCTTAATAGGACAGTGAAGAACAGTTGATGTTACATTTCCTTTCTGAGAGAAAACAGATGCAAAATAGGAATTTAAAAGTTCAGCTTTCTCAACATCCTGTCTTACCATTTCATCATTTTCATCCTGTAAAAATCCTATAGCATCTTTGACTTTTCTTTTACTTTTGACATATCCCCAAAATCCTTTATAATTTCTTTTGACATCTCTTGCAAGTCTCAATTCATTTTCAGCTTTAGCTAATCTGATTTGTGCCCTGCAGGTTCTGCAGACAGCATTATATTCTTCTTTAGATATGCCTCCCTCTTTCCATTTTATAAACATTTTTTTCTTCCTTTTTAGCATGTGCTTAAGTTCTGTGTTCATCCATCCTGGTTTCCTTAAATGCTTCCTATTCTTCCCTCTTTTCGGAATTGTTAACAACTGTGCTTTGAGAATTTCATTTTTCAAGATTTCCCATCCTTCCTGGACATTTTTGTCTTTAAGGATATCCAGCCATTGGATCCCTCCAATTCTCTTTCTGAATCCCTTAAAATCTGCCTTTCTGAAATCTAACCTTGACGTCTGAGTCTTCACAGGTCTTCCGCCTCTAGTTATCCAAAATTCTAAAATAGCATGGTCGCTACCTCCTAGGGTCCCAGCCACTTTTACCTCCTCAACCATTTCCTCCCTGTTTATAAGGATTAGATCCAAGGTAGCAGTTCCCCTTGTTTTCTCCCTTACCTTTTGGAAAATAAAGTTGTCAGCAAGAGAGGATAAGAATTTCCTTGACCTGTTAGTTTTGCCTGAGAGAGATTCCCAACAAATGTCTGGATAGTTGAAATCTCCCATGACAACTATGTCATATTTTTTGGAGAACTTGGCCATTTGATGCATAAAGAGTTCATCCATATCTTCAGCTTGCACAGGCGGCCTGTAGTAAATGCCTACAATGGTGTCCTTTCCATTGTTCTGTCCTTGTATTCTTACCCAAACAGTTTCCACAGAACTCCCAGTCTCTGAAGCTTCAATCTCTGTGCAGATATACGCGTTTCTAACATACAATGCGACACCCCCTCCTCGTTTATCAAGTCTGTTTCTTGCAAATAAGTTGTATCCTTCTAGTCTTGTATTCCAATCATGTGTATTGTCCCACCAAGTTTCAGTGATTCCAATGACATCATATTTCTTTTCCTGTGTTAGTAGTTCCAATTCTCCTTGTTTGTTGCCCATGCTTTGTGCATTAGTATAGAAACACTTTAGTTTGTGATTGGTTTCTCTTTCTCCAATATTTTTATTAATTAGATTCTTTTGTCTTTGTTCTTCCTTTCCACTTCTAATAGCAGAGTTCTCAATAGCATTTGTCAGGTGTATGGCTTTTTCTGGTCTTTTGCTTCCCTTCCCATGTTGTTCTAGTTTAAAGCTCTCCTTACAAGTGTAGCAAGGCGACTTCCAAATACATGCTTTCCAGTTTTCGTAAGGTGCACCCCATCTCTAGCAAGTAGTCCATCGTATAAGTAGTTCACTCCGTGATCCAGAAATCCAAATCGTTGCTGACGGCACCATCGACGTAGCCAGTTGTTCACCTGCAGAATCTTATTCCACCTCCTTGTTCCATGGCCATCCACTGGGAGGATGGAAGAGAAGACCACCTGCGCTCCCAGTTCTTTCACTTTCTTGCCTAAGTCTTCAAAGTCTCTGCAGATGGTTTCCAGGTCGTTTCTTGCGGTGTCATTTGTCCCCACATGTAGTAGCAGGAATGGGTAGTCATCTGTAGGTCTGAAGAGTCCTGATATCCTGTCAGACACATCTTTAATTTTTGCACCTGGAAGACAGCACATTTCTCTTGAAGTTATATCCGGTCTGCAGATAGCGGCCTCTGTTCCTCTCAACAGGGAATCCCCCATGACCACCACTCTCCGTTTCTTCTTCACAACATTTTTCTTTCTCCATCCAGGAGGACTCTGAAGGCGTACAAGGTTGCTGTTTGTTGGCAAAGTCTTATCCTGATGTATTTCTTCATCGTTCTCCTGGATGAATGTCCCCAATTTAACACTCGTTTTCGGTTATTCTCAGCCACAAAGGTTCTTCCCGGAGGTAACGTGGTTAACTTGACAGGAGCCACGGTAATTACTTTTGATGGATCAATGATATGAGAGGGTTCTTCCTCTGCATCAGACGACAGGAATGATCTTGACAATGCATCCGCTCTAACGTTTTTATCGCCGGGCCGAAAATGTAGTTCAAAGTCAAAGCGGGCGAAGAATAGCGACCACCTGGCTTGCCGAGGATTGAGCCTCTGTGCAGACTGGATGTACGCCAGGTTCTTATGGTCCGTGAAGATCTTGAATGGATGTATGGCGCCTTCCAGTAAGTACCTCCACTCCTCCAAGGCCAATTTAATGGCAAATAGCTCTTTGTCGCCAATGGAGTAGTTCTGTTCAGTGGAGGAAAATACTTTAGAAAAGAAGCCACAGGTGACAAAACGTCCAGAAGAGGATTTCTGCAGAAGGACTGCGCCAGCCTCGGTAGAGGATGTGTCCACCTCGAGAGTGAAAGGTCTACTAATCTCGGGTCAATGAAGCGCCGGAAAAGCGGCGAAGGCTTGTTTCAATAACTGGAAGGCCTCTTCAGCCTCAGAGGGCCAAGCCTTTGGGTTACCTCCCTTGCAGATAAGGGACGAGATGGGGCGAACCAACGAGGAGAAATGAGGAACGAACTGTCTGTAGTAGTTCGCAAAACCAAGGAAGCGTTGGATTGCCTTCACCCCATGGGGCTGTGGCCAATCGAGGACGGCGGACACCTTTGCCGGATCCATGCATAGACCTGATTCTGAGATAATGTACCCCAAGAATGGCAGGGACGTTTGCTCGAAGGCACATTTCTCGTGCTTGGCATAAAGGCGGTTCTCCCTCAGGCGCTGGAGGACTTGACGCACGTTCTTTCTGTGGGCGGAGAGGTCTGGAGAAAAAAAGGAGGATGTCATCCAGATAGACTACCACGCAGGAGTACAGCATATCCCGGAAGACGTCATTCACGAACTCCTGGAACACCGCTGGGGCATTGCAGAGGCCGAAGGGCATGACCAAGTACTCGTAGTGACCGTCTCTGGTGTTAAAGGCGGTCTTCCACTCATCTCCGGAACGAATGTGGATCAAGTTGTAGGCCCCACGAAGATCCAGTTTGGTGAAAATTCGAGCTCCTCTAAGCCGGTCAAAGAGTTCCGGGATCAATGGCAATGGGTACTTGTTCTTGACCGTGATATCGTTCAGGCCTCAGTAGTCTATGCAAGGACGGAGGGAGCCGTCCTTCTTTTTGA
The DNA here is from genome assembly GCF_039654945.1 of Dendrobates tinctorius. Classification (NCBI taxonomy): domain Eukaryota; kingdom Metazoa; phylum Chordata; class Amphibia; order Anura; family Dendrobatidae; genus Dendrobates; species Dendrobates tinctorius. Next base: position 902,662 of record NW_027362015.1, on the reverse strand, counting down.
CAAAGAAAAATCCTGCTCCCGCGGGCGAGGAGGACTTACGGATAAAACCTCTCGCAAGGTTCTCCTGGATATACTCAGACATAGCTTGGGTTTCAGCAGGGGATAGCGGATATATTCTACCCCTGGGTGGCGTAGAACCAGGAATGAGGTCAATCGGACAGTCATATGGCCGAAGGAGGGGCAGAGTCTCGGCCTCCTTCTTGTCGAAGACATCTGCAAAGGACCAGTAAGCCAATGGCAGACCTGTAGGTGCCGGGGATGGACAGGCAGAGTTCATTGGATGGATGGGCAACAGGCACTTCTCCTGACAGGACGGTCCCCAACGGAGTATCTCGCCCGACCGCCAGTCCAGGGTTGGCTCATGAGTCCGTAGCCAAGGGAGACCTAGAAGAAGCGTGTGAGACATGGTAGACAAGACGAGGAAGGAGATCTCCCGGTGCAGGGCTCCGATCTGCAGCTCGATGTCTTTGGTGGCCTGGGTAATGGTCTCCTGCACGGACGTACCATTGACCGAAACTATCGACCGAGGAGTCTCCAGGGATCTGACAGGAATCCGGTATTTTTTAACCGCCTCGAGTGTGATAAAATTCCCCTCCGCGCCAGAATCCAGAAAAGCCTCCTCAGAATAACGCTTGGCACCGAGATTCAATAACACGGACACAAGCAGGGGAGGAGAGGGATCATGTACACCTAGGGAGGCCTCTCCTACCAACCCTAGGTGGAGAAGTTTCCCGACTTCTTGGGGCAGGAACGAAGGAGGTGAGAGGAGCTCCTCTCTCTAGCTGATTCACGGGCATGTTCCTGAAACCACAGGTCAATGCGTGTCAACAGAGAGATCAGATCCTCTAAAGAGGTGGGAGTATCCCGACCTGCCAGTTCGTCTTTGATCCGACCGGACAGCCCACGCCAAAAGATCCCTACGAGAGCCTCGTTGTTCCAACCGAGTTCGGAGGACAAGGTACGAAAACGGATGGCATACTGTCCCACCGGTAACGTGCCCTGATGGAGGTTAAAGAGAGACTCGGTGGTAGAGGCCAGCCGACCCGGCTCGTCGAACACCTTGCGGAAGGTGGCCAAAAAGGTGGAAAGCTGAGAGACGAGTCGGTCATTGCGCTCCCAGAGGGGGTTCACCCATGCTAACGCCTCCCTCTCTAAGTGTGAAACAATAAAAGCAATTTGGGCGCGCTCAGTGGGATAGTGTCCTAGAATCATAGAATCATAGAATCGTAGAGTTGGAAGGGACCTCCTGGGCCATCTGGTCCAACCCCCTGCTCAAAGCAGGATTCGCTAAATCATCCCAGTCAGATGTCTGTCCAGCCTCTGTTTGAAGACTTCCATTGAAGGAGAACTCACCACTTCTCGTGGCAGCCTGTTCCACTCATTGATCACTCTAACTGTCAAAAAGTTTTTTCTAATATCTAATCTGTGTCTCTTCCCATTCAGTTTCATCCCATTGCTTCTAGTCTTTCCTTGTGCAAATGAGAATAAAGTTGATCCTTCTACAATGTGACAGCCCTTTAGATATTTGTAGACAGCTATTAAGTCTCCTCTCAGTCTTCTCTTTTGCAAACTAAACATTCCCAAATCCTGCAACCTTTCCTCATAAGACAGGGTTTGCAGACCGGTCACCATTCTGGTCGCTCTTTTCTGAACTTGCTCCAGTTTGTTGATGTCTTTTTTAAAATGTGGTGCCCAAAACTGGACACAATATTCCAGATGAGGTCTGACCAAAGAGGAGTAGAGGGAAATAATGACTTCACGTGATCTAGACTGTATGCTTCTGTTAATACATCCTAGAATTGCATTTGCCTTTTTTGCTGCTGCATCACACTGTTGACTCATATTCAGTCTGTGATCTATTAGTATACCCAAGTCTTTTTCACATGTGCTGTCACTTAGCCCTATTCCTCCCATTCTATATATGGTTTTTTCATTTTTATTGCCCAGATGTAGTACTTTGCATTTCTCCCTGTTAAAAACCATTCTGTTAGTTGCTGCCCACTTCTCCAGTTTATTTAAATCTTTTTGAATTCTCTCTCTCTCTTCTCTAGTATTAGCTATCCCTCCTAGCTTTGTGTCATCAGCAAATTTAATCAGTTTACCCTCAATTCCTTCATCTAAATCGTTGATAAAGATGTTGAACAATACAGGGCCCAGGACAGAGCCCTGTGGTACCCCACTTGAGACATTCTTCCAACTGGATGTGCAGCCATTTACGACCACTCTTTGGGTCCGATCACTAAGCCAGTTATGAATCCACCTAACAGTTGCCTTGTCCATTCCATACTTAGTCATTTTTTCAATAAGGATTGTATGAGAGACTTTGTCAAATGCTTTGCTGAAGTCAAGATATACTATATCTACAGCATTTCCTTGATCCACCCAATCAGTGATACCGTCATAGAAGGAAATTAAGTTAGTCTGACATGACTTATTAGTTACAAACCCATGCTGACTCTGTTTAATCACTTCATTCTTATCCAGGTATTGACATACATGTTGTTTAATAATTTGTTCAAAGATCTTTCCTGGTATAGAAGTCAGACTCACCGGCCTATAGTTACCTGGGTCCACCTTCTTCCCCTTTTTGAAGATAGGAACAACATTTGCTCTTCTCCAGTCTTCTGGCACTTCTCCTGTTCTCCAAGAATTTTCAAAGATTATGGAGAGGGGTTCAAAAATTTCTTCTGCTATCTCCTTCAGTACTCTGGGGTGTAATTCATCTGGACCTGGAGACTTGAATTCATTTAGGTTAGCTAAGTGTTTCCTCACTATCTTTCTGTTTATAGATATCCTGGATTCTTCTATTCCCTTAATAGGACAGTGAATAACAGTTGATGTTGCATTTCCTTTCTGAGAGAAAACAGATGCAAAATAGGAATTTAAAAGTTCAGCCTTCTCAACATCCTGTCTTACCATTTCATCATTTTCATCCTGTAAAAATCCTATAGCATCTTTGACTTTTCTTTTACTTTTGACATATCCCCAAAATCCTTTATTATTGCTTTTGACATCTCTTGCAAGCCTCAGTTCATTTTAAGCTTTAGCTAATCTGATTTGTGCCCTGCAGGTTCTGCAGACAGCATTATATTCTTCTTTAGATATGTCTCCCTCTTTCCATTTTATAAACATTTTTTTCTTCCTTTTTAGCATGTGCTTAAGTTCTGTGTTCATCCATCCTGGTTTCCTTAAATGCTTCCTATTCTTCCCTCTTTTCGGAATTGTTAACAACTGTGCTTTGAGAATTTCATTTTTCAAGATTTCCCATCCTTCCTGGACATTTTTGTCTTTAAGGATATCCAGCCATTGGATCCCTCCAATTCTCTTTCTGAATCCCTTAAAATCTGCCTTTCTGAAATCTAACCTTGACGTCTGAGTCTTCACAGGTCTTCCACCTCTAGTTATCCAAAATTCTAAAATAGCATGGTCGCTACCTCCTAGGGTCCCAGTCACTTTTACCTCCTCAACCATTTCCTCCCTGTTTATAAGGATTAGATCCAAGGTAGCAGTTCCCCTTGTTTTCTCCCCTACCTTTTGGAAGATAAAGTTGTCAGCAAGAGAGGATAAGAATTTCCTTGACCTGTTAGTTTTGCCTGAGAGAGATTCCCAACAAATGTCTGGATAGTTGAAATCTCCCATGACAACTATGTCATATTTTTTGGAGAACTTGGCCATTTGATGCATAAAGAGTTCATCTATATCTTCGGCTTGCACAGGCGGCCTGTAGTAAATGCCTACAATGGTGTCCTTTCCATTGTTCTGTCCTTGTATTCTTACCCAAACAGTTTCCACAGAACTCCCAGTCTCTGAAGCTTCAATCTCTGTGCAGATATACGCGTTTCGAACATACAATGCGACACCCCCTCCTCGTTTATCAAGTCTGTTTCTTGCAAATAAGTTGTATCCTTCTAGTCTTGTATTCCAATCATGTGTATTGTCCCACCAAGTTTCAGTGATTCCAATTACATCATATTTCTGTTCCTGTGTTAGTAGTTCCAATTCTCCTTGTTTGTTGCCCATGCTTTGTGCATTAGTATAGAAACATTTTAGTTTGTGATTGGTTTCTCTTTCTCCAATATTTTTATTAATTAGATTCTTTCGTCTTTGTTCTTCCTTTCCACTTCTAATAGCAGAGTTCTCAATAGCATTTGTCAGGTGTATGGCTTTTTCTGGTCTTTTGCTTCCCTTCCCATGTTGTTCTAGTTTAAAGCTCTCCTTACAAGTGTAGCAAGGCGACTTCCAAATACATGCTTTCCAGTCTTCGTAAGGTGCACCCCATCTCTAGCAAGTAGTCCATCGTATAAGTAGTTCACTCCGTGATCCAGAAATCCAAATCGTGGAATAGTGCTGCGGCAAAAGCCCAAAATGTAACCGGCATTGGTTCAGAAATCCTTGACAAAACTTAGGGTCCCCGCTATATTGGGGTGGCTTGCCGAGGCGCGGCAGCGGGTGCGGGGCCGAGGACTGGGCAGAAACGGCTTGTATGGAAAGAAGCCGACTGTCTACCGACGCCATATAGTTGAGGATATGGACCTGGGTGTCGCGTTGCTGTGTGAGTTCTTGCTGGAGGCTGGCCAGCTGGGAAGCATTCCCAGGGTCAGAGGACTGCATGGCCGACAAACGGGACTCCATGGATTTCAGAGAGGACCTGATCCTGGTCTGACTCTCCCGTAGGAACACCAGTTCCTTTTGGACGGAGGCGGTGGTACCAGCGGGGTCCATGGCCTGATTATACTGTGACGACTCCTGGACTGGACCCTCTGGGTCGTGGCACCAACCCTCCCAGGGCGAGCTGACCTAGTGAAGACCACCCCCTATACAGGGAGTGTCAGGGGCAAGCCCCAGGGGGTGAGGTACCACGACTGCTGGCACCATGCGGCCGGCTCACAGAAGACACGAGTGGGTGAGTGTGTATGCAGGAACGTGTAAAGCATGGACACGGGAACACGTGGTATACAGAGACTTTGTACGTCCGGGTGTGAGTGAAGCAGGATGCGTGCAAGGAGCACGTCAGAGCACTGAGTCAGGCAGCAGGTGTGCCAGGAGGTGTAACAGAGTACAGGAGCAGGGTGTGTGCCAGAGGGCACAACTGAGCATAAGACAGAGTGCAGGATTGGAACGTGTGCCAGGAGGCACAACTGAGTAAGAGACAGAGTACAGGATCAGAGCATGTGCCAGGAGGCACAACTGAGTATGAGACAAGGCACAGGGTCCGAGTGTGTGCCAGGAGGCACAACAGAGTATAAGACAGAGCACAGGATCAGAGTGTGTGCCAGGAGGCACGACTAAGTACAAGACAGAGCACAGGGTCAGAGCGTGTGCCAGGAGGCACAACCGAGTACAAGGCAGAGTGAAGGTTCAGAGCGTGTGCCAAGAGGCACAACAGAGTGCAAGGCAGGGGACCCAAATACAGCGCACAGCCAGGCAGGGACACGGCAGACCAAGCCAGAAAGCACAACAATAATCAGGCACCTCCCCTAGGAAGAGGTAGCCTGATATAGCACATGATCACGAGAGCTTCCGGGTCAAGTCCTCCAGTACCATAGAGAGGACTGACCTGGAGACCGAACTGAGAAAAGCGCGCAAGCGCAGACATAACATGAAGGAGACTGGGACCTAGGTGCGCGTGCCCACCCGGCGGGACCCCCGGAGTGACCGCGGCTCCGGAAGAGATGACGTCGGGGCCGAGGTCCCGCCCCCAGGTGAGCGCGGCGTGACCGTTAATTTCAGGTGTCCGGGGTCAGCGACTTTCTCTTTCCTCCAGCTGACCCCTGGAAGCTTGTCCTGAGGACCCCTGAACCCCCTGCAGCTATGTCTGATGCCCTGATGAAGGTCATGCAGCAGAGAGCAGCACAGGAAGCTGAGCACTGGCTTCAAGCCCTTATTACTAGCCTCAGCCCTCACCTCCCTGTGCTCTCTCCTGACCATCTGTCTGCGCCTCGTGTCGCTTTCCTCCCTTGGGGCACCTGTAACGGGGTCTTCTGTGCTGTAATACCTCTTACATTATCACCCCGTGTCTCAGGAGGTCAACTCTGCTTTTGCTCACTTCTGGATGAAGGACGCTGGCTCGAAAGGCTTTGTAACATGGGAACATATAAAAGATCACTGCTTCTCCACGTATTTCCAGTGTGACAACATTTTACTCACCGGTCTCAGAATGTATATACGTACAGAGGACAGGACAATCAATATGTGGTGGGCCAGTAGATAACAGGCTCCAATTAAGACGCCAGACATACATTACAATAGCCGCAAGTGGCTGGCGACCCCCGATCACTTACCGTGGGATTTACAAAGGTGGGGGGCGGTCAGAAGTGGGATATCTCGTTTACTTCTGCCCAGGGGTCACAGCCAGTCGGTTGCTGCATTAGGGGTATGCATCTCACATTGCACCTATCATACATGCATCTCCTATTCGGGGTGCTGGGGGGTTCTGTAACAGCACCATCTACTCCTGCCCCACCCGTCCTCTCCCTCTATCCTGATGCCCTGTCCCCACAGGCCTCCCCTCTGAATGAGTCCCTCGCACCCCAGCACCTCCTTACCCATGGTGATCCAATCTGCTGGCCCATCTTCATCCGTTTCCTCTTTCAAGGCCCACGCTTGTTGCCTGGGCCGCCTGCCCCCCATCCTCGGCCGGCACTCCTGCTGCTGATCCGCCGGTCCAAGGAGGCATGCTGTCTGCTCGATGCTCCCACCCTCCAGAGCGGCTCCGGGTTGGCAACGAAGGATGCCATATGGACTGTGCCACTGCCCCATTTGCGGCTCTACCCCCTTGCGCTTCTCGGGTGCTGGTCGGGACACATCGGGCCCGGGAACCCCCTATCACAGCCCATCCTCGGTCGTTTCATGTCCGGGCTCCTCCCCTCATCACATCCGGGTTCCTCCCAGTCACTTCTGGGTCAGCACATGCCCAGCTAATACCGTCCAACCTGACCGATGAGCACACCCTCCAGCCACAGCAAACTGGCAGCAGTACACAAAGTGAAAGTGCACCAATTATTTATTTCTATAGCACCACTGATTCCATGGTGCTGTACATGAGAAGGGGTTTGTCAGGAACACCGCACTGTACTTGCTCACTGAGCCAGTGCGTGTGTCCTGAGTGTCAGCGCCGGCGTGCAGCCTCCGCTGAGCAGTGACTCACCCGCAATGTAGGGGTACCGGGGTCAGGTACAGCCAGAAAGTACCGATGCACAGGACCTGTGGATGCTGAAGTTTAGGAAGCCAGCATAGGACCTACGGTCATGTGAATGGTCATGTGACTGCAAGGGGGCGGGGCTTAGCGTCCTGCACACAGAGAAGGAAGAGAACTCGGAGTCCAAGCAAAGCAGAGGTTATGCAAAGTACAGACCAGCGAGGTACAGGAGGGATAAACAGACGGGAGGTCAGACAAAGCCAAAGGTCATACACAGGATCACAGTACAGTACCAGGGAGGAGACAGAGCGGATAATCAGGGCCAAGCAGAGATCAAAACCAAACAGACATATAAGGTACCAGGCAGAATCCAAAGCGATATCCAGGGAACAGACCGAGTCATACACAGAGAATCAAGTAACCAGAACACAGCACAAACACACTCAGGGGTCACCACACAATGCCAAGGGCGAGAGTATAACTGACAGGGGATGGGAGCTTCCTGAGGCTATAAGAAGCCTCCCCCAGAACCAGGGAGAGGCCACAATCATAGCCCCAGGTGTGCAGGTAAGCCTGCATCGGGATCACAACCTTTAACCCCAGAAATGCCAGTCATCAGCACTGGTTCCAAACATTAACCCCACGTGTGCGAGTCAAACCCGCACTGAGATCATGACAGGGTTACATACAAATTACAGATATCACTTACAGTAAACTAAAAATCACAGACTGATAGAGGGGAGAGAACCCTGCCCTTTCAGGCTTAGATGCTACAGGATGGTGGGGAAGGAGACAGTAGGTTGGGGGGTTGTAGCAGCTACAGTAGTAGTGAGGAGGCAGCGGGGGTCATTGCAGGCTGTACCAATCACCTTTTATGCAACCACAACACCACCACTAACAATAACTGGAGCAGTGGGCAGCAACTAACAGAATGGTTTTTAACAGTGAAAAATGCAAAGTACTACATCTGGGCAATAAAAATGAAAAAAGCATATACAGAATGGGAGGAATAGGGTTAAGCAACAGCACATGTGAAAATGACTTGGGTATACTAATAGATCACAGACTGAATATGAGTCAACAGTGTGATGCAGCAGCAAAAAAGGCAAATACAATTCTAGGATGTATTAACAGAAGCATACAGTCTAGATCACGTGAAGTCATTATTTCCCTCTACTCCTCTTTGGTCAGACCACATCTGGAATATTGTGTCCAGTTTTGGGCACCACATTTTAAAAAAGACATCAACAAACTGGAGCAAGTTCAGAAAAGAGCGACCAGAATGGTGACCGGTCTGCAAACCCTGTCTTATGAGGAAAGGTTGCAGGATTTGGGATTGTTTAGTTTGCAGAAGAGAAGACTGAGAGGAGACTTAATAGCTGTCTACAAATATCTCAAGGGCTGTCACATTGTAGAAGGATCAACTTTAATCTCATTTATACAAGGAAAGACTAGAAGCAATGGGATGAAACTGAGTGGGAGGAGACACATTAGATATTAGAAAAAACTTTTTGATAGTTAGAGTGATCAATGAGTGGAACAAGCTGCCACGAGAAGTGGTGAGTTCTCCTGCAATGGAAGTCTTCAAACAGAGGCTGGACAGACATCTGTCTGGGATGATTTAGCAAATCCTGCTTTGAACAGGGGGTTGGACCAGATGGCCCAGGAGGTCCCTTCCAACTCTACGATTCTATGAATAACTTCCCAAGCAGCACCTAATAAAAGTTATACACTTCCCCTTGTCCTCCCATACACGGCTCATAATATCGCAGCCCAGTATGGTAATTTAATACAACATCCCATCCATGCTCAAAACGGGACAAATCACAATTTAATCCCATCTACATCACCCCAACCATTAAACAGCACATTAACGACCGAAAACTATGACGTTATGGCCCATAACCCACTTAATTAACCCCTTATTACAAATATAAACGCCCCTAACACAATATAGCCACTGCAGATACAAGCACAGGTCCTCCCCATCCTCAGATGATTTCCGCCATCATTCCCGCTGTCCCTCTAACAGGCGCTCCTCCCATTACCACCAGAGACACAGCTCTCCTAGGAGACGCCGCAGATCTCGGTCCTCTAGCTGGCGTTCCCCAACCACATCGGAATGGCCCGACGCATCTAAGAGTCCCGATAGGCAGGCTCAGGCACACAACTGACTCCAGCATTCACGTGCTCCATCATGGGCTGCCAGCCAGGGACACCCATCCCCATCTCAAAGGGCCTCCAGCCAATTCAAACACCAGACCATCACCCTTTTGGAAGTGCATTGAGTAGGAGGGTGGTTTGCTGGTGAAGGGAAAAAAATGTGAGCGAGCTGAGTGTGACCGGAGCGTAAGTGCGAATGGTGGTAAGTGTGAGCGAGCTGAGTGTGACCGGAGCGTAAGTGCGAATGGTGGTAAGTGTGAGCGAGCTGAGTGTGACCGGAGCGTAAGTGCGAATGGTGGTAAGTGTGAGCGAGCTGAGTGTGACCGGAGCGTAAGTGCGAATGGTGGTAAGTGTGAGCGAGCTGAGTGTGACCGGAGCGTAAGTGCGAATGGTGGTAAGTGTGAGCGAGCTGAGTGTGACCGGTGCGTAAGTGCGAATGGTGGTAAGTGTGAGCGAGCTGAGTGTGACCGGAGCGTAAGTGCGAATGGTGGTAAGTGTGAGCGAGCTGAGTGTGACCGGAGCGTAAGTGCGAATGGTGGTAAGTGTGAGCGAGCTGAGTGTGACCGGAGCGTAAGTGCGAATGGTGGTAAGTGTGAGCGAGCTGAGTGTGACCAGTGCGTAAGTGCGAATGGTGGTAAGTGTGAGCGAGCTGAGTGTGACCGGAGCGTAAGTGCGAATGGTGGTAAGTGTGAGCGAGCTGAGTGTGACCGGAGTGTAAGTGCGAATGGTGGTAAGTGTGAGCGAGCTGAGTGTGACCGGAGCGTAAGTGCGAATGGTGGTAAGTGTGAGCGAGCTGAGTGTGACTGGAGTGTAAGTGCGAATGGTGGTAAGTGTGAGCGAGCTGATTGTGACTGGAGTGTAAGTGCGAATGGTGGTGTGAGCGAGCTGAGTGTGACCGGAGCATAAGTGCGAATGGTGGTGTGAGCGAGCTGAGTGTGACCGGTGCGTAAGTGCGAATGGTGGTAAGTGTGAGCGAGCTGAGTGTGACCGGAGCATAAGTGCGAATGGTGGTAAGTGTGAGCGAGCTGAGTGTGACCGGAGAGTAAGTGCGAATGGTGGTAAGTGTGAGCGAGCTAAGTGTGAACGGAGCGCAAGTGCGAATGGTGGTAAGTGTGAGCGAGCTGAGTGTGACCGGAGCGTAAGTGCGAATGGTGGTAAGTGTGAGCGAGCTGAGTGTGACCGGAGCGTAAGTGCGAATGGTGGTAAGTGTGAGCGAGCTGAGTGTGACCGGAGCGTAAGTGCGAATGGTGGTAAGTGTGAGCGAGCTGAGTGTGACCGGAGCGTAAGTGCGAATGGTGGTAAGTGTGAGCGAGCTGAGTGTGACCAGTGCGTAAGTGCGAATGGTGGTAAGTGTGAGCGAGCTGAGTGTGACCGGAGCATAAGTGCGAATGGTGGTAAGTGTGAGCGAGCTGAGTGTGACCGGAGAGTAAGTGCGAATGGTGGTAAGTGTGAGCGAGCTAAGTGTGAACGGAGCGCAAGTGCGAATGGTGGTAAGTGTGAGCGAGCTGAGTGTGACCGGAGAGTAAGTGCGAATGGTGGTAAGTGTGAGCGAGCTGAGTGTGACCGGAGCGCAAGTGCGAATGGTGGTAAGTGTGAGCGAGCTGAGTGTGACCGGAGCGCAAGTGCGAATGGTGGTAAGTGTGAGCGAGCTGAGTGTGACCGGAGCATAAGTGCGAATGGTGGTAAGTGTGAGCGAGCTGAGTGTGACCAGTGCGTAAGTGCGAATGGTGGTAAGTGTGAGCGAGCTGAGTGTGACCGGAGCGTAAGTGCGAATGGTGGTAAGTGTGAGCGAGCTGAGTGTGACCGGAGCATAAGTGCGAATGGTGGTAAGTGTGAGCGAGCTGAGTGTGACCAGTGCGTAAGTGCGAATGGTGGTAAGTGTGAGCGAGCTGAGTGTGACCAGTGCGTAAGTGCGAATGGTGGTAAGTGTGAGCGAGCTGAGTGTGACCGGAGCGCAAGTGCGAATGGTGGTAAGTGTGAGCGAGCTGAGTGTGACCGGAGCATAAGTGCGAATGGTGGTAAGTGTGAGCGAGCTGAGTGTGACCAGTGCGTAAGTGCGAATGGTGGTAAGTGTGAGCGAGCTGAGTGTGACCGGAGCGTAAGTGCGAATGGTGGTAAGTGTGAGCGAGCTGAGTGTGACCGGAGCATAAGTGCGAATGGTGGTAAGTGTGAGCGAGCTGAGTGTGACCAGTGCGTAAGTGCGAATGGTGGTAAGTGTGAGCGAGCTGAGTGTGACCGGAGCGTAAGTGCGAATGGTGGTAAGTGTGAGCGAGCTGAGTGTGACCGGAGCGTAAGTGCGAATGGTGGTAAGTGTGTGACTTGTGATTCAATGAAGAGGTATTTTGAAAACCTTTAACAAATACCTGTGCGAGTTGCTGAATTGTGGATTGCTGAGTGCTTTCTACCTGTTCAATTTATGGGGGGGCTTTCTTAACCTATTTTTTCTCTGTACAGGATTAATCTATTATTATTATTATTTCTATAGCGCCAGTGATTCCATGGTCTGTACATGAGAAGGGGTTACATACAAATTACAGATATCACTTACAGTAAACTTAGGGTACCGTTACACTTAGCGATGTACCAGTGATATGACGCGGTCAGGATCGCTGGTGCATCGCTAAGTGGTCACTAGTGAGCTGCCACACAGACAGATCTCACCAGCGACATCGCAGGGGTCGGGGGTCGCTACTTACCTGTCAGACACGGAGATCCTGACGTCCTCCCGCCTGCGTCCACGCGTCGCTCGTCGGCGCCACAGGAAGTCCAGCAGGAAGCGCCCGACGAGAAATGGTCCAGGATGTTCTCGCGCGACAAGCGATGAGCAGCGGGGGAGCCGGTCGGAGGTAAGTATCAGACATAGCGATATCGCTAGCAATATCGCTGCTACGTCACAAAATCGGTGACTTTACAGCGATATTGCTAGCGATATCGCTATGTGTAACGGGGGCTTAACAATCACAGACTGATACAGAAGGGAGAGAGGACCCTGCCCTTGCGGGCTTGCATGCTGCAGGATGGTGGGGAAGGAGACAGTAGGCTGGGGGGCTGCAGCAGCTCCAGTAGTGGTGAGGAGGCAGCGGGGATCATTGCAGGCTGTAGGCTTTCCTGAAGAGATGGGTTTTCAGGTTCTGTCTGAAGGATCCGAATGTGGTTGATAGCCGGACGTGTTGGGGCAAAGAATTCCAGAGAATAGCGGCTATTCGGGAGAAGTCTTGGAGGCGGTTGGGTGAGGAGCGAATAAGTGTGGAGGAGAGAAGGAGGTCTTGGGAGAACCGGAGATTACGTGAGGGAAGGTATCGGGAGATTAGTTCAGAGACATATGGAGGAGACAGGTTATAGATGGCCTTGTAGGTCAGTATTAGTAATTTGAACTGGATTCACTGAGGGAGTGGGAGCCAGTGAAGAGATTTTCAGAGGGGCGAGTGACTTTAAGGGTAAACTATATTGCATTTAAATCTAGAGGTTTAGCTATATTCACAAGGGGTTAATTAAGGGTAGGGGTTCATAATTAAGGGTTTATAAGGGGCAGCTGGTTGGGGCTCAAGTCCTTTTGGAAGTGCATTGAGCAGCAGGGTGGTTTACTGGTGAAGAAGAAAAAAAATCTCTTTAAATCTACTTCAGCGAGTGTGCGAGCTGAGTGCAACTGGACGGCAAGTGTGGACGGTGGTGTGTGACTTGTGATTCAGTGACTTTGGATTCAGGTTTCCAAGGGAGGAATTACTGAATTGCTGATATATTTTATTAATACTTTTTATTTATTTTTACTTATCTTTTCTGTCTGGTGCAATCCCCATTAGGAATGTGCTCCACTATTGCCAATGCCATCCAGTATTCTGCTGCTCACTGACCAGACGCTCACTGGGATAGATGAGGGGGGGGGATGCTAGGTTGGAGCTGCAGGACAGTGAGGCAGCTAGCTGGGTGACAGAAGGCGGGGTAGAGGGAAGAGCACCAGGGAGGCTAGTCCTGATCTGGCACACCCCAATATGTTTCCTAAGTTGGCAGATGAGGGGAGTGTCAGTGCAGGGGCAGCACTGCTGCAGCAAGGCATGTCCTCTGAAAGGCGGAGGAGTGTCTGCTCCAGTAAAGGGGGAAATAGGAGAGCAGGGCAGGCCAGACAGGTGCTGGTAGTGGGAGACTCAATTATTAGGGGAACAGATAGGGCAATCTGTCACAAAGACAGGGATCGTCGGATGGTGTGCTGTCTACCTGGCGCTCGAGTCCGACACATCGCTGATCGGGCTAACAGATTACTGGGAGGGGCTGGTGAGGACCCAGCGGTCATGGTGCACATTGGCACAAATGACAAAGTTAGAGGTAGGTGGAAGGTCCTTAACCCCTTCCTGACATCAGACGTACTATCCCGTCCACGGTACCCGGGCCCCTATGCCCATGGACGGGATAGTACGTCTAGCGCGATCAGCGGCGCCCACGTGGTGAGCGCCGCTGATCGTGGCCGGGTGTCAGCTGATTATCACAGCTGACACCCGGCACTATGTGTCAGGGGCGGTCACGGACCGCCCCCGACACGTTAACCCCTTGCACACCGCGATCAAACATGATCGCGGTGTACCGGGAGTTAAAGGGAAGCATCGGCAGGGAGGGGGCTCCCTCCGTGCTACCCTGAGCCCCCCACGGCAGCGCAATGTGCAGCGCTGCTGCGGGGGACTCCTTTCCTCGAGGCCCCTGGATCCAAGATGGCGACGGGGGCCTTCGGGGGCCTGGAGGAAGCTGGCTTCCTCAGTGCCTGCAAAGCGCAGGCATGAGGAAGCCTTGTGCACTGCCTGTGACAGATCAGCGATCTGTCACAGGACAGTGATGTCCCACCTGGGACTATGTAATAAAGTAAAAAAAAAATTAAAAAAAAGTGTAAAAATAATTTTAAAAAAATCGCCAAATAAATTAGTAAAAAAAAAAAAAAATATTCCCCAATAAATTCATTTTTTGAAAATAAAAAAAACCCAAAACTATAAAAGTACACATATTAGGTATTGCCGCGTCCGTAACGACCCGCCCTATAAAACTGTCCCATTAGTTAACCGCTTTAGCGAACCCCTTAAAAAATAAAAATAAAAAACGAAGCAAAAAATAATGATTTATTATCATACCGCCAAACAAAAAGTGCAATAACGCACGATCAAAAAGACGCATATAAATATCCATGGTACCGCTGAAAACGTCATCTTGTCCCGCAAAAAACGAGCCACGATACAGCATCATCAGCGAAAAAATAAAAAAGTTATAGCTCGCAGAATAAAGCGATGCAAAAATAATTATTTTTTATATAAAATAGTTTTCATTGCATAAAACCGACAAAACATAAAAAAATGACCTAAATGAGGTATCGCTGTAACCGTACTGACCCGAAGAATAAAACCGCTTTATCAATTTTACCGCACGCGGAACGGTGTAAACGCACCCCCCCAAAAGAAATTCATGAAACGCTGGTTTTTGTTCATTCTGCGTCCCAAAAATCGGAATAAAAAGCGATCAAAAAATGTCACGCGCCCGAAAATGGTACCAATAAAAATGTCAACTCGTCCCGCAAAAAATAAGACCTCACATGACCCGGTGGGTCAAAATATGGAAAAATTATAGCTCTCAATATGTGGTGATGCAAAAACTATTTTTACAATAAAAAGCGTCTTTTAGTGTGCGACAGCTGCCAAACATAAAAACCGCCATAAATAGTAAATCAAACCCCCCGTTATCACCCCCTTAGTTAGGGAAAAATAATAAAATTAAAAAAATGTATTTATTTCCATTTTTCCATTAGGGCTAGGGTTAGGGCTAGGGTTAGGGTTAGGGTTAGGGCTAGGGTTAGGGCTAGGGTTAGGGTTAGGGCTAGGGTTAGGGCTAGGGTTAGGGTTAGGGTTAGGGCTAGGGTTAGGGCTAGGGTTAGGGTTAGGGCTAGGGTTAGGGCTTGGGTTAGGGCTGAGATTAGGGTTAGGGGTGTGTTGGGGTTCGGGTTGGAGTTAGAATTGGGGGTTTCCACTGTTTGGGCACATCAGGGGCTCTCCAAATGCAACATTGCGTCTGATCTCAATTCCAGCCCATTCTGAGTTGAAAAAGTCATATGGTGCTCCTTCCCTTCCAAGCTCTGCCATGCGCCCAAACAGTGTTTTACCCCCACATGTAGGGTATCAGCCTACTCAGGACAAATTGCAAAACAATTTTTGGGGTCCAATTTCTCCTGTTACCCTTAGGAAAATAAAAAATTGGGGGCAAAAATATCATTTTTGTGGAAAAATTTTTTTTATTTTCACGTCCGAGCATTATAAACTTCTGTGAAGCACTTGGGGGTTCAAAGTGCTCACCACACATCTAGATAAGTTCCGTGGGGGGGTCTATTGTCCAAAATGGGGTCACCTGTTGGGAGTTTCAATAGTTTAGGTACATCAGGGGCTCTCCAAACGCACATGACACCCGCAGACCATTCCATCAAAGTCTGCATTCCAAAATGGCACTGCTTCCCTTCCGAGCCCCGACGTGTGTCCATACAGTAGTTTTCTCCCACATATGGGGTGTCAGCGTACTCAGGACAAATTGGACAACAACTTTTGGGGTCCAATTTCTCCTGTTACCCTTGGGAAAATGAAAAAATTGGAGACTAATTGATCATGTTTGTGGAAAAAATACGATTTTTTTATTTTCATGCCCTGGCATTATAAACTTCTGTGAAGCCCTTGGGGGTTCAAAGTGCTCACCACACATCTAGATAAGTTCCTTAGGGGGACTAGTTTCCAAAATGGGGTCATTTGTGGGGAGTTTCCACTGTTTAGGTACATTAGGGTCTCTCCAAAGGCAACATGACACCCGCAGACCATTCCATCAATGTCTGCATTCCAAAACGTCACTACTTCCCTTCCGATCCCCGACGTGTTACCATACAGTAGTTTTCTCCCACATATGGGGTATCAGCATACTCAGGACAAATTGGACAACAACTTTTGGGGTCCAATTTCTCCTGTTACCCTTGGGAAAATAAAAAAAAATGGTGACTAAAAGATCATGTTTGTGGAAAAAATACGAATTTTTTATTTTCACGCCCGGGCGTTATAAACTTCTGTGAAGCACTGGGGGGTTCAAAGTTCTCACCACACATCTAGATAAGTTCTTGGGGGGTCTAGTTTCCAAAATGGTGTCATTTGGGGGTTTCCACTGTTTTGGTACATCAGGGGTTTTCCAATCGCGACATGGTGTCCGATCTCAATTCCAGCCAAAAACGTCAAATGGCACTGCTTCCCTTCCAAGCTCTGCCATGCGCCCAAATAGTGGTTTACCCCCACATGTTGGGTATCAGCGTACTCAGGACAAATTGCACAATAACTTTTAGGGTCCTGTTACCCTTGGGAAAATAAAAATTGGGGTGAAAAGATCATTTTTATAAAAAAAATATGATTTTTTAATTGTACCGCTGTACGTTATAAACTTCTGTAAAGCCCTTGTGGGTTCAAAGTTCTCACCACATATCTAGATAAGTTCCTTGGGGGGTCTAGTTTCCAAAATGGGGTCACTTGTAGGGGGTTTCCACTGTTTAGGTACATCAGGGACTCTCCAAACGTGACATGGCGTCCGATCTGAATTCCAGCCAATTTTGCATTGAAAAAGTCAAACGGCGCTCCTTCCATTCTGAGCTCTGCCATGCGCCGAAACAGTCGTTCCCCCCCACAAATCAGGTATCAGCGTACTCAGGACAAATTGCACAATAACTTTTGCAGTCCAATTTCTCCTGTTACCCTTGGTAAAATAAAAAAATTGGACCTGAAGTATTTTTTTTGTGAAAAAAGTTAGATGTTCATTTTTTTTTAAATATTCAAAAAAATTCCTGTGACGCACCTAAAGGGTTAATAAACTTCTTGAATGTGGTTTTGAGCACCTTAAGGGGTGCAGTTTTTAGAATGGTGTCACTTTTGGGTATTTTCTATCATATAGACCCCTCAAAGTGGCTTCAAATGTGATGTGGTCCTAAAAATAAAATGGTGTTGTAAAAATGAGAAATCGCTGGTCAACTTTTAACCCTTATAACTTCCTAACAAAAAAAATGTTGGTTCCAAAATTGTGCTGATGTAAAGTAAACATGTGGGAAATGTTAGTTATCAAGTTTTTTGTGTGCCGTATCTCTGTGATTTAAGGGCATAAAAATTCAAAGTTGGAAAATTGCGAAATTTTCAAAATTTTTGCCAAATTTCCGTTTTTTTCACAAATAAACGCAAGTTATTTGAATGAAATTTTACCACTAACATGAAGTACAGTATGTCACGAGAAAACAATGTCAGAATCACCGGGATCCATGGAAGCTCCAGAGTTATCACCTCATAAAGGGACAGTGGTCAGAATTGTAAAAATTGGCCCGGTCATGAACGTGCAAACCACCCTTGGTAGTGAAGGGGTTAAAGATGATTTCTGGGAATTAGGCTGCAAGCTTAAAGCAAGGACCTCCAAGGTGGTATTCCCTGAAATACTCCCTGTACCACGTGCCATGCCAGAGAGGCAGCGGGAGATTAGGGAGGTTAATAAGTGGCTCAGGAATTGGTGTAGGAAGGAGGGTTTGGGCTCCTGCAGAACTGGGCCGACTTCTCAGTTGGCTACAGGTTCTACGCTAGGGACGGGCTGCACCTCAATGGGGAGGGTGCAGCTGTGCTCGGGGAGAAAATGGCTAGAAGCTTGGAGGAGTGTTTAAACTAGGGACGGGGGGAGGGTATTCCTTTTTTAGGAGGGGAAGACAGTGCAGCTAGAGACCGGGGCACAAATAATGAGATTGGGGGTGGGGGTGGCATGGGGGGTGGGGTTAGAACAGGTAATAAGAAAGAATAGAGGTACAGAGAGATACATAAAGTGCATGTATACTAATGCCAGAAGCCTCGCCAACAAGATGGAGGAATTGGAGTTAATGTTGTTGGAACATAATTCTGACATGGTGGGGATATCTGAGACATGGCCGGACGAGAGCCGTGACCGGGGGATAATTTACAGGGCTATAGTCTGTTCAGAAATGATCGTACAAATAAGCGAGGGGGAGGGGGTGTTTATATGTAACATCATCCTTACAACCCATCCTGCGTGATAATATATATGAATCTAATGAGAATGTAGAGTCCCTGTGGGGGGAGATAAGGGGAGGGGGAAAATAATAAATTACTGATAGGGGTTTGTTATAAGTCTCCAAAAATAATGGAAGCAATGGAGAATATCCTCATAAAGCAAATAGATGAAGCTGCGACTCAAGGAGAAGTCATTATTATGGGGGACTTCAACTACCCTGAAATACATAGGGGAACCGAAACCTGCAGTTCAGCAAAGGTGATAGGTGTCTGACAACTATGAGAGACAATCACCTTTCACCACTGGTTCAGGACCCAACAAGAGGGGGCACTGCTAGACCTAATATTACCCCACAGGCCAGACCGCAGATCAGATATAAGGGTTGGGGGTCACTGGGGGGATAGTGGTCACAACATTATTATTATAGCGCCATTTATTCCATGGCGCTTTACATGTGAGGAGGGGTATACATAATACATACAAGTACAGTAATCTTACACAATACAAGTCACGACTGGTCCAGGATGAGAGAGGACCCTGCCCGCGAGGGCTCACAACCTACAGCGGAATGGGTGAGGATACAGTAGGCGAGGGTAGAGCTGGTCGGGCAGCGGTTTGGTGGATCGGTGGTTACTGCAGATTATAGGCTTGTCGGAAGAGGTCGGTCTTCAGAGATACAAGATAATAAGTGTTCATGTGTCCTGTAATAAGATGTGTAGTAGAGGGGTTACAAGGACACGAAACTTCAGGAAGGCAAATTTCCAACGAATGAGAGATGATCTTGGTGCAATAACTGGGACGATATCCTGAGACATAAAAATACACAAAGACAATGGGAGACCTTTATTATCCTCCTGAATAGGATCTGTGCACAATATATACCGTATGGGAATAAATATGCGAGAAATAGAAGGAAACCACTATGGCTAAATAGAGCTGTAAGGGGCGCAATAAGGGACAAAAAGAAAGCAGAGAATTACAGCAAGTAGGGAGTGATGAGGCATTAACTACAGAAGATTACATCAATTCTGTAAAAAGCAAATCAAGACAGCAAAGACTGAGACAGAGAGACTCATTGCCAGAGAAAGTAAAAATAATCCCAAAATATTCTATACTACACAAATAGTAAGAAGCTAAAAATGATAGTGTTGGCCCCTTAATAATAGTCTGGGTGAAATGGTGGATGAGGAAAAAGCCAATATGCTAAATGATTTTATCAACAGTATTTACACAGGAAAATCCCATGACGGATAACATGATCAGGGATAAAAATTCTCCATTAAATGTCACCTGCTTAATCCAGCAGGAAGTACAGCGGCGTCTAAAAATCACTAAGATTGACAAATCCCCGGGCCCGGATGGGATACACCCCCGAGTACTGCAGGAATTAAGCACAGTCATAGATAGACGATTATTTTTAATCTTTAAAGATTCCATAATAACAGGGTCTGTACCACAGGACTGGCGTATAGCAAATGTGGTGCCAATATTCAAAAAGGGGAGAAAAACTGAACTTGGAAATTATAGGCCAGTAAGTTTAACCTCAACTGTGGGTAAAATCCTGGAGGGTTTTCTAAGTGATACTATACTAGAGTATCTGAAGAAGAAGAACCTCATGACCCAATATCAACATGGGTTTATAAGGGACCGTTCCTGTCACACTAATCTGATAAGCTTTTATGAAGAGGTATGTTCCGGACTGGACCAAGGGAACGCAGTGGACGTGGTGTACATGGACTTTTCAAAAGCTTTTGATATGGTGCCACACAAAAGGTTAGTACATAAAATGAGAACAATGGGGATACGGGAAAATGTGTAAGTGGGTTAAGAGCTGGCTCAGGGATAGGAAACAAAGGGTGGTTATTAACGGAGCACACTTGGATTGGGTCACGGTTAGCAGTGGGGAACCGCAGGGGTCAGTATTGGGTACCGCAGGGGTCAGTATTGGGTATCACAGGTGTCAGTATTGGGTACCGTAGGGGTTAGTATTGGGTGCCGCAGGGGTCAGGATTGGGAACCGCAGGGGTCAGGATTGGGTACCCCAGGGTCAGTTTTGGGCCCGCTTCTTTTTAACATATTTATTAATGACCTTGTAGGGGGCATAGAGAGTAGAATTTCAATATTTGCAGATGACACTAAACTCTGCAGGGTAATCAATACAGAGGAGGACAATTTTATATTACTGGAGGATTTATGTAAACTAGAAGCTTGGGCTGATAAATGGCAAATGAGCTTTAATGGGGATAAATGTAAGGTCATGCACTTGGGTAGAACGAACAAGATGTATAATTATGTGCTTAATTGTAAAACACTGGGCAAAACAGTCACTGAAAAAGACCTGGGTGTATGGGTGGACGACAAACTCACATTTAGCGGCCAGTGTCAGGCAGCTGCTGCAAAGGCAAATAAAATAATGAGATGCATTAAAAGAGGCATAGATGCTCATGAGGAGAACATAATTTTACCTCTATATAAGTCACTAGTGCGACCACACTTAGAATACTGTGTACAGTTCTGGTCTCCGGTGTATAAGAAAGACATAGCTGAACTGGAGCGGGTGCAGAGAAGAGCGACCAAGGTTATTAGGGAACTGGGGGGTCTGCAATACCAAGACAGGTTATTACACTTGGGGTTATTTAGTTTGGAGAATCGAAGGCTTAGGGGTGATCTTATTACAATGTATAAATATATGCGGGGACAATACAGAGACCTTTCTAATGATCTTTTTACTCTAAAGCCCCCTTCACACATAGGTAGACCGCTAGCGATCTCGCTACATGTGACACCTCCGACCCGGCTCCCCGCTGGATATCGCTGATCATGCGAGATCGTCCTGGTCCATTTCTCATCGTCGGCTTCCTGCTGGCGCCGACGAGCGACTCCATAGACGCGGGAGGAAGTCATCACCAGAGCTGCCGTCTGACAGGTAAGTAACGACTGCTGACCGCTGCTGCATCACCGGTGAGATCTGCCTGTGTGGCAGCTCACTAGCGATCATTTAGCGATGCACCAGCGATCCTGGCCGCGTCATATCACTAGTCGGGATCGCTGGTACATCGCTAAGTGTGACAGCACCTTTACCCAAGCGGGAGCGAGAGTTCCTCCATCACCTGGCGTCACTCCTCCTGCGGCAGACAGCGGTGTTTCAAAGCCAACGACGACGCCGTACATAACGTGGTGCATAACTCAGGGGGTGTAGGTGCACATAGATCGAGAGACCTGACATAAAATATGGAATAACGATTATGTCGACATATGGTCGTTATTATCGGCCGGCCAGCAGAGCGTACGTAAAGAAAGGAGGACAAGCGAACCGTTACACAATAGGAATAGACCGAAAATAGCACAGACTCCATCAATAACTGGCTACAGGCGGTCGCAGTGTTCGGCTGTACTATGGGCCAGAAGCATCCGGAACGCTGCTCCGAATTATAAATCTATCAGGATCTGATATATCATTCATATAAATCCCATGGCGGTTCTGCCTGGCGGCGGTACGACGAGGGGATCCGCAGGCTGCTGTCCCTGCAGCCCGATCTAGGCTGGGGGGTGAAAGCAGCAGATGTGTGGTCACAGAAGCGCCCCCTTTTTCATCTACGACCACGAGCTCCTCCGCAGCCACAGGTCAACACTCAGTGGTCGTACGAAAACCCGGGGCCTGCTGGCTATTTAATGAGGGAAACTGCCGTTTCCAGGCGTCATGCAGATATAGACCTGACTGCTCAGCTTACGGAGGGGGACACCCAGCAGCAAGGTGAACTCGTCCACCAAACAGAGCGCCTACAAGGGGTAAGCGTATCCACGATGGGCCCCTGGCTAAACCTCTACCCCAATAAAGAAGCTGCATGGCAATTACACTCCGGCTTTACATACGTTTTTTATACCTTACTCTGTACTCTGCTGGTCACAGAAGGTGAAGAAAGTGTCAGAGAACCTCCAAAAGCAGACGAGTGGAAGCATGTGACCAAAAGAAGCAAGAAGACCATGGAGACATTGTAAGGGAGGTCCAGGACCATAGTTATGGCCAAGCACTTAGATGTATCTGAGCCCTGGCCTCCTCTTACATGAAAACAATGTCCATTAGTCAATGCACCTGTGTCTCCTGGTCCAGCTCCTTCAGGGTCTTCCCTCTGCTGCAGGAGACCCTCTCCAGATGGCTTTGCATTACCTGAGACACAGTCCATTCCAACTTTTACATGAACGTCTTTACTGGTTCCATTACACAGCACATCCATGTACGTCACAGCAGTAATCACAGGTTTTACAGTACACGTTTCTTCATCTCTCCCTGCACTTCTCTCACTGTCACACAGCATGTACCCAGGTCGGACCATCTCAAATGAGTCCTCAGCGTCCTCCCTGTTCAGCTCTGCTACGGGTAAACATTCACCTGCCTGTTTCGCCCCAGACATAAGATCATCAGCTCCTGAAGTCAGTTGCCATATGGCAAGCGACCTGCCCTTCTGTACTGTCCCTTGCAATGACACAGCATCCTCCCGGTCCAAACTCGCTGTATCGGAAAGTTCCCTCAGCCGTTTCACCCCGGATCTGAGGGTATCAGCCCAAGTGATAAGTTGCCACATTCTCGAGCCACCTGTGTCCCCACGTTGTCACTACTTCCATCTCAAGTCTTTGTTCCTAGTCCACTGTGATCTGCTGTATTGGCCTGGTGCTGTGGATGGCTGGGCTTCTAACTTGAAGGTTACGGAGCTGCTACGTTACTCCTATGCACTTAAGCCCATACAAGCGAATTGGGTATTAACCCTGGGCCCTTAGGCCCATGCTCACAGAAGGGCACCCTGGCCTTAACTAACTAGACTTCAGGAAAAGCTCCTGCTTACCCTGTAGCATGCCCCTCCTAGTTAACGATTAACTGTAACTACTTTACTATAATTAAGTACAATGGAATACCCCCATCTAGGGGCCAATTTAGTAACTGCACTTACCCTATTACTATACATAGCAGCACAAATATATATAATGCAAAATATACATTTAGCGAGATGGTAATACACTTAACTGTGTAGCAGTACCATTAAATACTAACCTATATATACAGTATACTGTATATACTGTATATATATAAAATATATATACACACACTGATAATATACGGCACCGGGACCTACTAGGGAGTAAAAGTAAAATAGTAATATTCTACCCCCCTTACAACATCACCAACCACACAACTGAGAAACCGATACCACGGCCTTGTGGAGGACGATGATGGCACACCTAAGGATGAGGCACTACCAGCAAGCAAAGAAGAAAAGGGCACACAGCAACACCCAGAAGTGACAACAAAAAGTACAGCCAAGAAGCGAAGAAGAGTGGTAGTGGTGGGAGACTCACTACTGAGAGGCACAGAAGCAGCCATCTGCAGACCGGACATAACCGCAAGAGAAGTATGCTGCCTCCCAGGTGCGAAGATCAAGGATGTGACCGATAGGATACCAAAGCTCATCAGTTCCAAGGACGTCCACCCATTTCTTCTGATACATGTTGGCACCAATGACGGAGGACCTACCGACAATCTGCAAGGACTTGGAAGAGTTGGGGAAGAGAGTAAAGTAACTGGATGCCCAGGTAGATTTTTCTTCTATCCTTCCAGTAGACGGGCATGGCACCAGGAAATGGAACAGGATCCTTGATGCGAACAACTGGTCAAGACGATGGTGCAGACAACAAGGACTCGGATTCCTGGACCACGGTGTGAATTACCTGTACGACGGACTCCTCACCAGAGACGGACTACACCTCAACAAACCTGGGAAACACAGATTCGCCAGAAGACTCGCTGCACTCATCAGGAGGGCGCTATATTAGGAGAAGAGGGGACGGGAAGAAAAACGATAGACACAAACATGAAGCCAGAAAATATACTGATGAAGGATATGAGGAGCGGCAAAGAAGACCAAAGACAACATACTCCGAATGGAGGTAAGAAAATGTCTAAAACAATCTACAGGGAGGAGATTGGAACAAAACAATATCCTCTACACTGCATGCTCGCAACCGCCAGAAGCCTGACAAACAAGATGGAAGAACTAGAAGCAGAAACATCTACAGGTAACTACAGTGTCGAACTGGTATGCCAAGGGCCCACCAGTAACATTGACTTTGGAGGGCCCACTTTTCACCTGTATACAAATATTACACGACCCTTGTTCACAAATTTACCTGTATCAATACATAATAGTACACTGGGTAGTTTGGTGAATGAATGATGAGATTCTGCTTTTTTTCTGTATAGAGTGAATCAAGTGAATTATGCCAAGTACTGCCCATACAGTGGGATTGGGGACCCTGATTTGCACAGGGGCCCACCGGGGGATTCCCCTGTTCCCCTATGGGCCAGTCTGAGTCTGGGTAACTATGACAGTGGGAATAACCGAGACATGGTGAGATGAAAGCTGTGACCGGGCAGTTACCTTACAGGGGTACAGTCTGTTTAGAAAGGATCGTAACAATCGGAGAGGAGGAGGAGGGGTTTGTCTTTATGTAAAGTCTTGTCCAAAGTCCACTTTAAGGGAAGATATTAGCGAAGGGAATGAGGATGTCGAGTCCATATGGGTCGAAATACATGGAGGGAAAAATAATAACAACTGATGTGATGGCCTGGAGGAAAACACCTAGACTTCCCGAGACTAGCGGTCTACTGGAGAGATATCAGAGGGCTCCAATGACAACAGGTTTTCCCAGAGATATTTGACATCTCCAGGAGGGCCAAAAGGCCGGTAATATTAGTGTTACACGCCGGTGGCAATGATTTGGGCAAACGCAAAATCGCTGAACTCTATACAGTGATGACAACAGACATTGAACGTGTTTCCTGTTTCCTCCCGGATGATATTGGTGTGGTCAGACATAATACCACGAGCAGTCTGGCGCGGCACAAGGGATGCGAAAGCCATATAGCGATCTAGGAGGAAGATCAATCGGCGGATGGCAAAATTCGTGAGGGGTAGATGTGGTATTGTGGTTCGTCACCACCAGCTGGAAGTTGATAACTCGGCACTATTAAGACCGGATGGAGTTCACCTCACAGACATTGGTCTTGACATATTTCTATCCAGCTTACAGGACGGAGTCGAACAGGCCCTAATGTTGATGGGTGGGGGGTCAGAGTCCTGTGTAGGTGTAACAAGGGCGACCAAGGTGGTAGTTGTGGCTAGGTTGTTTAAAGGCACAGTCCACAGACAGAATCAACTGAGCAAACGGTCAGCGAGCATCCCTGGTCCCTTGTACATAAATAGAGGAAACCGACACAGCTTTTCCCATAGTTTACGTTGGTCTCTCTCCGGGTACGGTAGTCCAGGCAAAATAGAGTCCAATGAGGCAACTGGTTTCCAACAGGGAATAACGTTTAATGAACAGGGATGGAATAGAATGAAAAGAGTACAACACTGGTTTTCCTGATCCCTCCATGCACTCTCCACAGCCGCACCCACAGCATCTGCAGTAGTCCACGCGCTGGAATCTGGGCGCCTAAGACCCCTTCAGTGGGGCCCTGCCAGAGTCCTGGGGCCCATGTTGCGGTGTTTAGCCCTTGGGACCCTTCTTGATTCCTATCGTGTCCTTTCCAGCTCCTCTGAGTCCCTGGAGTCTGGGGCAACAGATTTCTCCCATCTGGGAGGCTGGCAGTGCCCCATCTATTCAGCACTCTGCTCTGCAGCTTCCTCTTCCCTGAGGCTGCAAGTCAAGCCCCCTTAGTTAACTAGCTCTGTCCCTATTTATGTACAGTCATTAAAGGGGAACATCACAATACCATACAATGCAAATACAGTGCTGGCATTATATTAATAGACATTAAGAACAGACAAACACGGCAAACAATGTAGGAAGGACCGCATAGGCTCCCATGTGGGAGAAGGGCAAATGAGGGGACCTGCCACCTCCCTACATAGGTCATACACATGATCCTCCGTGGCGGAAGATGTGGAGAAGGGCAGAGGTTCGTAGCTGCTCATTGGCCTGCTCGCCTATCTGTCGCAGACAGGGCCTTCAGCGATGAGCCCGTTGTGAAATGTAATTGCCTTTCTCTGCTTATGTAATAAACTGTGACCGAGCTGTTTCACCCATCTAGGCCGGGCTGTGCTTTCATTACAGGACTGGTGGGAGAGGGGGGAAGGCACAGTGTGAGACACACGGGTCTCCACAGTCTCCAGAGCCTGACAAGCCCAGTGCACACACACTGGGAGTTTGCCAACACATTACATACGGCCTGCACTCTGTGGATAGAAGGACTGGGGACTCGGGAAGCTGTACATGTCTTGGATATATTCATGCTGGAACAATTTATGTCCAAGCTCCCAGGTGACCTAAAAGAATGGGTGGCAGATAGAAGACCACTCAGCCTGGATGAGGCAGCAAGATTGGCGGATGATTGGTCTGCTAATCGACCTGGGCTAAGTGGAAGTACAGCCCCAGCGAGTCACGAACAAGAGCTTACATGGAAGCCAGCGAGACCCATGGACTGGCAAGAGGAGGAACGGAGGGGATTTTGGACTTCACAAAGAGGGGGAGGTTTCCCAAGCCCCCCCAGTGCGGCCCACGTCGGGGTGAGGAGGGTTAAGCTGCCATAGCTGTGGACGCATGGGACACTTTGCCTGGGAATGCAGGGAACTTTCTAGCCCACATCACTGGTTGGGGACATGTATGAACACTTTGCTACAATGGGGCTGGAATGCTGAAGGAGACAGGATCCCACTACCCCGACTGGAAGAGGAAGAGGCATATGTTGTACAAGGACAAGTGTCCCGGACTAGATGGGACACCTCAGCGACCATGAAACAGCATCTGCAGCCGGTCTGCGTAGAGGGTGTGATGACTGCGGGGCACCGTCACTCCTGAGCCTCTGTCACATTGATCAAAGAACATCTAGTACCGGACCACTGTATTGTTCCCGGCAGCCGGATGGTAGACAACGTAGCCGGAGGAGAATCTCTGAACATTCGGAGGGCCTGACTACATTTAGACTGGGGTCACAGTCGTGGAATGGTGGATGTAGGAGTAGTGCGGCACCTACCGGTAGATGTGTTGCTGGGAAACAACCTAGGAGCAGGGTTGGTGTGCCACTGGGCCAATGTTGTAACCCAAAGCCAAGGATTGGTTCACATTGCGTCAGCTGAGAGGGAACAGAGCAATCTCAACATGCCGACTACTCCCCTGCCAGTGGTGAGTAATGCACAAAATGTAATGAATGTTACCATGAAGGAATGTGACCTGTGGGAGGTAAATTACATCAAGAAGGGGGCCCAGGGACTTTGGGACACTGAGTCTACCATCACCAGGGTCATCCCACATACTGTCCCACCAGAACACTATTTACCAGGTTGCCAAGTGACCATCCTCCCCCCCAGCTGGGGGTCCGCACTCTGGGGTTAGACGCAATGGATCCAAGTTCAGTTCTCATTGGTTACATGTGGCGTTTCCCAGGTCCAACCGTGGATCAGGAGGATATTGAGGACCCTGCGGGAGAAACGGACCCCTGTCTCAGCTAACTATATACAGAGTCCTTGTCTCAGGGCTTCCCCCATCGGGGAGTTGGCAGGATCTGAAGGATCACATGAGACAAGCTGGAGATGTCTACTATGCTGATGTACGCCAGGGTGGAATGGGGAGTTTATTCACAAGGACGACACGGAATATGCCATGAGGAAACTGGATGATACAAGGTTTCATTCTCATGAAGGTGACACCTCTTACATTCGTGTTTGTGCTGAAAAAAGTGGGGGAGGAATGTGAGGATATGG
Source organism: Dendrobates tinctorius (assembly GCF_039654945.1). Classification (NCBI taxonomy): domain Eukaryota; kingdom Metazoa; phylum Chordata; class Amphibia; order Anura; family Dendrobatidae; genus Dendrobates; species Dendrobates tinctorius. Next base: position 874,558 of record NW_027362015.1, on the reverse strand, counting down.
CCGCTAACTAAAGACTATAGGACAAATGGACGCAGAGCGGAGTCCACAGCTCTACGAGATAGAGACTTTTTCCACCACGGAGCACCGGTTGTGTCGATATTGTTGTGTTTTATTAGATCTTCTTGCTGTGCTTTATTAGTGATTTCCTTACTCGTCAGTTCATCCTCAGGAATCAATGTTTCCATTCATTGACAGTAAGCAGAGGAAGACGAGCAGGCTGGATCTAATGTATAGCTAAGGGCCCCGTTACATTTAGCGATGCACCAGCAATCCCGACCACAATATGGCCCGGTCAGGATCGCTGGTGCATCGCTAAATGGTCGCTAGTGAGCTGCCAAACAGGCAGATCTCACTAGCGATGCAGCAGCGGTCGTTACCTGTCAGACGCGGCAATGATGACGTCCTCCGCCCGCGTCCACACGTCGCTTGTCGGCACCAGCAGGAAGCCTCCGCCGAGAAATGGACCAGGCCGATCTCGCGCGATCACCGGTAACCAGCGGGGGAGCCGGTCGGAGGTAAGTGTCACATGTAGCGATATTGCTAGCAATATCACTGCTGCGTCACAAAATCGGTGACGCTTTAGTGACATTGCTAGCGATATCACTATGTGTAAAACCCCCTTAAGGGTAAATGTGAAGCAATCATCCTATCAATCCCCTCTGTATCTCAAGGTCTCACACCATTGTACTCCCACTCCTAGGCCCATTGTGTGGATGGGGATAGCAGATCCCGGGAAGCCGTCACCACAGGGGGTCTCACATACAGTCCCAGGTGAAGGAATATGCTTTGTTCTGTAAGTTAAAGGAAAATGTTTAAGGGGGAGCGAGAAAAAGGGTTCAATGAGACAGTTGTTGGGGGGGAGTGGGACTTCGAAAGGAGAGGATCGAAGCTGGGATGGATGGATGGACTATGGAGTTTTGGAGATTGTCGTCTGGAGGGGTATTCATGCGCTATAGTAGTGATATCCATCGTCTGGAGGAACATAGGCTGTGACTGCACACTATACCGGCTGGAGATCCCCAAAGTTGGGAGACGGTGGGTATTGCCTGGTCAGGGGGCAGTGGAACTATTGATTTCGGATTGGGCACTTGTGGACTGAGGACATTGAATGTCGGCCATCTACCTGGATTGTACAACCATGGATGTATGGAATAAAAAATAGTGGCATCATTAACCTGCCTAGGTGATTATTATAACCTACAACCTCACATCTTCATAATCACCCCTTTTGGCCTGTATGAATTTACCAGCATGCCATTTGGGATGAAGAATGCCCCGGCTGCCTTCCAAAGGATGGTGGACCAGTTACTAGAGGGATGTCGGGGGTATGCCCAGGCCTACCTGGATGACATCGCTATCTTCAGCGATACCTGGTAAGAGCATCTTCAACATGTGTCACAGGTGCTGCAGAGGGTAGCAAAAGCCCTGCTTATCATCCGACCTGACAAGTGCCAGATGGAGATGTCTGAGGTACTAAACTTGGACATCGGGTGGGAGGTGGGTGCATTTGTCCCGAACCTGCAAAAGTAGAAGCCATTACCCAGTGACCTCGCCCAGCCAACCAAAAACAGGTATGCTCCTTCTTAGGGACCGCAAATTATCAAAAGTAATTTATCCCCAGTTACAGTACAGTAACAAAGACCTTCACCGACCTTACCACCAAACGATATGCCCACACTCTCATCTGGACCCCAGAGTGCGAGTCTGCATTCCTCCAGTTGAAAACTCATCTAGCTCAAAGCCCAGTCCTGACTGCTCCTGACTTCTATCGCCGGTTCTTTGTCCAAGCAGATGCGTCAGACACCAGATTGGGAGCTGTACTCAGTTAAGTGGGGGACAATGGTCAGGAACACCCGTTAGCCTATACAGTTAGGTCCATATATATTTGGACACAGACAACATTTTTCTAATTTTGGTTCTAGACATTACCACAATGAATTTTAAACAAAACCATTCAGATGCAGTTGAAGTTCAGACTTTCAGCTTTCATTTGAGGGTCTCCACATTAACATTGGATGAAGGGTTTAGGAGTTTCAGCTCCTTAACATGTGCCACCCTGTATTTAAATGGACGAAAAGTAATTGGACAATTGACTCCAAGGCTATTTCATGGACGGGTGTGGGCAATCCCTTCGTTATGTCATTCTCAATTAAGCAGATAAAAGGCCTGGAGTTGATTGGAGGTGTGGTGCTTGCATTTGGAAGGTTTTGCTGTGAAGGAAACATGCGGTCAAAGGAGCTCTCCATGCAGGTGAAACAAGCCATCCTTAAGCTGCAAAAACAGAAAAAACCCATCCGAGAAATTGCTACAACATTAGGAGCTGCAAAATCTACAGTTTGGTACATCCTGAGAAAGAAAGAAAGCACTGGTGAACTCATCAATGCAAAAAGACCTGGGCGCCCACGGAAGACAACAGTGGTGGATGATCGCAGAATAATCTCCATGGTGAAGAGAAACCCCTTCACAACAGCCAACCAAGTGACCAACACTCTCCAGGAGGTCGGCGGATCAATATCCAAATCTACCATAAAGAGAAGACTGCAGGAAAGTAAATACAGAGGGGTCACTGCACGGTGCAAGCCACTCATAAGCATCAAGAATCACAAGGCTAGACTGGACTTTGCTAAAAAACATCTAAAAAAGCCAGCACAGTTCTGGAAGAACATTCTTTGGCCAGATGAAACCAAGATCAACCTCTACCAGAATGATGGAAAGAGAAAAGTATGGCGAAGGCGTGGTACAGCTCATGATCCAAAGCCTACCACATCATCTGTAAGACACGGCGGAGGCAGTGTGATGGCTTGGGCATGCATGGCTGCCAGTGGCACTGGGTCACTAGTGTTTATTGATGATGGGACACAGGACAGAAGCAGCCGAATGAATTCTGAGCTATTCAGAGCCATACTGTGTGCTCAGATCCAGCCAAATGCAGCCAAGCTGATTGGTCATCGTTTCATACTACAGATGGACAATGACCCAAAACATAAAGCCAAAGCAATCCAGTGTCATGATCCATGCGGGATCAGGACAGATAAAAGCACAGGTAACCTTTTTTTATTCTTAAGCTGTGCTTAGAGATGTTTTTTCCCCCAGTGGCCATTTGGATTATTGGACTGTGGTGTCGTTTGTTCTAAGTTTGCCCCCGGTGGTGGTGAGCATCATTGCACTCTGTTTCTTTAATTAAGTGCACATTTATAATGCAGGTGTGATTGCTGGCTCTGCTATAAAAGAGTCACAGGTGTTGCAATCAGTGTTGGTGATAGTATTCATTTCAACCATCCTTGGTGGAGGTAGGAGCTGGAGTATGTTCCTTGCAGCACTGTCTTAGCCCTGGTGTGGAAGGAGTCATAGGGGATTTCCTTGTAGCTCTGACAGAGCTTGGTGGCAGCGATTCAGGAGGAGAGCTGCATTCTGGTGGTGGACTCTGTTGCTGGGAGCAAGTGCACAGAGTAAAGCTAAGTGGTGTTCCCCTGTTTGTGTTTTTCCTTAGTGTGTATTAGTGCAGCGGTGGGGCCAGTGCCTGCGCCACCCAGCTCCCTACCAAGGGATAGGTGTATTGTGTGCTAGGGCGGCAGGTATCCTGAGCGGCGCCTGGTGCGGAACCGGCATAGGGAACGTTAGGAGCGTTAGGGACACTGACTCAGGGAGTGCAGGAGGTCTCCATGTCCCCTTCCCCTATCGCAGGGCCCACCGTTGTAACTGTGTTCCCTCCCCCCTGTCTTGTCATTTACAGTTACCGGCCTGCGGGCCGTGTCACACAGGATAGTTTCATGTGCCGTGTCTTGTTGTTTCAGTTACCGGCCTGCGGGTCGTGTCACACAGGATAGTTTCACGTGCCGTGTCTTGTTGTTTCAGTTACCGGCCTGCGGGTCGTGTCACACAGGATAGTTTCACGTGCCGTGTCTTGTTGTTTCAGTTACCGGCCTGGGGGTCGTGTCACACAGGATAGTTTCACGTGCCGTGTCTTGTTGTTTCAGTTACCGGCCTGTGGGTCGTGTCACACAGGATAGTTTCATGTGCCGTGTCTTGTTGTTTCAGTTACCGGCCTGCGGGTCGTGTCACACAGGATAGTTTCACGTGCCGTGTCTTGTTGTTTCAGTTACCGGCCTGGGGGTCGTGTCACACAGGATAGTTTCACGTGCCGTGTCTTGTTGTTTCAGTTACCGGCCTGCGGGTCGTGTCACACAGGATAGTTTCACGTGCCGTGTCTTGTTGTTTCAGTTACCGGCCTGGGGGTCGTGTCACACAGGATAGTTTCACGTGCCGTGTCTTGTTGTTTCAATTACCGGCCTGCGGGCCGTGTCACACAGGATAGTTTCACGTGCCGTGTCTTGTTGTTTCAGTTACCGGCCTGCGGGTCGTGTCACACAGGATAGTTTCACGTGCCGTGTCTTGTTGTTTCAGTTACCGGCCTGGGGGTCGTGTCACACAGGATAGTTTCACGTGCCGTGTCTTGTTGTTTCAGTTACCGGCCTGGGGGTCGTGTCACACAGGATAGTTTCACGTGCCGTGTCTTGTTGTTTCAGTTACCGGCCTGCGGGTCGTGTCACACAGGATAGATTCACGTGCCGTGTCTTGTTGTTTCAGTTACCGGCCTGGGGGTCGTGTCACACAGGATAGTTTCACGTGCCGTGTCTTGTTGTTTCAGTTACCGGCCTGCGGGCCGTGTCACACAGGATAGTTTCACGTGCCGTGTCTTGTTGTTTCAGTTACCGGCCTGCGGGTCGTGTCACACAGGATAGTTTCACGTGCCGTGTCTTGTTGTTTCAGTTACCGGCCTGTGGGTCGTGTCACACAGGATAGTTTCACGTGCCGTGTCTTGTTGTTTCAGTTACCGGCCTGGGGGTCGTGTCACACAGGATAGTTTCACGTGCCGTGTCTTGTTGTTTCAGTTACCGGCCTGGGGGTCGTGTCACACAGGATAGTTTCACGTGCCGTGTCTTGTTGTTTCAGTTACCGGCCTGGGGGTCGTGTCACACAGGACAGTTTCACATGCCGTGTCTTGTTGTTTCAGTTACCGGCCTGCGGGTCGTGTCACACAGGAGGGGTCCACGTGACATTATCACCAACCTATAATTTTTTTTCTGCTGAGCCATGGACCCTGTGCAGACCTTTGCCCAAATGCTGCAGACCCTTACTGATGAGATTAGGGGGCTGCGCGGTGACTTGGTGCAGCAACTGCAGCAGTTGGTGGGCTTTGGGGGCTTGGTTCAGAGACAGGCTCAGCCAGAACCCAAGATATCCCTCCCTGACAGATTTTCTGGAGGGAGAGGTCACTTCTTGGTATTCCAGCAAGCCTGTAAATTGTATTTCAGGCTGTGCCCTCGTTCATCAGGGAGTGAAGAGCAACGGGAGGGAATCATTATGTCCATTCTTAAAGGGATCCCCAATCCTGGGCCTTCTCCCTACCGCACGATTCTCCATCATTGGTGTCCTTGGATGAGTTTTTTGTGGCTTTGGCGCTTGTGTATGGGGATCCTGATGGCGTCGCCCTGGCGGAATCTCGGATCCGTATGTGTAAAGAGGGAGCCCGGGTCGCTGAGGAGTACTGCTCAGAGTTTAGGAGATGGGCCACTAACACTCAGTGGAATGACCCTGCACTTAGAAGTCAATTGGTGCAGGGTTTGTCTCCAAAGTTGCAGGATACTCTAGCGCAGTACGCCGCCCCCAGGTCGCTGGAGGCCGCCATGTCCCTTGCCATCCGGGTGGATAGACGCCTCAGGGAAAGACATATACAAAAAGTGCCCCCTGATGTCCTCACTAGGGAGGAGGACCCACCAGTGCAGATGGAGGAACCCAGACAGCCCAGTGTTGTTGATACAAAAAAGGGGGTGTCTGCGGCTCGTCGTGGTGGGGGATATGCTTTTCCTGTGGGAAGCCTGGCCATTTTATGAGAGCCTGCCCAGTTCATGCCAAGTCTCCAGACGAACCTATGCAAGTAGGAGGAGCTAGTTTGTATTTGGAGCTGCCCACGGTTCGGGGAGTGGTGTCGGCATGTTTGTACTGTGGGCAGACTGGTCATGTCCTGAAGGCTTGCCCATTGCGCGCCCAATTATCTGTGCCATCTGAGAAGCCGCATTCCCCTGGTCGCTTGGAGGGAGGCGACCAAGGAGTATACATTTCCTCCATTTTGCCCTCCCAAGGTACCATGTCAGCAGAGGTCTTGGCTGGCGGAGTACCGGAGGTGATACCAGTGCTTGTGGACAGCGGAGCAGGAGTCAGTCTGGTGGATGCTTGCTTTGCTTGCTTGACTCATGGTCTGAGGTGTAGGACGCTAGCCCAGCCTATAAGCGTCCAGGCCATAAACTCTGTTCCACTGAGCCAGGGGAGCTTGACCAAGGTCGTAGAGAATATGCATCTCCGTATAGGACATCATGAGGAGTCCTTATCGTGCTACGTCTTGGAGGGAATGTTAGTACCTATTGTTTTAGGCCTCCCTTGGCTGAAAAGACACAACCCGGTAATAGATTGGCGGGCGAGGGAAGTGGTCAGCTGGGGGCATTCGTGTAAGGGCTGCTGCCTAGGAACCACTGTCTCTGCCGTCTCTCTTCCACGGACCCCTTCCTCTCCGGTGAGAGCAGCAGATGTGCTGCAGGAGAGTAGGGGCAAGTCTCAACCCTCGCCATTGGCCAACCCCGGGAGGCACAGACCTCGTGGTGGAAGGGATTGGAGGGTGGTGTGCCCCTTGGTGAAGTGCGGGGGTGTGAGTGTGGTGACACAGGGGGACGCCTCTGTTGTCAATCCCAGAAAGAGTTCTCCAAATGGTGACAAACGAACGAGTGGCAATAAACGTTCTGGTCCGGATCTGTGTGTGAACGAGCGTGTATGGGTGGCCACCAAAAAACATCCAGTGGAAGTGTGTTGTGGAGTATTACCAGCTTATACCAAACATACCAAACATGCACATACATAACTCATTCCCCAGGTCAGCGCTTCGGAGATGTGTGGTGCCTCCAGAAACGTTGCCAATACCAGCGGGCTCATTTGTCATCAACCTGACGTGCAGGCAGTTGCTGGGGTGAACTCTGGGTCTGGGCTTCCGCGCTGTAGGTGGTTCCCTGATGGGGAGGGGTCTTGAGGGTCCAGAGGCCCCTCATTAAGGGGAGGGTACTGTCATGATCCATGCGGGATCAGGACAGATAAAAGCACAGGTAACCTTTTTTTTCTCAAGCTGTGCTTAGAGATGTTTTGGCCCCCATTGGCCATTTGGATTATTGCACTGTGGTGTCGTTTGTTCTAAGTTTGCCCCCGGTGGTGGTGAGCGTCATTGCACTCTGTTTCTTTAGTTAAGTGCACATTTATAAGGCAGGTGTGATTGCTGGCTCTGCTATAAAAGAGTCACAGGTGTTGCAATCAGTGTTGGTGATAGTATTCATTTCAACCATCCTTGGTGGAGGAAGGAGCTGGAGTACGTTCCTTGCAGCACTGTCTTAGCCCTGGTGTGGAAGGAGTCATAGGGGATTTCCTTGTAGCTCTGACAAAGCTTGGTGGCAGCATTTCAGGAGGAGAGCTGCATTCTGGTGGTGGGCTCTGTTGCCGGGAGCAAGTGCACAGAGTAAAGCTAAGTGGTGTTCCCCTGTTTGTGTTTTCCCTTCATGTGTATTAGTACAGCGGTGGGGCCAGTGCCTGCGCCACCCAGCTCCCTAGCAAGGTATAGGTGTAGGGTGTGCTAGGGTGACAGGTATCCTGAGCGGCGCCGGGTGCGGAACCGGCATAGGGAACGTTAGGAGCGTTTAGGGACACTGACTCAGGGGAGTGCAGGAGGTCTCCACGTCCCCTTTCCCTATCGCAGGGCCCACCGTTGTAACTGTGTTCCCTCCCCCTTGTCTTGTTGTTTACAGTTACCGGCCTGCGGGCCGTGTCACACAAGACAGCTTCACTTGCCGCATCTTGTTGCTTCAGTTACCGGCCTGCGGGTCGCGTCACACAGGACGGGTCCACGTGACACCAAGGAGTTTATTAAAGCAAAGAAGTGGAATATTCTGGAATGGCCAAGTCAGTCACCTGATCTCAACCCAATTGAGCATGCATTTCACTTGTTAAAGACTAAACTTCAGACAGAAAGGCCCACAAACAAACAGCAACTGAAAACCACCGCAGTGAAGGCCTGGCAGAGCATCAAAATGGAGGAAACACAGCGTCTGGCGATGTCCATGAGTTCAAGACTTCAGGCAGTCATTGCCAACAAAGGGTTTTCAACCAAGTACTAGAAATGAACATTTTATTTACAATTATTTAATCTGTCCAATTACTTTTGGTCCCTTTAAAAACAGGGTGGCCCATGTTAAGCAGCTGAAACTCCTAAACCCTTCATCCAATGTTAATGTGGAGACCCTCAAATGAAAGCTGAAAGTCTGAACTTCAACTGCATCTGAATTGTTTTGTTCAAAATTCATTGTGGTAATGTCTAGAACCAAAATTAGAAAAATGTTGTCTCTGTCCAAATATACAGTATATGGACCTAACTGTATCTCCCGGAAACTGTTGGACCAGGAGAGGGCATACACCAGAATAGAAACAGAATGCTTGGCCATAGTCTGGGCCCTAAAATAATCTGCAGCCCTACCTCTTCAGCAAGGAATTCATGGTCATCACTGACCACAATCCTTTAAGTTGGCTAAATTGGACTGCTGGATGTTTACTCAGATGGAGTCTGGCCTTACAGTCCTCCATAAAAAGGGTAAAGATCATGGAAATGCTGATGGACTGTGCCGACAAGTAGAGAAGGATGACCAGAAGCCTATCACATCTGGAAGCCCCATCAACAGCGACCCACTACAGGATCCAGCAGTCTTCTGGACTCATTAAGTAGGAGGAGCAATGTGACGACATAGGATTTCTTCTTAATTATGCCTGACGTAAATTCAGTAGGCGAGGAATCATACACTGTCGTCTGAAGTATTGACTTCTTGTAGGTTAAACTGATATTTCTAAATGGATGAATGGCTTGTGTTTTGCATCTTATATCAGCTCCTACAACTTACTCTTTGTTATCTTTACAATACAGTGATATAGGGTCATTGAACATTGTTGTTTGCTGATATGTTGATTACATATTGTTCAGGCCAGGCAGTTTGTTGACTTGCAAAACAGAGGAAGAAAAACTATGCAAATAGATTACACAATCGAACAATGCACGTTAACTTCATTCACATCTTTCCGTTGACCTCAGGATGCTGGTTGAAGGACAGTTGTGTACTATATAAGGAGAATATTTTCCTCTTTCCAAGAGACTCTACAGGATGTCAGCTTAGGGGCTCTGTAATTTGCACCATCTTGGAAATTTTGTTGGGACTGTTCTATGTGTTATTACACGTGTTAGTGGTTCAATAAATTCTTGCCACACAGTTTTACCCTCGCCCTGTGTTGTCTGAGTAGTGTTCTGCCCACGAGAAGAGAAAGCAGGTGTTCAGTCTTTCTAAAGACAGCCGGGTAGTATGCAGCACGGTAGTGCTGAAAAAATTAAAATATAACTTTTAATAATTCCTTTAAAAAGACCAATGGTCTAATGAAACCAATGAAACAAAAAACAAACATATGCTCAAGAGATGTAGAACTGAACAACTCTATGTGGGAAGAGTATATTCCACATCAGCAGGGCCTTTCACCCTTGCTGAAGTTTCCCCCTAGAATATTTAATTCCAATCACCTGAAAAACAGAAGTGCACATGTGCTGGCAAACATAGTTCCGGTACATGAACAGGAAGTACCTGTGTCGGTGCATGACACTCCTGTTTTTTGGCTTTGCCCATATTTGGGCAAAGCATACTGCGCAAGTGCAAAGCGCAATATTTCTGAGCAGGCGCGAGATGTCGCATGGCGCAAGAGGTGTTATCCATGAAGTAGGATGGCGACCAATAGGAGTGATGTAGAGACCCAAAACCAAGCCTATCGGACTAGACTGAGATTTTCATACAGCGCAGGATAAATTAAAAAGATTTTTCGTGAGTATACAAGGGGAGACATGGGGTTATATAAGGATTTAAGGAATGCAGCACAGACGCTGAATAAGGTGATATTTTTAGCTTCTATCTCACAAAACTGGTGACAGGTTCCCTTTAATTATGTCAGAAGTATTTTACAGTAGGTCAAGAGGCATAAGCCATTGTTCATATGAGCCTGAATATTGACTCTTGAATTGATGTTTGTTACAGCTTATTGTGCTGCTATCCTTGTAGGACAGGGTCACAGGGTAATTGAATAATCAATTTTTGCTAATATGTTGATTATCCATTGTACAGTCCATGCAGCTTGTTGACCTGCAAACATGGAAGGACAAACTATGCAGATTGATTGAATACTGGAAGAATGAGAGATGGCCTCATCCCAACTTCCCCCTGACCTATGGATGATGGCATGGAGGACAAATGTGGGTATAAAAAGTAACCTCTATCCTTCTGCAGAGATACACTACAGAACAGCAGCCAGGACACCAAGGCTCCAACCAGAGGAATACATATTTGACACTCTACAGGATGCCAGCTTAAGGGACCACGCTCCAGCTGGAGGAATAAAAATCTGATGCATTGACCATCACTGAACCCATGGCGACAGTTGGAGAAGCTAGGTTGGGATAATCTGGTCAACTGAAGCCAGAGAAGCCAGGATGGTATAATCCGGCCACCTAGCACCACGGAGACATTTGGAGAAATCAGGTTGAGACAATCAGGTTACCTGGCCACGTACCTCAATAGACTGGCAGCTCCCTAAGCTTGTTACGTACGCTGTGGGTGCCCGCCAAAAGCAGTGGTTCAATAAAGCATTGCCACACTGTTACCCTCACCCTGTGTTGTCTGAGTAGTATTCTGCTCATGGGAAAGGAGTATGAGCGTTCAGTGGGATGAGCCCTGATCCTTGCGGTCTTTATAAAGACAGCCAGGCCAGCTGCCCACTGACTCTCGTGTCTCCATAACTGTCTATAGGGGAAGCATTATGGGTGTAATATATATATAATGTATAGAGTGTGAAAAGTCATATAATACTTAAGGTTTGGGACTAGGCCATAGTGGGAGGGATAAACCCCAATACAAAGGGACTGCTTCCTGATAGGAGTCAGGTAGAGAAGTAGAGTCACCAAGGTCATGCTCAAGTGCAGTAGGCTGCTAGCAGCAGCAAGGATCTATCTTTCAGGCAGTGGGAGGCCTACTAGAATCCTTTGCGGACATTCCTGCAATGTCCGGAGCTCGAGACCAAGTACAGGTACTAGGATGTGTGCCACTGCCTAATCTTCTGGCTTACAGGAGATGATGGACGTGAAACTGCTTGATGGGAAGTTAATGGATCACTGGTGTACTGCGGGACTGGATGGTAAATCCCTGAGGCTGAAAAAAAAAACCAGTAAATGTAGGGATAGACTGAGAGGAGCAGTTAGTAATGCTGGAAACGTAGTCTGCAAAGGAATCAAGGAATAAGAAGCCCCATACTGCGTGTTACAATCTGATAAACTTGAACTGTCCAGTAAACTTTTGGTTGTTAAAACGAACCATGTATCCCTTGATCAATACTCGGCGGCTCCTGAAGATGGAGGTCTGGAGACGGTGGAGGCCTGTGGCCTAAAAGTGAGTGTGATACAGCCCACACATGATATATGCTCGGCGGCTCCTGAAAATGGAGGTATGGAGACGGTGGAGGCCTGTGGCCTACAAGTGAGTATGATACACCCCAAACTTGACAGAACATTGGGACTGGGACTCCATTTTCATGTAAAGTGCCAAGGTGTTATGAACCAGCAGCTCACCCGCTGTCACATTACACATTAATGGAGGAAAAGAGCTGTAGAGTGAGAACATGTGGAGATACCATGCTGCAGGACATCTATCACCAGGAGAACTTCTAGGTCTACAAGCATCAGTCCAGCCTAGAAGAGGATCCATGTCTCCGATCGTGAACATCCACCATCGGGGAATGGAAGATTTCTCACACTGGGTCTACAAGTGTCAGTTCAGCTTAGTGAGGAAGCAAAGAAGCTGTAGAGGTAACATGGTAGAATGTCCACAACTCAGTCATGAAGACTTCTACTAGGTCCACAAACATTAGTCCATCTTGTGATTCTCCAGCTGTTCTGTAGCTGCGACCGTCACCATGCCATGACACAGATAATAAAATCACGGACACATGGTGGATGCTGAGATGTTTAATAGCTGGAAAGACAAAGCGTAGTACACAATCTATAGAGAAGAGCGGTAGTGTGACACTCAAACCCATACGTGATGGGAAACGAGACCCCTGATTGTCAGCTCTCCTATCCTGGGCACCAGAAGATGGGAAGATGAGCGGAATTGAGCAAGGACAGGCCAAACCTTGGCTAATAATGAGGCTCTAGTATTGAGTAGTATTAATGACCAGATGGAGCAGAGTATGGCTGGTTTTGCATCGTCCCCACACAGCAGCGATGTGGATAGCTTTTGGGTTTGTGTTACATCTGTATTTCTAGACTCCGTTGACTTCTTTGAGATTCTGTCTGCATTACCCATCAGAAAAGGAGAAGTAGAAAGAGAACCATCAGATCTACCCTTATAATTGGAAATCTACTGAAGTAACGAGGACTGGATCTCCAGCCAGGTGATCATCATCTTCTATGTGGATGGAAGCTTCTGGTTGGGACTCAAAAGTTTTCTCTTTGGGGGCAGTTTCTCAGGGTAAAGGACCACCCTAAGCATGGAGATGTTGATGGTGATCAACATAGTCTTGCTGATGTAAACATGTTATGGTCAGGGATTTTGGACACTGTGTCTCCTGTAGAAGGAGTCATACATGGACGCATGAGTCTTGAGGTACACGTGGGGAGAAGGAGGACAATAGATTTTGAAGGTTTCATTTTCCAGCTGAAAAGGGAAAAACAAAGTATATATCAGAGTGCAAGTGTGTATAATACAGTTTATCATGCATATATCAGTGTGGAGGGGATATAAAAAGTCTACACGCCCCTGTAAAATGTCAGGTTTTTGTCATATAAACAAATCCTATTAAGAAGAATCATCTCATGACATTTTTCCACCTTTAATATTGCCCAGAAAATGTTGAAAATACAAAAAAAAATTGGTATTGGAGGCTGACAGCAACATTAAAGGAGCTGCAGGGATTTCTGGCTAGTCCTGGCTGTGTCCTGTATGTGACCACAATCGCCCATGATTTTCATATGTCTGGAGAGAAGGTTGGGGGGGATGTAATGGCAACTTACAATGTTCCTATAAGCATGTGTAGCTGTAGTAAGACACCTGGCTCCACAGGTGGTCCTGCACTTCAGCTGCAAGGACAGAGATAACACCCTCACTAGCTAGCTAGAATCCTGCTCCTACAGCAAGACCCCCTGTGGATCCAAATCATGCAGTCTGTTTTGTTCAGACCCCTAGAATTTGATAGGGAAAATATGGGCTTGTCGTGCACTCTGGCCACACACCGGTTACATTTTCATAAGATCTGGACCGGACTGAATACCTTCCAGGGTCTTGATCCGTTCTAGCACCTAGGGTATGGAGATACTTAAAACAGCTACTAGAAGTCATGTAGCAAAGGTGTGCTTGGCCTTAACATGTAGCAAGGGCCCGGCCAGATCCTATGGCGCCAGAACGGCCACCCTAGGACCGTTCAGAAAGGAGTTTTGCTCTTTCATAGGTTTTGGGAGATTTAGCTACAAACCTCCAGGGGAAGGGACTTAGGTTCAGTGCATGACAGCGCGGCAAACACTGCTTCTGATCGGCGGTGAAATCATCCCCGCCGGTCAGAGAGCCGCTGTTCCCATGCTGTCAAAAGACAGCGTGAGCGCCAAGGGTGGACATACCGCATGTGCAGCCGATGCAGCTGCACCAGGGACCAGAGGTGAAGGGGGGCTAATAATGAGGCAATTTGGACAGTTTCTCTAACCATGAAGCTTCAGGGGGGGGGCCTGGTTGCCCTCACGTGCGTCGGGCATGGAGCGATCCCTGCAGCTCCGCTGCCTATAGGAGAAAATGGCTGCGGAATGGAGCTGCAGGGACCTGTGCTCTGTATCCTGCGCACGCTTCCTGTCTGACACAGCAGCGCCGCTGTGCCGGAGAAGAAACTGCTGGCAACGGTGATGGGAAATGTGCCAAGAGGCGAGTGGTGCTCTGTGTGAGTGAAGTGTGTAGGAGGTGGGAGAGGACGATGATAATGGGGGTGGTGGGAAGGAGGCAATGATGTAGGAGGTGGAGAGGGCAATGATGATGGGGTAGTGAGGGAGAAAGCAATGATGGAGGTGATGGAAAGGGCAATGATAGGGTGGTTAGGAGGACATTTATGGGAGTGGTGGTGGAGGACAATGATGAAGGTGGTGGAGAGGGCAATGATGGGGGTGATGAAGGAGAAGGCAATGATGAGGTGGTGGGGGAAAACATGTTTTAGGTGTTGGAGAGGGCAATGATGGAGGTGGGGGAGAAGGCAATGATTGAGGTTATGGAAAGGACAATGATGTGGAGGGCAATTTTGGGAGTGGTGGTGGAGAGGGCAATGATGGAAGTGGTGGAGTGGGCAGTAACGGGGGTGGTGGGGAGAAGGCAATGATGGAGGTGGTGGGGGAAACAATGATTTGGGTGTTGTAGAGAGCAATGAAGGAGGTGGTGGGGAGAAGGCAATGATGGGGGTGGTGGAGGAGAAGGCAATGATGAGGGTCGTGGGGGAGAAGGCAATGATGGGGTGGTGGAAAGGGCAATGATAGGGGTGGTGGGGAGAAGGCAATGATGGAGAAGGCAATGATAGGGGTGGTGGGGAGAAGGCAATGATGGAGATGATGGGGGAGAACAATGATTGGAGTGGTGGAGAGGTCAATGATGGAGGTGGGGGAGAGGACAATGAGGGATGTGGAGAATTGGGATGGGAGAAAGGGGGACTTAGCTAACCTAAATGAATTCAAGTCTCCAGGTCCAGATGAATTTCACCCCAGAGTACTGAAAGAGATAGCAGAAGACATTTTTGAACCCCTCTCCATAATCTTTGAAAATTCTTGGAGAACAGGAGAAGTCCCAGAAGACAGGAGAAGAGCAAATGTTGTTCCTATCTTCAAAAAGGGGAAGAAGGTGGACCCAGGCAACTATAGGCCAGTGAGTCTGACTTCTATACCAGGAAAGATCTTTGAGCAAATTAATAAACAACATGTATGTACCTAGATAAGAATGAAGTGATTAACTAGAGTCAGCATGGGGTTGTAACTAATAAGTCATGTCAGACTAACTTAATTTCCTTCTATCACAGAATCACTGACTGGGTGGATCAGGGAAATGCTGTAGATATAGTATATTGTGACTTCAGAAAAGCATTTGACAAAGTATCTCACACAATCCTTATTGAAAAAAATGACTAAGTATGGAATGGACAAGGCAACTGTTAGGTGGATTCATAAATGGCTTAGTGATCGGACCCAAAGAGTGGTCGTAAATGGCTGCACATCCAGTTGGAAGAATGTCTCAAGTGGGGTACCACAGGGCTCTGTCCTGGGCCCTGTATTGTTCAACATCTTTTTCAATTATTTAAATGAAGGAATTGAGGGTAAACTGATTACATTTGCTGATGACACAAAGCTAGGAGGGATAGCTAATACTAGAGAAGACAGAGAGAGGATTCAAAGAGATATAAATAAACTGGAGCAGTGGGCAGCCACCAACAGAATGCATTTTTCCTTGTTAAAAACCAAAGTACTACATCTGGGCAATAAAAATGATAAAAGCATATACAGAATGGGAGGAATAGGGCTAAGCAACAGCACAGGTGAAAAAGACTTTGGTATACTAATAGATCATAAACTGAACATAAGTCAACAGTGTGATGCAACAGCAAAAAAGGCAAATGCAATTATAGGATGTATTAATAGAAGCATACAGTCTAGATCACGTGAAGTCATTATTTCCCTCTACTCCTCTTTGGTCAGACCTCATCTGGAATACTGTGTCCAGTTTTGGGCGCCACATTTAAAAAAAAAACAACACATCAACAAACTGGAGCAATTTCAGGAAGAGCGACCAGAATGGTGACCGGTCTGCAGACCCTGTCTTATTAGGAAAGGTTGCAGGATTTGGGATTGTTTAGTTTGCAAAAGAGAAGACTGAGAGGAGACTTAATAGCTGTGTACAAATATCTGAAGGGCTGTCACATTGTAGAAGGATCATCTTTATTATCATTTGCACAAGAAAAGACTAGAAGCAATGGGATGAAACTGAATGGGAGGAGACACAGATTAGATATTAGAAAAAAACTTTTTGACAGTTAGAGTGATCAATGAGTGGAACAGGCTGCCACGAGAAGTGGTGAGTTCTCCTTCAACAGAAGTCTTCAAACAGAGGCTGGACAGACATCTGTCTGGGATGATTTAGCGAATCCTGCTTTGAGCCGGGGGTTGGACCAGATGACCCAGGAGGTCCCTTCCATCTCTACCATTCTATGATTCTATAAGGGGAGGCATTGGTGGGATTCTGCGTGATCTCTGGTGTTATCCATCACATCCAGTCTTTAGGAGAGGATTACATGATGGAAACCTTTTCCTAAAAAGAGAATAATCCAGGCCTGGCAATGTGTAACCAAAACTTCCATCACATCGGCCAGAAGCAGGAAACGTGATCTGTTTGATGAGACCAAGCGGGAACTCTGTGGCCATAATCCCAGAAGAAGTAACGCCGACACCGGACATCTCCAGAAAGCCCCCATCCCCACAGTGAGGCATAGTGGAGGGCAGCATTTGTTTTTAAACAGATGGAACTTGGGCTTTAATCAAGGGGGAGGGGATTATGGACAGAACAAATAGACAGTTGATGGATAGATGGATAGAGCTAAATACAAGGAAATACTGGAGAAAAACCTTTTAGAGACCGGGGCACAGGTTCACCTTCCAGCAGGACAACAACCCTCAACATCCTGCCAGAGCTACAATGGAGGGTTTAGATCAGAACAAATTCATGTGTGTGAACGGCGCAGTCACCGTCCAGACCCAAATCTAAGAGAATCTGCAACAAGATATGAAAATCACTGATCACAGACGTCTCCATCCAATGTCACGGAGCGAGAGCGCAAAGAAGGGGCAAAATGTCACCTCTAGATGTGCAAAGCTGGAGAGACAGACCCCAAAAAAAGACTGCAGAGAAAGGTGGGAGAGACAGACCCCAAGAGACTGCAGCAGAGAAAGGTGGGAGAGACAGACCCCAAAAGACTGCAGAGAAAGGTGGTAGAGACAGACCCCAAAAGACTGCAGCAGAGAAAGGTGAGAGAGATGAACCCCAAAAGACTGCAGCAGAGAAAGGTGAGAGAGATGAACCCCAAAAGACTGCAGCAGAGAAAGGTGAGAGAGATGAACCCCAAAAGACTGCAGCAGAGAAAGGTGGGAGAGACAGACCCCAAAAGACTGCAGCAGAGAAAGGTGGAGAGACAGACCCCAAAAGACTGCAGAGAAAGGTGGGAGAGACAGACCCCAAAAGACTGCAGCAGAGGAAGGTGGGAGAGACAGATCCCAAAAGACTGCAGCAGAGGAAGGTGGGAGAGACAGATCCCAAAAGACTGCAGCAGAGGAAGGTGGGAGAGACAGACCCCAAAAGACTGCAGCAGAGAAAGGTGGGAGAGACAGACCCCAAGAGACTGCAGCAGAGAAAGGTTGGAGAGACAGACCCCAAGAGACTGCAGCAGAGAAAGGTGGGAGAGACGGACCACCAAGAGACTGCAGCAGAGAAAGGTGGGAGAGACGGACCCCAAAAGACTGCAGCAGAGGAAGGTGAGAGAGATGAACCCCAAAAGACTGCAGCAGAGAAAGGTGGGAGAGACAGACCCCAAAAGACTGCAGCAGAGAAAGGTGGAGAGACAGACCCCAAAAGACTGCAGCAGAGGAAGGTGGGAGAGACAGATCCCAAAAGACTGCAGCAGAGAAAGGTGGGAGAGACGGACCCCAAAAGACTGCAGAGAAAGGTGGGAGAGACAGACCCCAAAAGACTGCAGCAGAGAAAGGTGAGAGAGATGAACCCCAAAAGACTGCAGCAGAGAAAGGTGGGAGAGACAGACCCCAAAAGACTGCAGCAGAGAAAGGTGGAGAGACAGACCCCAAAAGACTGCAGAGAAAGGTGGGAGAGACAGACCCCAAAAGACTGCAGCAGAGGAAGGTGGGAGAGACAGATCACAAAAGACTGCAGCAGAGGAAGGTGGGAGAGACAGATCACAAAAGACTGCAGCAGAGAAAGGTGGGAGAGACAGACCCCAAGAGACTGCAGCAGAGAAAGGTGGGAGAGACAGACCCCAAGAGACTGCAGCAGAGAAAGGTGGGAGAGACGGACCACCAAAAGACTGCAGCAGAGAAAGGTGAGAGAGACGGACCCCAAAAGACTGCAGCAGAGGAAGGTGGGAGAGACAGACCCCAAAAGACTGCAGCAGAGAAAGGTGGGAGAGACAGACCCCAAAAGACTGCAGCAGAGAAAGGTGAGAGAGACGGACCCCAAAAGACTGCAGCACAGAAAGATGGTAGAGACAGACCCCAAAAGACTGCAGCAGAGGAAGGTGGTCCTAGAAAATATTAACTCAGGGGGGGCTGAAAACTAATGCACGGCACAGAAGGAGGCCAGGACGAGGCTCACAGACTCACACACAGCTTGTGGCAGTCGTTACATGGGACTTCCGGTCAGTCAGGAGTAGGGTCTCGCGATGGCGGATCAGGACCGGAGCAGCGCTGGGAAGAGCTGGAGATGTCGGCTGGTGGGTATAAGTATGGGGCAGGGGACTTCCATTAATGCCACCACTCAGGACTGAAATAGAAAACTAATGCTGGATTGGTGCTTTCAGGGGTGTGTAGACTTTGTATATGCACAACATATATTGGAGGGCATCAGTGTACATATCAGTATATACCAGGGGGCATCATCATCCTCCATGGTGGAGGTCTCGCGTTACCTGGGAGCGTGAAGGATTCCTCCGACTCGGGATCCGGAGCTGGAAAAAAAAAAATACAGGGGTGATCGAGGCGATTGGATTAGGGGTCATGTGACCCGCCACAGACTCCACCGTCTTTTAGGCTCTTACTTTCTTTGGACTCCAGAGACTCCGCCGGGATATCGAGGACGGGACCTACAAGAGAAAACGGTGCAGTGTAACGAAATGTCGCCACCGCCATGTTACCGCCATGTCAGGGGCGCCGATTCACAGATCTCAGCTTCCGGTCAGTGAATGGGAGCAGAGGATAGAAACCTGCAATGACCTAGTCCTGCTCACACAGCTGGCGGTTTGTTACAATGTAGCAGCAATCAGCACTCTATACATAAAGGCTGTTATTTGGGGGGGGTGACATTGCCCCGCGGCTCGGCGCTCAAGCACACTGCGCCACCCAGTGGACACAAGATAGAGTGGCAGGGAATTTTCTAGGGTCGCTCTCAGGTCTTTGGAATGTGAGGATGAATCCTACAGTAGTGTTCAAAATAGCTGTGATCAGAATCCCGAGTCACTCCCAAAATAATAGCCGTGATCAGAATCCCGAGTCACTCCCAAAATAATAGCCGTGATCAGAATCCCGAGTCACTCCCAAAATAATAGCCGTGATCAGAATCCCGAATCACTCCCACAATAATAGCCGTGATCAGAATCCCGAATCACTCCCACAATAGCCGTGATCAGAATCCCGAATCACTCCCACAATAATAACCGTGATCAGAATCCCGAGTCACTCCCACAATAATAGCCGTGATCAGAATCCCGAGTCACTCCCACAATAATAGCCGTGATCAGAATCCCGAGCCACTCCCACAATAATAGCCGTGATCAGAATCCCGAGTCACTCCCAAAATAATAGCCGTGATCAGAATCCCGAGCCACTCCCACAATAATAGCCGTGATCAGAATCCCGAGTCACTCCCAAAATAATAAGTGATCAGAATCCCGAGCCACTCCCACAATAACAGCCGTGATCAGAATCCCGAGTCACTCCCAAAATAATAGCCGTGATCAGAATCCCGAGTCACTCCCAAAATAATAGCCGTGATCAGAATCCCGAGTCACTCCCAAAATAATAGCCGTGATCAGAATCCCGAGCCACTCCCACAATAATAGCCGTGATCAGAATCCCGAGTCACTCCCAAAATAATAGCCGTGATCAGAATCCCGAGCCACTCCCACAATAACAGCCGTGATCAGAATCCCGAGTCACTCCCAAAATAATAGCCGTGATCAGAATCCCGAGTCACTCCCAAAATAATAGCCGTGATCAGAATCCCGAGTCACTCCCAAAATAATAGCCGTGATCAGAATCCCGAATCACTCCCACAATAATAGCCGTGATCAGAATCCCGAATCACTCCCACAATAGCCGTGATCAGAATCCCGAATCACTCCCAAAATAATAACCGTGATCAGAATCCCGAGTCACTCCCACAATAATAGCCGTGATCAGAATCCCGAGTCACTCCCACAATAATAGCCGTGATCAGAATCCCGAGCCACTCCCACAATAATAGCCGTGATCAGAATCCCGAGTCACTCCCAAAATAATAGCCGTGATCAGAATCCCGAGCCACTCCCACAATAATAGCCGTGATCAGAATCCCGAGTCACTCCCAAAATAATAAGTGATCAGAATCCCGAGCCACTCCCACAATAACAGCCGTGATCAGAATCCCGAGTCACTCCCACAATAATAGCCGTGATCAGAATCCCGAGTCACTCCCACAATAATAGCCGTGATCAGAATCCCGAGTCACTCCCAAAATAATAGCCGTGATCAGAATCCCGAATCACTCCCACAATAATAGCCGTGATCAGAATCCCGAGTCACTCCCACAATAATAGCCGTGATCAGAATCCCGAGTCACTCCCACAATAATAGCCGTGATCAGAATCCCGAGTCACTCCCACAATAATAGCCGTGATCAGAATCCCGAGCCACTCCCACAATAATAGCCGTGATCAGAATCCCGAGTCACTCCCAAAATAATAAGTGATCAGAATCCCGAGCCACTCCCACAATAATAGCCGTGATCAGAATCCCGAGTCACTCCCAAAATAATAGCCGTGATCAGAATCCCGAGTCACTCCCAAAATAATAGCCGTGATCAGAATCCCGAGTCACTCCCAAAATAATAGCCGTGATCAGAATCCCGAGTCACTCCCGATCTTTCTCCTAGTTGTTTTCTGGCATCGCTCGCTGTTATCTATATAGTTTATAACTTTACAGAAAATAACACATAATGACCATTGTGCGCTGTAATAATCAGCGGCGTCTGCTTTTGTCTTTTTATACTTTTGTGTGGATTTATCTTTCCTGTGAATCACTCACCTAGTCCAGTCAAAATACGGTTTGACCCGGAACAAATTCCAAGAAAGCGTTTTATGATTTTTTTTATTACTATTATATGTGGGGAACAACATATTACAAGTTTTCCAAAAATTGATCACCACAAAGGTCCTACCTATGACGTCATAAGACGATGACAGCCATCGCACTAAAAATAACGAATATTTCCCTATTTCAAAGCTGTAGCTGTAGGTTACAGAAGAGTTTGCATACTATATATTTTCATATAACAATTTTTATACAAAGTTTTATACTAACTACATGAACAGGCGAGGTCATGACGTCATCAATGACGTCATGACGTACAAGTACATTTCTAGAAATTATAGAATTAATACACAGTGCATTTTAAGACTTACTTCATCACTGAATAAGCGTGTCAGGTCAACAGTCACTATTTTCATCATCAGACACGGCTTCCTCACTCATATTGTCACAATGCCCTTCTTGATATGGTCCGCATACCCGTGAACAGGTAAGTCCGTGTCTTTTGCAAGTGCACCGAAGTGTACTACAACCACGAGAACAACTGCAGTGAATTATTTTCAGAAGTGTTTCTGGCGCGGGTGAAGTATTCATCACCACTGGAACTAGACTATTGTTCTGCAATTCCCATCCCCATTCAGTAGTGTCCATGGCCTCACCATTGTCCATCCAAAGCATCACTTGGAGGTAACTCCGAAGGGCATGATACTTCGTTGCAGAGGAGGCCGGTGGCAGTCGTTCAGGTGTAACAAAGATTTTGGCTGAACCCACTTTTTTGCAGAGAGTAGAATACCTCATTACAGACAGATTGTCCAGGTTTGCCCCCGAACAATGCCACCATCGCTTTACACCCAGCGTCTTCAATCTCAGCTCTGTTTTTGTTAGGTGTGGAAAAGATTTTAGCACAGCTATTTAAGACCGAGTCTCCCTTCAAAACCTTGTGTAGACCGAGTTTTTTTCCGATTCCAAAAACCGCGGAAGTGGTATTGCAACCCGTGAATGCATGAAGGACCAGAAGACTGCTGCAGACATGGTTTCCCAGGAACTTCTTCATAACCTTAATGTCGCATACTGTTGCAGGACTCCCTTTATCCGAGTAGAAATAAAGCTTGTTGCCATCGCTGGTTGACGCGTGATGAAGTAACAACACCAAAAGATCTGTATCTTCACCAATGAGACTAGTACTTTTGTTGGATGACATTGACACTGCTGCTTTAACAATCTCCACATCTGCATCCCCCTCTGATTGTATTACGTGGCAACCTCTGTCATTCATGCGCTGTGAAACGAGATTGATAAGAGACTGTTTGTTCTCCACATTCGAAAGAAAGTCCTCCTTTTTCCCGACAAATTTTGTTCCTTCAGCAATGTTCACTTTGTTACTTGTTCATTTTTTGTGCCGTCGCTGATGGGTAATGTCCTTAGTGTTTGGTCCTCCAATGTAACCATCAAATACTATCGTAGCCTTACCATAGTGCTTTAGTCAAAGAGGAGATCCCAAGAGGGAAAAAGACACCAGATTCCCGCGCTACTATATTTCAACCATCAAATAGAGGAAATCCAGTAGATTGTAGAAATTGGTTCCAATATCAGTACTTTATTTATGGTACATACAGAGACAACGCGTTTCGAGGTCCATTCAGTGACCTCTTCTTCAGGTCGAATGTACAGGAATCTATGGAAGACTGATGGCATATCATCTTCCAGAGTGGTCATAGACTGGAGGTAAAGGTAGGCGACCTTCACATAGTTCCCATGCCCAGCAGCTGCAAGAATGGGCAAAAATTCAGCTACAGCATGATGGTGCATCAGCCAGGATCCTGTACGATCGGCCTCGATAAGCTCCCTTGCAATTCCAACCATCTGTTGGTAATTCAGCCATAATTTACTGGTGCGAGAGTGAGTGGATAATCCGTTTCTTTTGGTGGACAAGAGGTGGACAATTTCACTAAGGCAGGTAGAAGTGTGACCGAATTCAAGTCACTCTCCCCTGTCAGTGTCCGAGCATACAACTGCTCAAGTTCTTGCAACAGGTCTGCAAAACCGGGATGGTCGCAAAGTACTTTGTCTGCAACTTGCTGAGTAAGACACTGATCAAGGAGGAGATGGCAACAAACTGCACACTGAACTGCCTGCCAGTCATGATGTGTTGCACAGCATTGTCACGGTAAATTGTTCCCAAGATCTCTTTGATTCCACTCCCATCCATCATCGTTCCTATGGCCCCATAAGATTCATCAATGTGTGGAAGCTCCCGAGCATCAGGACAACATCTCGAACCGGGCTGTCTTCTGACGCTTTCCAGTAGAGTGGCTGATCGAATGTAACAACTGCAGCGGATCGGTGTTTATCAGCAAGGTTGCACAGATACTCAAGAGTTGAGACGATGCATGACTTGTCTCCGGAATACATGTCAATGATGGGCAGGAAGATTACCGAAGACAACCCCGGATGCTAACAGTCTTTATGTAGCATGTGCATCGTTCCATTCCAGCTCGGTGCAGGCTGTTTGAAGCGTAAATACATCTCCCACAGTACATCAACACGATGGTCAATGGCGTCGAGAAATGGCAAGGGCTTGAATTTTATGTTTCGGCGAGTGTGTTTTGCGAAACGGTATTCCCTTATATCAACTCTGCTTTGTTCAACTATCTCCAAGTCCGCAGTCTTCCATCTGAGAACAGTGCGACTGACCTTCCTTCCTGGAGTCACAGTAGCTACCATCCCCATGCCGTGGAACGTCCCCTTCCCATCTAACGTGATGATATTATGATCGACGTTGTCCGCAGCGAACAGCAGTGCCGTATCCAGTCTGTCTATGGTACCACCGAGTACATCCTGGCCAACAGAAGCGGCAGCGGTTTCCTCGAATCGCTGAACTTCCGAATATGATGAACAATATCCCATGGATGAGAGACTGTCTACAAGAAATCAAGACCTGAAATGATGATGGAGCTGGACTGCTAACCCAAGCTGCAATGGAGCTACTACAGCCCTGGGACGTACAGCCTGAACAACCAATTGTCCAATGCTTGCGACCTTCCTGTGAATGTCCTTTCCAATGAAGAGGGTTTCAAGCAAGCAAAGCAAACTCAGGGGGAGATAATCTAAGGCAGACTGACATTCAAGCGAAGAAGTCTTCGGATATTCATCGGTTGAAGCTGGGATCTTAGGCTTGATATCGCTCTTGATTAGTTTGGCCGCAGTCTCGATGATGGCTCTCTTCTGGGCTTCTTCATCCGTTTCCTGACTACGGAAATAGTCCCTCAGAATTATTCTGGTCTTTTCACGGAATGTTACAGTGTTAGGCAACCCTTCACACTCTGCTATGAATAGCGAATCGCCATACCTCTCCTCAAGCCTATTCCTCAGCCATTTATTACTATAGGCAGCACTGTCTCCTTCTACAAGATACTCCGTCATTTTCTTTGCAAGATCTGTGACAGTCAGTTGCTCTTCATCGTTGTCCTCGAGAAATGCACACATTCTCAAGAACGCTTGCTCTTGGTCCATGTTCATCGGCCTCCCTACCTTCCGCAGTTTCTTTGTAGTAGATCCACCACCATGACGCATAGGAATTCCGTAATTTGTCCCAAAGTTAATGTCACATGAACGATGATACAGACAGTCTGCAGCATGTAAGTCCTTCCCAAAGTACGCGATTCTCCCTTGAATGGTGATTGCCCGGTCATCATTACGCTGTTTGCAATATGAGAAGATGGACCTTACAAATCCATCCGTTTTAACAAAGCTATAGTCATCGAAATCACTACTAGATCTTGTCTTCACCACTTCATGTCCACAGAACAAACACTGCGTCGTGCTGTCATAGGATCCAGTAGACACCCGTGTGCCTCTCTTGGCAGGTGAACGATGAACGGAAGTAGCTTTCTTATGCAGGTCTATTTGCTTCTTGTAGTTCATACGACATCTCTTGTGCACCACTGCTCCAGCAGCTACCACCGTGCTAACGCCCCTCTCAGTACTGGCTTTATTGATCCCTTCAGCTCCTTTCGCACCAGTCACCACTCTTTCTCCGTCATCTTCTACTTCATGGCTGCATAAGGGGCAAGTTTCTTGACTTTCCATTATTCTCAGCTCTGTAAAAGAAGATAAATAAATCGTTAAATAATAAATATAATAATAGTAGTAATTGTAAAAGAAATATGATAGACACTGAAAGGCGAGTCGCATTTAACATTTTACAGCTTTGGCGGCCATATTCTTTGACGTCACATTTGGACCCTTTGTGGTAACCCTATCTTGGTAAACTTTTAGTATGTTTTTCCTTACATGTAATACTACCAAAAAAAACCGCTTTCTTGGAATATATTCAGGGTAAAGGATTTTTTTTTCGTATTTTGACTGGACTTACCTGATATTTCATTGTTACAGTTCTTTAGACTGGCTTCACATCCATGTTGCATGGAGTCACCACCTTCTGGCCGCTGTCTCCTGTTATTCCAGGCCGCTCGGACTACATCCTACAATTTTTTGGCATGTGCTGAATGTGCCTCAGAAATGGCATTTTATATGTCACCACAAGTGTCCCATTGAATTAAGGTCCAGGGATCGGGCCGGACGCTCCATAACCTCAACTTTCCTTTGCTGGAACCAAGATTATGCTGGTTTCCTGGTGTGTTCAGGGTTGTTGTCTTGGTGAAACCCCCATTTCAGGTGCAGATCCTCTTCAGTGTAAGGCGATATGACCTCTTCAAGGTAACGTGAGACTGTCTGTGATCATCCTGGAGCCGATCACTGGTAACGTGAGACTGTCTGTGATCATCCTGGAGCCGATCACTGGTAACGTGAGACTGTGATCATCCTGGAGCCGATCACTGGTAACGTGAGACTGTGATCATCCTGGGGCCGATCACAGGTAACGTGAGACTGTCTGTGATCATCCTGGAGCCGATCATTGGTAACATGAGACTGTCTGTGATCATCCTGGAGCCGATCATTGGTAACATGAGACTGTGATCATCCTGGAACCGATCATTGGTAACATGAGACTGTGATCATCCTGGAGCCGATCATTGGTAACATGAGACTGTGATCATCCTGGAGCCGATCACAGGTAACGTGAGACTGTGATCATCCTGGAGCCGATCACTGGTAACGTGAGACTGTGATCATCCTGGAGCCGATCACTGGTAACGTGAGACTGTGATCATCCTGGAGCCGATCACTGGTAACGTGAGACTGTGATCATCCTGGGGCCGATCTCTGGTAACCTGAGACTGTCTGGGATCATCCTGGAGCCGATTACAGGTAATGTGAGACTGACTGTGATCATCCTGCAGCCGATCACAGGTAACGTGAGACTGTGATCATCCTGGAGCCGATCACTGGTAACGTGAGACTGTCTGTGATCATCCTGGCGCCGATCATTGGTAACGTGAGACTGACTGTGATCATCCTGGAGCCGATCACTGGTAATGTGTGACTGTCTGTGATCATCCTGGAGCCGATCACTGGTAACGCGAGACTGTGATCATCCTGGAGCCGATCATTGGTAACATGAGACTGTGATCATCCTGGAGCCGATCATTGGTAACATGAGACTGTGATCATCCTGGAGCCGATCACAGGTAACGTGAGACGGTCTGTGATCATCCTGGAGCCGATCATTGGTAACGTTAGACTGTCTGTGATCATCCTGGAGCTGATCACAGGTAATGTGAGACTGTCTGTGATCATCCTGGAGCCGATCACTGGTAACGTGAGACTGTGATCATCCTGGAGCCGATCACTGGTAACGTGAGACTGTGATCATCCTGGAGCCGATCACTGGTAACGTGAGACTGTGATCATCCTGGGGCCGATCTCTGGTAACCTGAGACTGTCTGGGATCATCCTGGAGCCGATTACAGGTAATGTGAGACTGACTGTGATCATCCTGCAGCCGATCACAGGTAACGTGAGACTGTGATCATCCTGGAGCCGATCACTGGTAACGTGAGACTGTCTGTGATCATCCTGGCGCCGATCATTGGTAACGTGAGACTGACTGTGATCATCCTGGAGCCGATCACTGGTAATGTGTGACTGTCTGTGATCATCCTGGAGCCGATCACTGGTAACGCGAGACTGTGATCATCCTGGAGCCGATCTCTGCTAACCTGAGACTGGGATCATCCTGGAGCCGATCACAGGTAACGTGAGACTGGGATCATCCTGGAGCTGATCATTGGTGGATCCTTTGCCATTCCGGCTGTTCTTCCATCCATTACAATAGTCATCTTCCGCTTTTGTCCACGTGTCTCCAGTTTGGCTTTCCATTACAAAGCATTGGCGATCATTGTAGCTGATCGGCCGATCATTGTCTGCTCGTCTTTATAAGTTTCACCTTCTACAATCAGCTTTGTAATCCCAGTCCGCTGTTCTTCTGAACAATCTCTGGAGTGACCCGTATTTCTCGGGCTTTCTAGGAGAAACTCCTCTACACCATGTCCTGGCTTCACCATTAGGGCTCATACTCACTTGCGAGAAATGCGGACGAGTGCAATCCGATAAAAAAAATAAAAAAAATCGGATTGCACTCGGACCAATGGTATTCAATAGGTGACAACTCATTTGTGATTTTTTTTTCTCAGCCGAAATCAGACTGCTGCATATTACTGCGATTCTCGGACGAGACTCGCCAATGCAAGTCAATGGGTGTGAGGGGAAAAAAAAAAAAAAAAAAAAAAAAAAAAAAAAAAAAAAAAAAAAAAAAAATCGCACAGCACTGACACAATTATATCTATATATAATTCTGGACATGTATTTAATCAATAAATGATGTGGGGTCCCCCTATAATTTATAGACAGCAACACTATACTAATTGTATTTGTCAGTGACATGTATAGATATGTTTCTATTATTTCTAAACCCCGTCTTTCGGTGATTCCTTTGTATCCCCGCTAATACTGCTCCCACACACACGATACTCCATGTGAAAGGTAAACTTGCCCCTTCACCTCACATCCACGATTTGATCAAAAAATACAGGTTAAACATTCATTTCCATAAACCTGCAGAAAGACACAATGTCCTGCAGGTGGCGCCTCAGCCGGAAGACATTTGTTGGCCTCTACTTATCCGATCTCCAGATAGAAATCCCCGTCTGTGCTCATCAGCTCATGGAATACGGTTACCGCTGACCAGCCTGCTTTTTCTGAGATTGCCTGCGCCCCCGACGGCCAGTGTGCGACACCGTCACGCGGGCCAGGCTAGTAGAGTACAGTAATAGTATACATATGTTTATATTGCACAGTAAGATTGAACACAAGCCGATAATTCAATTGTCGCCTCTGTGAAATCAGTACAGACCTCGACCGATGGAGACACATTACACACAGTAACCGGTGCCCAACGGTCAGCTTTATATACAGTGTGTGTTACATTTGGGACCTGTATGAGTTTACTAAAAGAATGTATTCATGTATTTAATGTATTAATTCTTAAATTTAACACCTACAGCTCCAAAATGTTACACACACACACACACACACACACTACTAGCATTGTTAGTGAGGGACATATATAAGGTAACGGATATGCACTGGTTTACTTTATGTAGCCCGGGTCTCCAAGCCTGTCGGGTCCTGCACTGATTTCACAGAGGCCGACAATTGATGTATCGGCTATTCTGCTATCCATATCTCTACACTCCCCCGCCACCGCATTGAACTATAGCAATGATGGAGGAGAGTGTCAGCTGATGCTCCCTCTCCCATCATTCCCTGCTCTGCCTCTGACACGGCGGGTGTGTGATGATGTCATCGCGCTCTCACTGTGTGCCAGGCAGTGCAGCGCTGAGACAGGAGCCGAGAGCAGCGCGGGCACGAGGAGAGGTGAGGAGTGTGCTTTTTAATGTAACAGTGAGCACTGGACTATGGGGCCATTCTTGGGGGTGGAGGGTTGTGCTGTACACCATGGGGGGCTGTGCTGTATACCATGGGGGACTGGGCTGTATACCATTGGGGGACTGGGCTGCGCTATACACCATGTGGGCTGTGCTATATACTATGCGGGCTGTGCTATATACTATGCGGGCTGTGCTATATACTATGCGGGCTGTGCTATATACTATGCGGGCTGTGCTATATACTATGTGGGCTGTGCTATATACTATGCAGTTGTGCTATATACCATCCACCTCACCTCCGCCTCAAAACTGTTCCTTAACATACAATCCTCTGTCTCCAAACACAGACAGCCCCCTCATGCCCTCTCCTGCTCCCACCTGCTAACACTTTCTCTGCTCCTTCTCACTGCTGGTGATATCTCTCCAAATCCTGGTCCTCCTCACCACATTCCCACAGTCATTTCTACCTCCCATCCACGCTCTATCACAACCTTCCGTAACCTCTCCAACCTTATACCCATTCACCCAGCCCCCGCTTCCCCAGTCCCACTAACAGGAGCTCTGTGGAACGCTCGCTCTGTCTGCAACAAGCTTTCCTACATCCATGATCTTTTTGTTACTACCAAACTCTCCTTCCTCGCCATCACCGAAACCTGGCTCACCCCTTCTGACACAGCCTCTCCTGCTGCACTTTCGTATGGCGGCTTCCACCTTTCTCACACCCCCCGCCCCAGCAGCAAACATGGTGGAGGAGTTGGTTTTCTCCTGTCAGATACCTGCTCCTTCACCCCAATCCCACTGCCACCCTCTGTTACCCTCCCTTCCTTTGAGGTGCACTCTGTGCGCATCTACTCCCCCTCCAACCTCCAACTGGCTGTCATCTACCGCCCCCCAGGGCCAGCCACCACCTTCTTTGACCACTTCACCACCTGGTTACTTCATTTCCTTTCCGCGGACATCCCTACTATCATCATGGGCGACTTCAACATCCCCATTGACACTTCCCTCTCAGCTGCCACTAAACTTCTATCTCTCACTTCCTCCTTCGGCCTCACTCAATGGTCTTCTACAGCCACCCACAAAGATGGCCACACACTGGACCTCATCTTCACCCGCCTCTGCTCCCTATCTAACCTCTCTAACTCACCTCTTCCTCTCTCTGACCACAACCTGCTCACATTCTCCTCCCTCTTCACTCGATGTCTACAATCCCCACCCCACAAACTTTCACACCCTCGCAGGAATCTTAAACACCTTGACCTACACTCATTCTCCAAATCCCTCCTCCCTCTTACAGATATAAGTTCCTTACACAATGCGGATGACGCTGCCGCTCTATATAACACCACAATAGCTGTAGCTTTGGAATCCGCTGCCCCACTTACACATACCAAAACTCGCAAAATCAACAGACAGCCCTGGCACACCAGCCTGACCAAAGAGCTGAGGCGAGCTTCCAGGGCTGCTGAGCGCAGATGGAAAAGATCCCACTCCAACGAGCATTTCATCGCATTCAAACAGTCCCTCACTACTTTCAAGACCACACTCGCCACAGCTAAACAAACCTACTTCTCATCTCTCATATCCTCCCTGTCTCACAACCCTAAACAGTTATTCAACACCTTCAATTCTCTCCTCCGCCCCCCAGCACCTCCTCCCTCCCCACTCATCTCAGCTGAAGACTTTGCCTCATTTTTCAAGCAGAAAATTGATAACATCAGGGACAGTTTTGGTCAACAACCCCCAGAGCCCTTCCTCCCGACTTCCCAGCCCTCCACCTTCAAAACCAACTTCTCCACCATTACAGAAGATCGACTCTCCACTCTACTCTCAAGATCACATCTCACCACCTGTGCACTCGACCCGATCCCATCCCACTTCATCCCAAACCTCACCACAGTCTTCATCCCAACCCTAACCCATCTCTTCAACCTATCACTAACAACTGGTGTTTTCCCCTCAAGCTTTAAACATGCCTCCATCACACCTATCCTCAAAAAGCCCTCTCTTGACCCATCCTCTGTATCTAGCTATCGCCCTATATCACTTCTCCCATACGCCTCCAAGCTACTGGAACAACACGTCTACCTTGAACTGTCCTCCCATCTCTCTTCTTGCTCCCTCTTCGACCGCTTACAATCTGGCTTCCGGTCACACCACTCCACTGAAACTGCCCTTACTAAGGTCACCAATGACCTCTTAACTGCCAAGAGCAAGCGACACTACTCTGTCCTCCTCCTCCTGGACCTGTCGGCTGCCTTTGACACAGTGGACCATTCCCTATTATTACAGACCCTCTCATCCCTCGGCATCACAGACTTGGCCCTCTCCTGGATCTCATCATACCTAACAGACCGGACATTCAGCGTCTCCCACTCACACACCACCTCCTCACCTCGCCCCCTATCTGTCGGAGTCCCACAAGGTTCAGTCCTAGGGCCCCTGCTGTTCTCTATTTACACCTTTGGCCTGGGACAGCTCATAGAATCTCATGGCTTTCAGTATCATCTTTATGCTGATGACACACAGATCTACATCTCTGGACCAGATATCACCTCCCTACTAACCAGAATCCCTCAATGTCTGTCCACTATTTCATCCTTCTTCTCCACTAGATATCTGAAACTCAACATGGACAAAACAGAATTCATCATCTTTCCCCCATCTCACGTGACCCCCCCCTACGAACCTATCAATTACAGTAAATGACTGCCCACTCTCCCCAGTCCCACAAGCTCGCTGCCTCGGAGTAATCCTTGATGCTGATCTCTCCTTCAAACCACATATTCAAACCCTTTCCACTTCCTGCCGACTTCAACTCAAAAATATTTCACGCATCCGTTCATTCCTCACCCAAGAATCTGCAAAAACCCTAGTCCATGCCCTCATCATCTCTCGCCTTGACTACTGCAACCTCATGCTCTGCGGCCTCCCCTCAAACACTCTCGCACCCCTCCAATCTATTCTAAACTCTGCTGCCCGACTAATCCACCTGTCCCCCCGCTATTCCCCAGCTTCTCCCCTCTGTCAATCCCTTCACTGGCTCCCAATTGCCCAGAGACTCCATTACAAAACCCTAACCATGACATACAAAGCCATCCACAACTTGTCTCCTCCATACATCTGTGACCTCGTCTCCCGGTACTTTCCTGCACGCAACCTCCGATCCTCACAAGATCTCCTTCTCTACTCCCCTCTTATCTCCTCTTCCCACAATCGCATACAAGATTTCTCTCGCGCATCACCCCTACTCTGGAACTCTCTACCACAACATATCAGACTCTCACCTACCATCGAAACCTTCAAAAGAGCCTGAAGACCCACCTCTTCCGACAAGCCTATAACCTGCAGTAACCACCGATCGACCAAACCGCTGCACGACCAGCTCTACCCTCGCCTACTGTATTATCACCCATCCCTTGAAGATTGTGAGCCCTCGCGGGCAGGGTCCTCTCTCCTCCTGTACCAGTTATGACTTGTATTGTTTAAGATTATTGTACTTGTTTTTATGTATACCCCCCTCACATGTAAAGCGCCATGGAATAAATGGCGCTATAACAATAAATAATAATAATAATAATAATATACTATGCGGCTGTGCTATATACTATGCGGCTGTGCTATATACTATGCGGCTGTGCTATATACTATGTGGGCTGTGCTATATACTATGCGGGATGTGCTATATTGTTATGAATGAGTCACCGGAGGAGGAGAAAACAAAAATACAAGCTAAGTCCAGAAAACCGGAGAGGTTGGTATCTATCAGATTGCAGACCCCTGATCCTATTCACCACAACTAACAGTAGCCGTGGGGGGTTCCTACTGTGCCCTAGACCCCTCGTCACAGCCGGAGAACTACATAAGCCTAAAGAAAGAAAGGGGAAATCTAAACTGCCCCAGAGAAGACCCCAAAGCAATAGACAGCCCCCAACATGTATTGTCGGTGAAAAACAGATGAAAACACAAACACAGACAAAAAGACAGGCTGAGCAAACGATGGGGCCCAACTAACTAGATAGGACAGGACGGAAAAGATGCTGGCTGCAATCCGCAAAAAACCCTACAAAAATGTCCCAACCGTCTGATAGGCCCTGAAGTCGCTAGACTTCAAAATCACTATATCAGCACTCAAGTATATTCTGAAAACAGAGCAAAGAGATCAACTGATCAGAGACAAAAATGGAATTCAGCCAGTCCCAACCAGGACTGGCTGAATACAAACACTAAGGAAACCAGACAAAATCTCATGGAATAATAGCAGGGCAAAACTTAGCTTTTAGTAGACAGGAACTAAAACTGGATGCCAGAGCTCAGAGCCGAAAGGATCACCAGCAAAACCTGCAGGGCGTCGGCTGCCTTATATCCACTCAGAAATTCCAGTTGTCCAATCACACTCCGCCTGTTCAGATGACAGGTTCTTCCCATCCCAATCAATTTCACTACCTCTCTTCACCAGCAGAGGGAGTTCATCAGACATCAAAGGTGAAGGGGAAAATGAACTCACAACACTATATACTATGTGGGCTGTGCTATATATTATGCGGTTGTGCTATATACTATGTGGGCTGTGCTATATACTATGTGGGCTGTGCTATATACTATGCGGGATGTTCTATATACTATGTGGGCTGTGCTATATACTATGCAGCTGTGTTATATACCATGGGGTGTACATTATATTCTATGGGGGAGGCTGTGTTATATAATATGGGGGGGCTACATTATATTCTATGGGGAGGTGGGTTGTATTATATTCTATTTGGGGCTACATTATATTCTATGGGGTTTTTTATTATATTTATTATATTCAATGGGGGTGATTACATCATACTCCATGAGGGGGCTACATTATACTAACTATATGAGGAGGCTACATTGTATTCTATGGGGGGCTGCATTATATTCTATGGGGGCTAGATTATATTGTATGGGGGCTTCATTATACTATATTGGGGCTGCATTATACTTTATGAGGAGGGCTACATTGTATTCTATGGAGGGGCTACATTATACTATACAAGGGGCTGCATTATATTCTATGGGGGGCTGTATTATACTCTATGAGGGGGCTGCCATATAGTCTATGGAGGGGCTGCATTATATTCTATGGGGGGTTACATTATATTCTGTGGGGTGGCTGCATTACACTATAAGAGGGGGGCTGCATTATATTCTATGGGGGTTACATTATATTGTATGTGGGGCTGCATAAGACTCAATGGGGTGGCTGGAATATACTATATGTGGGCTGCATTATACTGTATCGAGGACTATGGGGAATACATTATACTATGTGAAGAACTATGGGGTGCATTATACTATGGGAAGTGAATTGTACTACATGGATGACTGGTGGTGTATTATACTATATGGAGCACTATGAGGAGTGTATTATACTATATGGAGGACTGAGCAGTGTATTTTAATATATGGAGGACTATGAGGAGTGTATTATATTATATGGAGGACTATGAGGAGTGTATTATACTATATGGAGGACTGAGGAGTGTATTATACTATATGGAGGACTGAGGAGTGTATTTTAATATATGGAGGACTATGAGGAGTGTATTATATTATATGGAGGACTATGAGGAGTGTATTATTCTATATGGAGGACTATGGGGCACATTACATTATATGGAGAACTATGCGGTGTAAACTGTAGATGTGCTGCTGATAACATGATACCATAGGGTGATCTGTTAGTGATCCATTAGTGATTGTTCTGTCCCTATCATTCTTTCTCAGACGGTGGAAAGAGGTCGGGAAGTAAGTGTTGAATGACTTCAATATTGTCGATCACACTCATTTAGTGGCCTGAACTCAGCGCATGTAACTACAACCGAAATGCTTCTGTGTGATGTGCAATATGTTAGCATTTGGGGCACCATTTTAAACTTTGCCTAGGGCCCCACTTTGCCTAAAACTGTCCCTGAATGTCCATAAACAGGGCTTAGCTTCGTCAGGCCTGTGGTCACACAGGCTGTGCCATGTCCAGCACGCAGGCTCTATAGCCTAAACACAGACTCTCTGACCCCGGTCAGCACAACACGGATTCCTCTCCGTTACCTATTAGTGTCAGCCACACAGGTTCCCGAATGCCTCTTGTCCTCAGAGGTATCCCATAAACGTCTCTCACTGACCCCGGTCAGTATTGCTCACGGTTGTCAGACCGTCCACTCCGGGGGTATCTCACAGACCTCCTTCCTCTGGCTCAGACTAGCCAGCACTGCCACATGTGCCCCACACACAGGCTCCATTAGGTAGCCTCTAACCACCCACAGGTGAGGTAACATCACATGCACTGGTCAGGTGATCATGACATCACCGCAGGTCTTCAAACAAACAATCACATACAGGCTTCATCTTGGGTATTCAGACACATCCCTTAGGTGAGTATGTAGGTGACTGGACCCACCCATCTCTCCAAGTCACCAGGAAGCCTCCCAATGTATAGCAAAAACCCTCAGCAGTAGATCTGCTGAGCAAAACACGCCCAGGCTTCCATCACAGGGCCACCCACCTCTGTGATACATACTGCCCATCAATCACATGACCAGTCGCAATGCCACTAATATATATTTATATCTCAAAAAAATAAAGGGAACACTTAAACAACAAAATGTAACTCCAAGTAAATCAAACTTCTGTGAAATCACACTGATTGTGAATCAATTTCTCCTGCTGTTGTGCCAATGGAATAAACAACAGGTAGAAATGATAGGAAGGTCACTGACATCCATGTGTCTGCCCAGTAAGAGGGTCTAGGGTTCCCTTTATTTTTTTTGAGCAATATACTATATACATATATTTAATTTTTTTTTTGAGGATTATTTGGTTTTTAAACGATGTGTGCAGTTTTTTGTCACAATGCGATTTTGGAAAAATCGCACAGAAATTGCATTACACTCGTATAGCACTCTTCTGTTTTTTTTCTCG
The DNA here is from genome assembly GCF_039654945.1 of Dendrobates tinctorius. NCBI lineage: Eukaryota > Metazoa > Chordata > Amphibia > Anura > Dendrobatidae > Dendrobates > Dendrobates tinctorius. The sequence continues at coordinate 838,516 of NW_027362015.1, read as the reverse complement.
CAAATAGGTATGTACCCTTATATAAGAGCCACCGCATTCACCCCTGTCTCTTCCCAGAATGATTGACCTCACTGATCGCCACACTGATATCACTGTGATCACCGCCCCCCCCCCCCCCCATCACTTAATTATTCTAATACTCAGACTCAGAAACCTGCAGATCGTGAATGTGGAGTCTGGTGGTTCTCTTATCTACTGCACCGACTGGTAAATTGTGTCACATGTGATGATAGAATTTATACCAAAAACACCGATTAATCTGGTCAGACATATTGGACTGATAATACTGAACACTACTATATATGACTATACACAAGTCCGCTCCAAACAGACATGGACCACAGAACCCAGAATTAGAAAATTAGGCCTCCTGCAAAAGACACCAGACACCTAAAAAATGACCACCTCTATATCTATATAGAGAGAAAAAAGAAAACAGAGAGAGAGAAAAGAAATAAAGAACAGAGAGAAAGAAAGATACAGATGAAAGAAAGATTAGAGAGAAAGAAAGAAACAGAGTGAGAAAGAAAGATTCTATAAAGATACTATAGCAGCCCAGCTCCCATTGTAATGCCCCCTGAGCCTCCCGATGCAGGACATATCATGATCCACTCACATGGCCGGCATCCCTGAGTCCAAGGTGATCCTGCTGTCCACGCTATCGGAGGAGGACATTGTGATGGATCTGAAGCATTCCCTGAAGTGCCTCCATGGTTCTGTCACAATCTCCTCCCGAAACTACCTCATTTCCGGTCAGCTTCTAGCACGTCGCTTCTGGTAGAATGTCATGTGTGAATTTTAAAGTTCTCTTTGGGGCTCCGCCGTGTACTCCTGTGTCCGCGGGCAAAGTAAGCTCCCGGCCGGGGCAGACTATCAAAATCAGGACTGTCCCGCTGGATTCGGGACACCTCATACACACATGGTTCCGCTTTGTATGCCTCGTACACACACAGTTCCGCTGCATACACCTCGCACACACGCGGCTCCACTCAGTAAACCTCGTACACATGCGGCTCTGCTCCGTACACCTTGTACACACGCGGCCACGCTCTGTAAATCTTGTACACACATGGCTTCACTCCATAAACCTTGTACACATGCGGCTTCGCTCCATACACCTCGTACACACGTGGCTCTGCTCCATAAACACACGACTCAGCTCTGTGCACTTTGTACACACAGCGCACACCTCGTACACGTGTGGCTCAGCTCCGTACACCTTGTACGCTCGGCTCCGCTCCGTACACCTCGTACACGCGCGGCTCCGCTCCGTACACCTCGTACACGCGCGGCTCCACTCCGTACACCTCGTACACGCGCGGCTCCACTCCGTACACCTCGTACACGCGCGGCTCCACTCCGTACACCTCGTACACGCGCGGCTCCGCTCCGTACACCTCGTACACGCCCCTGATCATGTGACCCTTGACTCCTCCCCTCCTGTGACCTCATCACTGTGGGGCTGCGGTGGCCGGTGGGTCTGTCTGGAGGGGCGTGGCGGCTCAGTGAAATGCGGGAAAAATAAGCTACTGCCCGGGACAGCGGGACATGAAATAAAAAACGGGACTGTCCCGCCAAATCCGGCACACTTGGGAGCTATGAAGAAAGGGTGTGCCTCCTCTGCTCTGTGCCCGGAACCAGTGAACAGGGCAGCAGGTTCCCCGGGGGGGCAGAAAAGGAGCCGGGTACAGGAAGAGAGCCGAGCAGAGGGCAGGAAAAGTGCGCGCGCTTTCTTCAGAGCAGCCTGGGCAGCAGTCAGGAGAGGACGCTGACGCAGACTGGGAGAGGGACAGAGCTCCCGTTCACAGGGCAAAGACCGGGCTACCGGGCACAGAGACTGCAGACCGAGAGTACGTGAGGCCAGGTACTGCAGTGACAGCAAAGATGTGTCCTGATCCCTGTGGAAAGACTGAGACCCGTGCAGAGACCTGTATAGAGATGGAAGCCAGTGCAGAGACCGTAGCCCGTGACTACGTGAGGCTGGAGTCTGCAGTGACAGATGAGGTGTGTCCTGACCCCCATGTGAAGACTGTGTCCAGTGTATAGACAGCAGCCTGTGCAGAGACAGCAGCCCGTGCAGAGACAGCAGCCCGTGCAGAGACAGCAGCCCGTGCAGAGACCGTGACCCCCGCGCGTATCTCCGGTACCCACGGTGCTGGTGCAGAGCCCCTGACTCCTGCTGAGAGATCTAACAAGGCACGGAGTGTTGTTTCCCCTGGGAGAGGCTGGTGTGCTTAGACAAAAGACTCAGAGCAGAGGGGACCCCGTTTGTCCAGTACCCCCTCTGCCTCCTGCAGTAACCCTTGAGACCCCAGCTGAGGATTGGAAAGACCACAGAGTACAGAGAGTCTTCAGATGACAAACGCTGCTGGTGATTCGGCGCCAACATGGGAGAAGCTCGACCCTTCAATCAAGAGCCCCCTTCAGACTGATAAGTGCCTTCATAGGAAAACTCCTTATATTATTGTTCAATACTGTTTATGCCTTTTTGACTGTTTTCAGTACTTGTTCTCACTATACCAATACCCCACGGTTATTTTGCCTGTATCGATCCCTGTAAATAAACCTCCCCTTTAACTGTTGGTCCGTCTGTTCCGTGGTCACATATGCAGCACCTGCACATTATTACACTTTCATTCTGTAAGCAGCGCTGGGAATATAAGAGTAGCGTTGTGACTGGTCATGGTGAGTAAAAAAAAAAAAAAAACAGATAAATCTGCTCTTATGTGGGATCCTTAGGAAAATCAAGAACGCCGACATATCCGGCTGAGCTGTGAATCCTGCGCTGTGCACCATGTGCCAGTCATCAGCCCAGAGGATTCTCAGAAAATAAGTCAATTGTTCAAATCAAGTCTCTGTATTACATGTTTTAGTTTTTTACCCCCTATCTCACTATTAGTATTGGAAAATAGCCCAAAATATTGCAACCTGAGCAGTGATCCCCAAAATAGTCTGACTACAAACTGTGGAAAGACACAGAAAAGATGTCACTGAGGTGATCGACAGATATCGTAACAATGCTGAGGAGAACAGATTACATTGTAAAGAAGCCCAGGAGAACCATAGACAGGAAGGAAACACCGAGGAGACCCACAGACTGAAGAAGGACACCAGGTAGAAGCACAAAGATAAGAAAAAGGCCAAAGAGAACCAGACAGGAGGAAAACACTGAGGAGACCCACAGACTGAAGTAAGAGGCCGAAGAGAACCATAGTCAGGAAGGAAACCCCGCGGAGACCCACAGACTGCAGAAGGACACCAGGTAGAAGCACAAAGATAAGAAAAAGGCCAAAGAGAACCAGACAGGAGGAAAACACTGAGGAGACCCACAGACTGAAGTAAGAGGCCGAAGAGAACCATAGACAGGAAGGAAACACCGAGGAGACCCACAGACTGAAGAAGGACACCAGGTAGAAGCACAAAGATAAGAAAAAGGCCAAAGAGAACCAGACAGGAGGAAAACACTGAGGAGACCCACAGACTGAAGTAAGAGGCCGAAGAGAACCATAGACAGGAAGGAAACACCGAGGAGACCCACAGACTGAAGAAGGACACCAGGTAGAAGCACAAAGATAAGAAAAAGGCCAAAGAGAACCAGACAGGAGGAAAACACTGAGGAGACCCACAGACTGAAGTAAGAGGCCGAAGAGAACCATAGACAGGAAGGAAACACCGAGGAGACCCACAGACTGAAGAAGGACACCAGGTAGAAGCACAAAGATAAGAAAAAGGCCAAAGAGAACCAGACAGGAGGAAAACACTGAGGAGACCCACAGACTGAAGTAAGAGGCCGAAGAGAACCATAGACAGGAGGGAGACACCGAGGAGACCCACAGACTGAAGAAGGACACCAGGTAGAAGCACAAAGATAAGAAAAAGGCCAAAGAGAACCAGACAGGAGGAAAACACTGAGGAGACCCACAGACTGAAGTAAGAGGCCGAAGAGAACCATAGACAGGAGGGAGACACCGAGGAGACCCACAGACTGAAGAAGGACACCAGGTAGAAGCACAAAGATAAGAAAAAGGCCAAAGAGAACCAGACAGGAGGAAAACACTGAGGAGACCCACAGACTGAAGAAAGAGGCCAAAGAGAACCAGACAGGAGGAAAACACTGAGGAGACCCACAGACTGAAGTAAGAGGCCGAAGAGAACCACAGACAGGAGGGAGACACCGAGGAGACCCACAGACTGAAGACACCAGGTAGAAGCACAAAGATAAGAAAAAGGCAGAAGAGTACCAAAGTAAGAAGAAAGATGCCGAGGAGAACCAGATAGGAGGAAGACACTGAGGAGAACCACAGACTGAAGAAAGAAGCTGAGGAGATCCACAGACTGAAGTAAGAGGCTGAAGAGAACCACAGACAGGAGGGAGACACTGAGGAGACCCACAGACTGAAGAAAGACACCAGGTAGAAGCACAAAGATAAGAAAAAGGCAGAAGAGTACCAAAGTAAGAAGAAAGATGCCGAGGAGAACCAGATAGGAGGAAGACACTGAGGAGAACCACAGACTGAAGAAAGAAGCTGAGGAGATCCACGGACTGAAGTAAGAGGCTGAAGAGAACCACAGACAGGAGGGAGACACCGAGGAGACCCACAGACTGAAGAAAGACACCAGGTAGAAGCACAAAGATAAGAAAAAGGCAGAAGAGTACCAAAGTAAGAAGAAAGATGCCGAGGAGAACCAGATAGGAGGAAGACACTGAGGAGAACCACAGACTGAAGAAAGAAGCTGAGGAGATCCACAGACTGAAGTAAGAGGCTGAAGAGAACCACAGACAGGAGGGAGACACCGAGGAGACCCACAGACTGAAGAAAGACACCAGGTAGAAGCACAAAGATAAGAAAAAGGCCAAGGTGAACCAGACAGGCGGAAGATGCTGTGGAGAATAGACAGGAATAAGTCACAGAGGAGAACCACAGAATGAAGTAAGAGGCTGAAGAGAACCACAGAATGAAGTAAGAGGCTGAAGAGAACCACAGAATGAAGTAAGAGGCTGAAGAGAACCACAGAATGAAGTAAGAGGCTGAAGAGAACCACAGAATGAAGTAAGAGGCTGAAGAGAACCACAGAATGAAGTAAGAGGCTGAAGAGAACCACAGAATGAAGCGGCTGAAGAGAACCACAGAATGAAGCGGCTGAAGAGAACCACAGACAGGAAGAAGACGCTGAGAACATCACAAATAGGAAGACTCCAAGGAGACCCACAGACATTGTACAGATGCCAGAGAAAACCCACAGACAGAAGAAATGTACCAAGGGGATTGGAGAATCACGGACATCATAAAGACGCCAGAGAGATCCACAGTCATCGTATAGATGCCGAGAAGAATCAGAAAAAAGATCCTAAAGAGATGCACAGACTGAAGAACAACGCCAAAAAGAATCACAAATAGAAGAAGAGGAGAGTGACACACAAAAGAAAGACGCCAGAGAGAACCACAGACAAAAGAAAGATTCCAGATGAGCCACAGCCAGAAGAAAGGAAAGTCACTAAGGAGAACCAAAGACTGAAGAAAGTCGGAGTAGAGAACCACAGACAGAAGAAGAAAGACGCCTCAGTGATTAAAGTGTAATAATTTTAGTACATATTTTTATCCTATCAGTGGTCTTCAAAGTGCTCGTGATCACTATTCTCCCATTACCATCTCCTTTTACCATCCCCAAGCCTATTCCCACTTACCTCATTCTCACCCATTCACTGTTTCCTTATCTTCACCTCTACTCACCACTTCCTGCTTCCCCTATCCCCTCCTTTAGCTCTCAATCCCATCATCCTCACTTCCCATTGATTCCCTAACTCCGCCATCCTCAGCTCCCTGAGATCCACCAATCATGTTCTTATCCTCATCCTTATGCCCCCCATCCCTCCATACCCTCATACTCACCTCCTTGCATGGTTTCCACATTCACACTGTCATTGTTGTCACTATTGGAGGACTCGCTGTTCGATGATGCACTTTCCACTGTTCCATCTGTCTGTAGCCTTTGGCTTCCCTGAAAACTCACTGGATCCTCTATAGAAAAGCATGAAGAGTGAGACCCATCAAGGAATGCACCTCCCGACTACTGGACAAACTACAACTTACCAGCTGGGGGTATTGTCGTCTCAGCCACCGACTTAGTTTCTGCTACAAGAAGAGACAAAACATGAGAGGTAACAGAGTATAAAGAGCCAAGGATCTCTACACCCAGAAGCAGTAATCAATCCCCTCTGATCCTGAACAGAAGATCCCCTCTACAATCCACACTTCACCCAAACTGAGGATCCCCTCTACAAATCATACATCCCACACACACAGAGGATCCCCTCTATAATCCACACACCCCACCCATACTCAGGATCTCCTGTACATTCCACACACCCCACCCATACTCAGGATCTCCTGTACGAGGTCTGGCAAAGAAGACCCAAGACGACATACTCGGAAGGGAGGTAAGAAAATGTCTAAAACAATCCACAGGGAGGAGATTGGAACAAAACAATATCCTCTACACTGCATGCTCGCAACCGCCAGAAGCCGGACAAACAAGATGGAAGAACTAGAAGCAGAAACATCTACAGGTAACTATGACATAGTGGGAATAACCGAGACATGGTGAGATGAAAGCTGTGACCGGGCAGATACCTTACAGGGTGACAGTCTGTTTAGAAAGGATCGTAACAATCGGAGAGGAGGAGGAGGGGTTTGTCTTTATGTAAAGTCTTGTCTAAGGTCCACTTTAAGGGAAGATATTAGCGAATGAGGATGTCGAGTCCATATGGGCCGAAATACACGGAGGGAAAAATAGTAACAAAATTCTCTTTGGGGTTTGTTACACCCCCCCCCCCCCCAGATATAACAGAAATCATGGAAAGTTTGCTACTAAGGCAGATAGATGAAGCTGCAACCCATAATGAGGGCCTTGTTATGGGGGACTTTACCCGGATATTAGCTGGGAAACCGAGACCTGCGAAACCCATAAAGGCGACAGGTTTCTGCTAATAGCCAAGAATAATTATCTCTCACTATTGGTGCAGAATCCGACCAGAGGAGCCGCACTTTACACCTAATACTATCTAACAGACAGAGTAACAGATCTGCAGGAAATAGCGGCCACAATATTGTACAGTGTCACTTGTGTTTCGCTTGGGGGACTTGTCAGGGAGTCACAAAAACACCGAACTTTAGGAAGGCAAAGTCTGACCAGCTGAGAGACGCCCTCAATCTGGTGACTGGGACAATGTCCTCAGAAATAAGAATACAGATAATAAATGGGAAATGTGTAAGAACATCCTAAATAGGCGCTGTAAGGCTAGTTTCACATTAGCGTTTTTTTGCGCAGCGCATCGGGTGCATAAAAAACGCAAAGAAAAACGCAAAACAAACGCGCGTTTTTTTAACGTCATGCGCACGCTGATGTGTAAAAAAAACGCAGCGTTGTTTGCGTTTTACATGCGTTTTTTGCATGCGTTGGCGTTTTTTATGCGCATGCGTTTTTAAGTGTGACGTTTTTTCCATTGTCTAGAGAACATTCTAGACTTGTTTAACTCAAAAACGCATGCGCAAAAAAACGCAAGCGTGCACAAGACCATGCGCACGCATGCGTTCCCATAGGCTCCAATGTGGTGTTTTTGCGCATTCCGTGCGCAAGCGTTTTTTTGACGAGACAGGGCGGAACCAAAAATGCAACATGTTGCGTCTGGCGCAAAAGACAAAAAAAACGCATGCGCACGAAAACGCAAGTATGCGCAAGACCATGCGCACGTCATGTTAAGTATAGGTGCGCAGTGCGCATGCGCACGGGTGCGCACGATGCGCTGCGCACAAAAGCGCTAATGTGAAACCAGCCTAAGCAGTTTATACCTTGTGGGAATAAAAGGACAAGAAATAGGAAAAACCCAGTGTGGCTAAACACAGAAGTAAGAGGGCGATTACCAGTAACAAGAAATCATTTACACTACTAAAGCAGGATGGCCCCGCTGAAGATCTAAGAACTATAGGGAGAAAAATACTTTATCTAAAAAACTAATTAAAGCTGCCAAAAAGGAAACAGCGAAGCACAAAGGAGAGTAACACTAATCCCAAGCTGTTCTTCACCTATATCAATAGTAACAGACTCATGAGTGACAGTGTAGGAGCCTTATAAAACTGTGAGGAAAGAATGGTTGTAGATGAGGAAAAAGCGAATATATTACACACCTTCTCCACGGTATTCACGGTGGATAATGAAATGCCGAGAGACAAAGAAACCCCGATATTAAGGGTCACCAATCTAACCCAAGAAGAGGGGCGAAACCAGCTACATAAGAGTAAAATAGATAAATCTCCGGGTCCAGATGGCATACACCCACGAGTACTAAGAGAACTAAGTAATGGAATAGACAAACCATTATTTCTTATATTTAGAGACTCTATAGCGACGGGGTCTGTTCCACAGGACTGGCGCACAGCAAATGTGGTACCAATATTCCAAAAGGCTCTAAAAGTGACCTGGAAATTATAGGCCAGTAAGTCTAACCTCTATTGTTGGTGAGATATGTGAAGGGTTTCTGAGGGATGTTATTCTGATCTCACTGAGAATAACTGTGTAACGCCATATCAGCATGGGTTTATGAGGAATCGCTCCTGTCACACCAATCTAATCAGTTTTTATGAAGAGGTAAGCTATAGACTGGACCAAGGTGAGTCATTGGACGTGGTAGATCTTGATTTTTTCAAAGCGTTTGATACCGTGCCACACAAGAGGTTGGTACACAGAATGAGAATGCCGGGTCTGGGGAAAAATGTGTGTAATGGGTAACTGGCTGAGTGATAGAAAGCAGAGGGGGGTTATAAATGGTATATTCTCTAACTGGGTCGCTGTGACCAGTGGGGACCGCAGGGGTCGGTGTTGGGACCTCTTCTCTTCAACATATTTATTAACGATCTGGTAGAAGGTTTAGGCTAAGTGCACACGTAGCAAAAAATTTCTGCTGAAAAACCTGACTCCCTTCCCAGAAACCGCGCATTTTTTTCTGCGTGGTTTTTGCGCAAAAAAGCACGGTTTTTATGCGTTTTTTTTTTCCGCGTGTTTTCAAGACGCATAGAAATAGCCAGAAACACAGAAAAATCTGCGAAATTAATGAGCATGCTGCGTTTTTTACCACAAAGCAGTTTTTTCGCTGTGAAAAACGCATCAGTATGCACAAAAAGTACAAAATGCATATAAATGAATGGGAAGCTTATTTTTAGCGGTTTTATAGGAAAATCCGCTAAAATACCGCTAAAAAACACTGTGTGTGAACACAGCCTTACACAGTAAAATATCGATATTTGCAGATGATACAATACTATATAAAGCCGTCAGTACAAGAGAAAATCGTATTCTGCTACAGATGGATCTGGATAAGGTGGAAACTTGGGCCGAAAGGTGGCAGATGGGGTGTAACAAAGATAAATGTAAGGTTAGAGCATTATACTGCCTCTGTACAAATCCCTGGTTAGACCACACATGGAGCACTGTGGACAGTTTTGGGCACCGGTGCTCAGGAAGGATATAATGGAACTAGAGCGGGTACAAAGGAGGGCAACAAAATTAATAAAGGGGATCGGGGAACTACAATACCCTGAGAGATTAGCAAAATTAGGATTATTTACTCTAGAAAAAAGACGACTGAGGGGCGATCTAATAACCATGTATAAGTATATAAGGGGACAATACAAATATCTCTCCGAGGATCTGTTTATACCAAGGAAGGTGACGGTCAACCACCAAAACCAAGAACCCCTCTACAATCCACATACCACATGCACACTGAGGATTCCCTCTACAATCCACACATCCCACCCACACTGAAGAGTCTGGATGGAAGTCTAAAAACATTCCTACACACGGTCCCTCCACAGTTATTCTTGGTCAATGTCATGGAAGTTTGAGGTCTCACTTTGTTGTGGGACATCTGTAATCTCCTCGTTTTCTAGAAAAGAAAAGAAATCTGAGTGAGAAAATATCAAATAAACCTTTATAGACAGATCACGCCAGCAGACAATGTGGACATGAAGTAAACAGGCGTGGGATCTGGAGCTGGGGAGCAGGAGCCTCCATGTGATACTCAGACCTGGATGGCCTGCCGCCCAAACCATGGACCGGAGACTTCTGACTACTGAGACACTGTCACTGGTCAGAACCGATCAGTTCACCATCATTATCAATCACCTTGTCCAAACGCACTCCGCACATTTATGGGCCCATTATTGGACACCGTTCTAGGAGAGGGGAGACATCTGCTTGGAAAGGTGACCGCTTATATCCAACAGCCCATAGAATTAAAGCCAACAGAGTGACTGGAAGAGCTTCACAGACTACAAAATCATAACCAGATCAGCCCCAAGTATTATCCTGAAGGTCTAGAGGAGGACACAAGTTAGACTTACCTGCAATGGAGCTCTCTATGGGGGGTGTCGTGTCCACAATGGTCACAGTCTCTTCTACTGAGAACACAAGGAGACAATGATGAGATGTGAAGTGCAGAAGAGAACTGAGTGCTTCTCTGTGTGACCAGAAGACTTTTCATGGGGACTCACAGTTACTAAAATGATCACCCTGAGCCACCCTGCATGTATTTACTCCATTCACTGCTAGCAAGCAGCCTGAATGGTACAACTTCCCACCTCTGCTGCCTCTATTTTCTGCTGCAATATATCCAAATGGTACAACTCCATACTTCTGCTGCTTTACCATTTTGCTGCATATTTTAATGTGCTTGCTAAAGCTTTGGTATAATTCATTTGTTGCACTGTAATACTTACGGCTTTAGATCCGTGACAGGGGTCTCTCTAGATCTTATCATGTGGAAGGTGCTATAGCATATAGACACAGCCTGGTCTAGTGCCATTGATCATCTAACCATCCCCTGGTGTGCTGGCCTCAGCTGCCAAATTATACCCCACCAGCTCCCACAACCCCTCTCTCCTGACCCTGTAGTGTGGCCTATATATGTAGTAGTTCCTAAGGGGAAGCACACAGTGTGGGGTGCAGCACGCAAGCATCCCATAAGTAAAGCATCACAGAAGCTAAGCATCAGGAAAATTGCAGTTATACATGGCAGTTAATCAGGGCAGGAGTCAGGTAACCCACACTTTGCTCTCCCCTTTATCCATGTGCTTTATTTTTATCCTCCTGTGTTCCTTTGCCATCCACATTCACCACCCTATCCCCCCTCCAGCACGACTCATACACATCAGCCCCTCTATACTTCCCTTTCCCATGTACAGCTCCCATGCACTCCTCACCTTCCTGAGAAACCTCAGCCCATCTTGCCCAAATACATCGCAGAAAAAAACTACTTACAATTCCAACAACTATTTGCTCTTTATCTTCCTACTCCTACTGATTTCAGGGGACATCTCCCCCAACCCTGGTCCACCATCCCCCAACCTCAACCCCTACCCTACCTCATATCAAAACCATAATAATCTTATTAATATTACTTGCACTCCCTCATCTCCATCTTTTAATTGTGCCCTCTGGAATCCACGGTCTGCTTGTAACAAGCTTCCTTTCCTACACAACAACTTTCTGAACAACTCTCTGAATCTGTTGGCCCTCACTGAATCCTGCATTCAGGATTCTGACACTGTCTCTCCTGCTGCCATTCCCTATGGTGGCTTACAATTCTCTCACTCCCCGAGACCCACAAACAGACATGGTGGCGGAGTCGGCATACTCCTGTCCCCACAATGCACTTTCCAGGTCATCCCCCCAGTTCCATCACTCTTATTTCCTTCTTTTGAGGTCCACACCATCAGGCTCTTCCGTCCCCTCCCCCTCAGGGTAGCGGTCATATACCAGCCCCCAGGCTCACCCACCCACTTTCTGGACCTCTTTTCAGCCTGGCTGCCGCACTTCATGTCCTCAACCCTTCCAACTCTCATCCTGGGAGACTTCAACATCCCCATTAACAGCCTCACTTCCACATCTGCATCCCAGCTTCTATCACTAACCACCTCTCTAGGCCTATCGCAGCTTTCAACCTCTGAGACACACAAGGACGGTAACACCCTTGACCTGGTGTTGACCTTGTCCGGCTCTGTTCAATCTCTCACCTATATAACTCACCGCTTCCACTCTCTGACCACAACATTCTCTCCTTCACGCTCACAGATCCTCGCCCACCCCAGCTTGCTCCTACCTACCACATAGTCAGAAATCTACAAGCCATTAACCCTCAGACACTTTCAGACTCCCTACACTCATCATTGTCCCCAATCTCCTCTTTTTCCGGTCCTGATCTGGCTGTTCATCACTACAACGACACTCTTAGAAGAACCCGTGGCGAAGTATCTCCCCTCACCCTCAGAACCTCCAAGCACAGAGTAAAACAGCCCTGGCTCACATCGCAAACTCAACTTCTCCAGCGATGCTCTAGGAGTGCTGAACGCCTATGGAGAAAAACTCGCACACCAGACTTCATCCACTTCAAATTTATGTTAAGAACTAGAGTTGAGCGATACCGTCCGATACTTCAAAGTATCGTATCGGATGGTATCGGCCGATCTTTAAAAAAAGTATCGGTATCGCCGATTCCGATACCGGAAGTCCCATTCAAGTCTATGGGACTTCCGGTATCGGAATAAGAAAAACCCTTTCCTGCCCTTGTACAGCCTCTCTGGGGTCTGTACGGGCCTTTCGGGGGGCTGTGCCGGCCTGCCAGGGGGTCTGTGCAGGCTCCGGTGGTCTGTGCCGGCCTGCCGGTGGTCTGTGCAGGCTCCGGGGGGCTGTGCCGGCCTGCCGGGGGGCTGTGCCGGCCTGCCGGGGGGCTGTGCAGGCTCCGGGGGGCTGTGCCGGCCTGCCGGGGGGCTGTGCCGGCCTGCCGGGGGGCTGTGCCGGCCTGCCGGGGGGCTGTGCCGGCCTGCCGGGGGGCTGTGCAGGCTCCGGGGGTCTGTGCAGGCATCGTCCGATGGGACTACAAGTCCCATCGGGCGATGCCTGCTACCATGACAGTGATTGACACATTAGCCAATGATGGGACAGTAGTAGTCCCATCATCCGGCTAATGTGTTAAATGTAAAAAAAAAAAAAAAAAATTACATGCTACATACATACAACATGCATACTACATACATGCTACATACTACATACATGCTACATTCATACTACATAAATACTACATGCAACATACATACTACATATATACTACATGCATGCTACATACATACTGCATGCTACATACATACCACATATATACTACATACATACTACATGCATGCTACATGCTACATACATAACACATATATACTACATGCATGCTACATACATACTACATGCTACATACTACATATATACTACATGCATGCTACATACTACATGCTACATACATACTACATGCATGCTACATACATACTACATACATACTACATACATACTACATACATACTACATATGTGTGGGAAATTCCCACACAGCAATGGCATAAAGTGAGACTAGGGACTTTTTTTTTTTAAGTGGCGGAGGAATACAGTGCGGAAGGATACCTACCTTCCGTCATTGGATTCCTACAGCCCGTAGAGAACGGCAGCATCATCTGATGCTGCAGTTCTCTACCCAAGATCGTCGTGGGACACACTCGTGGACTGCTTCGGATCGTGGGTGAGTATTTTTGTGGTTTGTTATGTTAATATTTATCCCGGAATAGACAATGGCTTCGGGGAACAATGTGACAAGTATTGGTAAGTATGTTACTCTATGTTATATGTACTGTATGTCTATGTATGTATTGTATGAATGTATTGTATGTATGTAGTGTATATGTGGTATGTATGTAGCATGTAGTATGTATGTGGTATGTATGTAGCATGCATGTAGCATGTATGTAGTATGTATGTAGCATGCAGTATGTATGTAGCATGTATGTAGTATGTATGTAGTATATATGTAGTATGTATGTAGTATGTATGTAGTATGTATGTATGTAGTATGTATGTAGCATGCAGTATGTATGTAGCATGTATGTAGTATGTATGTAGTATATATGTAGTATGTATGTAGTATGTATGTAGTATGTATGTAGTATGTATGTAGTATGTATGTAGTATGTATGTAGTATGTATGTAGCATGCAGTATGTATGTAGCATGTATGTAGTATGTATGTAGTATATATGTAGTATGTATGTAGTATGTATGTAGCATGCAGTATGTATGTAGCATGTATGTAGTATGTATGTAGTATATATGTAGTATGTATGTAGTATGTATGTAGTATGTATGTAGTATGTATGTATGTAGCATGCAGTATGTATGTAGCATGTATGTAGTATGTATGTAGTATATATGTAGTATGTATGTAGCATGCATGTAGTATGTATGTAGTATGTATGTAGCATGCAGTATGTATGTAGCATGTATGTAGTATGTATGTAGTATATATGTAGTATGTATGTAGTATGTATGTAGTATGTATGTATGTAGTATGTATGTAGCATGCAGCATGTATGTAGCATGTATGTAGTATGTATGTAGTATATATGTAGTATGTATGTAGTATGTATGCAGCATGTATGTAGCATGTATGTAGTATGTATGTAGTATATATGTAGTATGTATGTAGTATGTATGTAGTATGTATGTATGTAGTATGTATGTATGTAGCATGTATGTAGTATGTATGTAGTATGTATGTAGTATGTATGTAGTATGTATGTAGTATGTATGTAGTATGTATGTAGTATGTATGTATGTAGTATGTATGTAGCATGCAGCATGTATGTAGCATGTATGTAGTATGTATGTAGTATGTATGTAGTATGTATGTAGTATGTATGTAGTATGTATGTAGTATGTATGTATGTAGTATGTATGTAGCATGCAGCATGTATGTAGCATGTATGTAGTATGTATGTAGTATATATGTAGTATGTATGTAGTATGTATGTAGCATGCAGTATGTATGTAGCATGTATGTAGTATGTATGTAGTATATATGTAGTATGTATGTAGTATGTATGTAGTATGTATGTATGTAGCATGCAGTATGTATGTAGCATGTATGTAGTATGTATGTAGTATATATGTAGTATGTATGTAGTATGTATGTAGTATGTATGTATGTAGTATGTATGTAGCATGCAGTATGTATGTAGCATGTATGTAGTATGTATGTAGTATATATGTAGTATGTATGTAGCATGCATGTAGTATGTATGTAGTATGTATGTAGCATGCAGTATGTATGTAGCATGTATGTAGTATGTATATAGTATATATGTAGTATGTATGTAGTATGTATGTAGTATGTATGTAGTATGTATGTAGCATGTATGTAGTATGTATGTAGTATATATGTAGTATGTATGTATGTAGCATGCAGTATGTATGTAGCATGTATGTAGTATGTATGTAGTATATATGTAGCATGCATGTAGTATGTATGTAGCATGCATGTAGTATTTTTTTTTTTTTTTTTTTTTTTTAACATTTAACACATTAGCCGGATGATGGGACTACTACTGTCCCATCATTGGCTAATGTGTCAATCACTGTCATGGTAGCAGGCATCGCCCGATGGGACTTGTAGTCCCATCGGACGATGCTTGCACAGACCCCCGGACATCAGCACAGCCCCCCGGCAGGCCGGCACAGCCCCCCGGCAGGCCGGTACAGACCCCGGGCAGTCCACACAGCCCCCCAGCAGGCCGGCAGAGACCCCCGGAAGGCCCGAAATGACGGCGCATCATGATGCGCACACACTGCGCATCATGATGACGTCAGGCCGTCAATCAACTGAACTTCCGATTCCGATGCCGAATTCCGATATTGAAAAAATATCGGAAGTCGGTATCGGAATTCCGATACAGCAAGTATCGGCCGATACCCGATACTTGCGGTATCGGAATGCTCAACACTATTAAGAACCTATAACGCTGCCCTTCACCTCACCAAACAGACCTACTTCACCACCCTGATCTCCTCACTAGCCAACAACCCCAAGAAACTTTTTGACACTTTTCACTCCCTCTGGCCAAAAGCACAAGCCCCTATCACAGACATTTGTTCTGAAGACCTGGCCTCCCACTTTACAGAAAAAATAAATAATATCCACCAGGAAATCTGCTCCCAACCACCAAGTGCTGTGACTCCCATCCCTTCTTGCATCTTCCCTGGCTCACTTTCAACATTTGATCCCATCACAGAAGAAGAAGTCTATAGACTCTTCTCTTGTTCTCGTCCGACCACATGCACTAACGACCCCATTCCCTCACATCTCCTCCAGTCGTCACATACAATCATTAATCTCTCCCTCTCGTCGGGCATTTTCCCATCCTCCTTCAAACACGCCATTGTTACTCCATTACTAAAGAAACCCGCTCTCGACCCATCCTGCACAAACAACTACAGACCAGTCTCCAATCTCCCCTTCATCTCTAAACTTTTGGAACGCCTAGTTTACTCCCGCCTTACCCGTTACCTCTCCACTCACTCCCTTCTAGACCCTTCACAGTCCGGCTTCCGCCCCCTACATTCGACTGAAACTGCACTCAAAGTGACCAATGACCTTCTGACAGCAAAACGTAACGGTGACCACTCTCTGCTCATTCTTCTTGACCTATCTGCAGCTTTCGATACTGTTGACCACCATCTCCTACTCTCTAGGCTCCAGTCACTAGGCATTAAGGACACTGCTCTCTCCTGGTTCTCTTCCTATCTCTGACCGCTCCTTCAGTGTTTTGATCTCTGGCTCCACGTCATCTCCTCTTCCTCTTGCTGTCGGGGTACCTCAGGGCTCAGTCCTTGGCCCCCTTCTTTTCTCCCTCTACACAGCCCCAATTGGACAGACCATCAGCAGATTTGGCTTTCAGTACCATCTTTATGCTGATGACACACAACTATATACGTCTTCCCCCGACCTTACCCCCGCTGTACTACAGAACGCCAGTGACTCTCCACAGTCTCCAACAACATGTCCGCTCTCTATCTGAAACTCAACCTCTCCCAAACTGAACTTCTTCTGCTCCCGCCGTCTAGTAACCTCCCTAAATCTGACATTTCCCTCTCCGTGGGTGGTACCACAATAACACCCCGGATGCAGGCGCGCTGTCTGGGTGTTATGTTTGACACCAATCTCTCCTTCACATCCCATATACAATCTCTTGCCCGCTCTTGCCGCTTACACCTAAAGAACATCTGTAGAATCCGCCCTTTTCTCACCATGGAAACAACAAAAGCCCTCACTGTCACCCTGATCCACTTCCGTCTGGACTACTGCAACGCTCTATTAATTGGCCTCCCCGTTACTCGTCTATCCCCTCTCCAGTCCATACTTAATGCAGCGGCCAGGGTCGTCCATCTGGCTAATCGGTACTCGGACGTGTCCGCTCTTCGTCAGTCCTTACATTGAAGTGGATCCTATAATGAATGGGCAGCCAAAGTACTTGTTCTCACCCACAAAGCTCTTCACAGTGCGGCACCCCCCTAAATCTCCTCCCTCATTTCTATCGGCCTAGCCGATCGCTGTGCTCTGCAAACGACTTTCGACTAACCTCTGCAGTAATCCGTACCTCCCAATCCCGACTCCAAGACTTCTCCCGTGCTGCTCCTAACCTCTGTAATGCTTTACCCCAAATTAGGACTATCCACAATTTGCATAGTTTTAGGCGCTCCCTCAAAACACATTTGTCCGGCCTATCACGTTCACTAATCACAGTCATTCTATGTGTAAGTGTGCGTGTGTAGCCCATTCACTATCTCCATCCATCCCTCACTCCCTCAAGATGGCCGGACCATCATTGTAGATACACCATTGTATATACACACCTGTACTCTGTATCTCCCCCACCTCACTGTAGAGTGTAAGCTCTCACCAGCAGGGGTGGCTTATTTCTTCTTACTTCGCTTTAATCATTGTATTGTTAACCTTGTTACTTATGACTTGTGTTTTGAAACTGTTAAACTGTAAAGCGCTGCGGAATATGTTGGCGCTATATAAATAAAGATTATTATTATTATTATTATTATTATTATCATCATCATTACCAAGAAAGCCAAAATTCAGACTCAATCACCACAATAATTGAAAACCCCATAAACTATGCTGTCATCTACTGTCAGAAAAACCCAACTTTTGTTTCAGTTCCAGTTATGAACTTGCAGCTCTCTGGTGGCCCCCTTACCCTCAGGTCAGTCAGGGCACTGCACCTAAGATAAAGTTGCCGGAAAGGCTGCCTTGTCACGTCCTGGTTATTGGGCACTCTGCAGTGAGGGCAGTATGTATATCACCAGTCCCAGGCCAGCTATACACACATAAACCTCCAACCCATCACTGCCAGGGTTCCCCGGTACCACCAGGACACTTTGCTGCCACCAGTCCCTCGTTTGATACCAAAGCCTATATCGGGTCAGGAACCAACACACAGGTAGCGTGATTTGGCGCGGAGGACGTGTCGGTTCGATCATAGAGCAAGAAGAACGAAACTAATAAATTTACTCCAGAAAATATCGTCAGTGTTTACAAAAATACAAAAGATATTACAAAAAGGAGACAAAATACAGTATGTACAGACAGTAGAAATAAAAGGGATTAAAATAATAAACTTACTCTCTCTCAGTCACAGGTATGACGTGTCGATAAAGGGGAGGAGAACCTTCCCAAGGAAAATGGATCAGCAGCACAGCATGTTGTCTAGCTGACTTTCCAGCATCTGCATACCTCCCAAAATGTGCATTTCGGTTTTATGCTTTGGCCACAAACCTAGAAACTCCTCCCTTGCTGACCTCAGTGGTGGGCCGTGTTCAAGGGGGTACATCTCTTTTGGAAGAATATTAAAACACTTCCATGTTCTATATCTTTGGCTGGGAAGCTCACAGGGGCATTATATGTTCCCCTTTGGATTTACCATTCTTTTGAGACCTTACATGGCATGTCTGCGTGTTACTGGGGGGCAGAAACTCACTTCCCCTGTTTCTGATGGCCCTAAAGGCCACAAAACGTTGCCATGCGTAGCCCCAATCATCCTGATCCTGGAAATCTACTTTCCTTGTCTTCTGTATTATGGTGTGTTATGGAATTCGACCTGGAATATTATGCCTGAAAGACAAAGGAACCTTTGGAGGAAACAAAAATCCACACTTAACTCTGCCAGAGCAATAAAAGTGACCATTTAGCTGAAGGGATTCATAGAATGGTAGAGTTGGAAGGGACCTCCTGGGCCATCTGGTCCAACCCCCTGCTCAAAGCAGGATTCGCTAAATCATCAAGTCAGATGTCTGTCCAGCCTCTGTTTGAAGACTTCCATTGAAGGAGAACGCACCACTTCTCGTGGCAGCTTGTTCCACTCATTGATCACTCTAACTGTCAAAAAGTTTTTTCTAATATCTAATCTGTCTCCTCCCATTCAGTGGATGAAGGAGGAGTGGATAGAATTTCACAGAGAGAGACCGAGGGGGCTGGCAGTAGTGTGAGGGGGGAATGCAGCAGGTACTGGGTTTTACACAAACCAATGGGGGGGGGGGGGGGGGGGAGTAGCAGGCAGTCCTGTATGTGCACCTAGAACAATAGTAAATAATTCATATTTTCCTGATGTCAGCCCAAAAGTCAGAAAAAAGCAGATAAGGTAAGACGTCAGAGCAAAAGCAACATCGCTGAAACCGACTACGTACCCACCACGAAGAAGCAACACCTGAGGGTCACCACCACCAACACAGACTGACCAATCTCAAACCTGCCACCATAAAGCACCCGAGGGTCACCACTCCACTGCCTCCAACATGGTGTAACCAACCACAAACCTGCCACCACCACACAACAACCAGAAGGTTACCACCACCCCCCCTCCAACCAGGAAACTATCATCACACAGCACCCTGAGGGTCACATCGTCCACCATAGTGTGACCAACCACAAACTTGCCAAACACCCTTAGAGTCACCACCCCACTGCCTCCAACATGGAATAATCAACCACAAACCTGCCAATACCATGCAACACCCTGAAAGTCATCACCCCACCACGGAGTAATCAACCTCAAGCTTGCAACCACCATACAGCACCATAATGGACACTACCCCACTGCCTCCAACTTGGTGTAGCCAATCAGAAACCTACCACCACCACAAAACTCCCAAGGGTTCACCACCCCACCTCCTCCAACATGGAGTAACCAATCAAGAACATGTCACTACCACACAACTCCCCAAGGGTCACCACCCAACCACCTCCAACATGGTATAATCAAGTACAAACCTGCCACCACCACAAAACTCCATGAGGTTCACCACCCCACCATGGTGTAACCAACCACGAACCTGCCACCATCACACAACTTCCTGAGGGTCACCACCTCACCAGGGTGTAACCAACCATGAAACTGCCACCACCACACAACTTCCCGAGGGTCACCACCTCACCACGGTGTAACCAACCATGAACCTGCCACCACCACACAACTCCCCGAGGGTCACCACCCCACCACCTCCAACATGGTGTAACCAACCATGAACCTGCCACCACCACAAAACTCCCCGAGGGTCACAACCCCACCGCTTTTGACACAATGCAATCCTGGAAGAAAATGGAGACCACATCCCAGTTACATGACTCTTACATTGTGAGCTGAGGAACCCCCAGATGAGAGTGGCAACCAAAAGAGTCATGTCCCAGAGCCCTGACAACCCAGACTTACCCTGAGCGGCCACAGTAGAGGAAAGCAGAAGAGCGGCGAACCAGAGCAGCGCCATCCTGAGGAGAGATGAAGCCAGTGTAACCAACCATAGACCAAAAACTCAGAAAGCCCCCTTACTGACAACCAGCCTGTATATATGTGTGAGAGGTAGTCAGCCCCCCCTCTAAGGTGAGGACATCACGGATATAATGACATATGACCAGAACTGAGCCCACCCCGTTATACTCCAGCACCGCCCCTCATCAATCACTGCTGACAACCTGCCGGTATACATGTGAGAGGTTGTCAGACCCATGTGACTTCGGAGGGCTTCCTGCATCTGGTGGTCGCAGTTTTACTGGGGTTCCGTGGGATAATCACAAGACTTTCCCCAGATGAGACCCCACTAAATCAGAAAATCCACAGTGATCGGCACCGGTCAATGACAACCGCCATCATTTCATAAGCGAGTACCTGGTGAGAGTCCTCGTTGTGCTGTGTCCTCTGAAAGCAGACAGGTGAGCACGGAGCCCGCACCTGACTGATATACAGGTAGAGGTGCTGCATCACCACCCCCTACTGCAACCAGCGGCACGACAGTTAACCCCGACGACACCGCAAGACACGCGGCTCAGTATCACAATGGATGGGATTAGATACACGGCTCAGCAAACAGTATCACACAGGATAGGATTAGATACACGGCTCAGCAGACAGTATCACACAGGATAGGATTAGATACACGGCTCAGCAGTCAGTATCACTCAGGATAGGATTAGATACACGGATCAGCAGTCAGTATCACACAGGATAGGATTAGATACACGGATCAGCAGTCAGTATCACACAGGATAGGATTAGATACACGGCTCAGCAGTCAGTATCACACAGGATAGGATTAGATACACGGCTCAGCAGTCAGTATCACACAGGATAGGATTAGATACACGGCTCAGCAGTCAGCATC
The DNA here is from genome assembly GCF_039654945.1 of Dendrobates tinctorius. Classification (NCBI taxonomy): domain Eukaryota; kingdom Metazoa; phylum Chordata; class Amphibia; order Anura; family Dendrobatidae; genus Dendrobates; species Dendrobates tinctorius. Next base: position 816,930 of record NW_027362015.1, on the reverse strand, counting down.
ACACAGGATAGGATTAGATACACGGCTCAGCAGTCAGTATCACACAGGATAGGATTAGATACACGGATCAGCAGTCAGTATTACACAGGATAGGATTAGATACACGGCTCAGCAGACAGTATCACACAGGATAGGATTAGATACACGGCTCAGCAGACAGTATCACACAGGATAGGATTAGATACACGGCTCAGCAGTCAGTATTACTCAGGATAGGATTAGATACACGGATCAGCAGTCAGTATCACACAGGATAGGATTAGATACACGGCTCAGCAGTCAGTATCACACAGGATAGGATTAGATACACGGCTCAGCAGACAGTATCACACAGGATAGGATTAGATACACGGCTCAGCAGACAGTATCACACAGGATAGGATTAGATACACGGCTCAGCAGTCAGTATCACTCAGGATAGGATTAGATACACGGATCAGCAGTCAGTATCACACAGGATAGGATTAGATACACGGCTCAGCAGTCAGTATCACACAGGATAGGATTAGATACACGGCTCAGCAGTCAGTATCACACAGGATAGGATTAGATACACGGCTCAGCAGTCAGCATCACACAGGATAGGATTAGATACACGGCTCAGCAGTCAGTATCACACAGGATAGGATTAGATACACGGATCAGCAGTCAGTATTACACAGGATAGGATTAGATACACGGCTCAGCAGTCAGTATCACACAGGAGAGGATTAAGAGGATTAGATACACAGCTCAGCAGTCAGTATCACACAGGATAGGATTAGAAACACGGCTCAGCAGTCAGTATCACACAGGAGAGGATTAGATACACGGCTCAGCAGTCAGTATCACACAGGATAGGATTAGATACACGGCTCAGCAGTCAGTATCACACTGGAGAGGATTAGATACACGGCTCAGCAGTCAGTATCACACAGGAGAGGATTAGATACACGGCTCAGCAGTCAGTATCACACAGGATAGGATTAGATACACGGCTCAGCAGACAGTATCACACAGGATAGGATTAGATATACGGCTCAGCAGTCAGTATCACACAGGAGAGGATTAAGAGGATTAGATACACAGCTCAGCAGTCAGTATCACACAGGATAGGATTAGATACACGGCTCAGCAGTCAGTATCACACAGGATAGGATTAGAAACACGGCTCAGCAGTCAGTATCACACAGGAGAGGATTAGATACACGGCTCAGCAGTCAGTATCACACAGGATAGGATTAGATACACGGCTCAGCAGTCAGTATCACACAGGATAGGATTAGAAACACGGCTCAGCACTCAGTATCACACAGGAGAGGATTAGATACACGGCTCAGCAGTCAGTATCACACAGGAGAGGATTAGATACACGGCTCAGCAGTCAGTATCACACAGGATAGGATTAGATACACGGCTCAGCAGTCAGTATCACACAGGATAGGATTAGATACACGGCTCAGCAGTCAGTATCACACAGAATAGGATTAGATACACGGCTCAGCAGTCAGTATCACACAGGAGAGGATTAGATACAAGGCTCAGCAGACAGTATCACACAGGAGAGGGTTAGATACACGGCTCAGCAGTCAGTATCACACAGGATAGGATTAGATACACGGCTCAGCAGTCAGTATCACACAGGATAGGATTAGATACACGGCTCAGCAGTCAGTATCACACAGGATAGGATTAGATACACGGCTCAGCAGTCAGTATCACACAGGAGAGGATTAGATACACGGCTCAGCAGACAGTATCACACAGGAGAGGATTAGATACACAGCTCAGCAGTCAGTATCACACAGCAGAGGATTAGATACACGGCTCAGCAGTCAGTATCACACAGGATAGGATTAGATACACGGCTCAGCAGTCAGTATCACACAGGTAGGATTAGATACATGGCTCAGCAGTCAGTATCACACAGGAGAGGATTAGATACACGGCTCAGCAGACAGTATCACACAGGAGAGGATTAGATACACAGCTCAGCAGTCAGCATCACACAGCAGAGGATTAGATACACGGCTCAGCAGTCAGTATCACACAGGATAGGATTAGATACACGGCTCAGCAGTCAGTATCACACAGGAGAGGATTAGATACACAGCTCAGCAGTCAGTATCACACAGGAGAGGATTAGATACACGGCTCAGCAGTCAGTATCACAAAACAGAGGATTAGATACACGGCTCAGCAGTCAGTATCACACAGGATAGGATTAGATACACGGCTCAGCAGTCAGAATCACACAGGAGAGGATTAGATACACGGCTCAGTAGTCAGTAACACACAGGAGAGGATTAGATACACGGCTCAGCAGTCAGTATCACACAGGAGAGGATTACATACACGGCTCAGCAGACAGTATCACACAGGAGAGGATTAGATACATGGCTCAGCAGTCAGTATCACACAAGATAGGATTAGATACACAGCTCAGCAGTCAGTATCACACAAGATAGGATTAGATACACGGCTCAGCAGACAGTATCACACAGGAGAGGATTGGATACACGGCTCAGCAGTCAGTATCACACAGGAGAGGATTAGATACACAGCTCAGCAGTCAGTATCACACAGGATAGGATTAGACACACGGCTCAGCAGTCAGTATCACACAGGAGAGGATTAGATACACGGCTCAGCAGTCAGCATCACACAGGATAGGATTAGATACACGGATCAGCAGTCAGTATCACACATGATAGGATTAGATACACGGCTCAGCAGTCAGTATCACACAGTACAGTGCTGTGTATCTAATCCTCTGTGTCGTGCAGCACCCCCAGTATGGAGTACCTGGATGGTGGGGGTGGTTGTCCCTGTGCGCTCTCCTCCCCCGCACCCTGTGATTTGGGATGAATGGATGATTGTGTCTATCAATGCTCCATTATGTGTCCGCACCTGCGGGTCTGACCCCGGCGTCAATCCCTGCCCAGCTGACCCTGCACTGGCGGAGAACAGGTGACTGTACACACCGTACATCACCAGAACCCGTCCTGTATACACCGTACATCACCAGAACCCGTCCTGTATACACCGTACATCACCAGAACCCGTCCTGTATACACCGTACATCACCAGGACCCGTCCTGTATACACCGTACATCATCAGAACCCGCCCTGTATACACCGTACATCACCAGAACCCGTCCTGTATACACCGTACATCACCAGAACCCGTCCTGTATACACCGTACATCACCAGAACCCGTCCTGTACACACCGTACATCACCAGAACCCGTCCTGTATACACCGTACATCACCAGAACCCGTCCTGTACACACCGTACATCACCAGAACCCGTCCTGTATACACCGTACATCACCAGAATCCGTCCTGTACACACCGTACATCACCAGAACCCGTCCTGTATACACCGTACATCACCAGAACCCGTCCTGTACACACCGTACATCACCAGAACCCGTCCTGTACACACCGTACATCACCAGAACCCGTCCTGTATACACCGTACATCACCAGAACCCGTCCTGTATACACCGTACATCACCAGAACCCGTCCTGTACACACCGTACATCACCAGAACCCGTCCTGTATACACCGTACATCATCAGAACCCGCCCTGTATACACCGTACATCACCAGAACCCGTCCTGTACACACCGTACATCACCAGAACCCGTCCTGTATACACCGTACATCACCAGAACCCGTCCTGTATACACCGTACATCACCAGAACCCGTCCTGTACACACCGTACATCACCAGAACCCGTCCTGTATACACCGTACATCATCAGAACCCGCCCTGTATACACCGTACATCACCAGAACCCGTCCTGTATACACCGTACATCTCCAGAACCCGTCCTGTATACACCGTACATCACCAGAACCCGTCCTGTATACACCGTACATCACCAGAACCCGTCCTGTATACACCGTACATCACCAGGACCCGTCCTGTATACACCGTACATCATCAGAACCCGCCCTGTATACACCGTACATCACCAGAACCCGTCCTGTATACACCGTACATCACCAGAACCCGTCCTGTATACACCGTACATCACCAGAACCCGTCCTGTACACACCGTACATCACCAGAACCCGTCCTGTATACACCGTACATCACCAGAACCCGTCCTGTACACACCGTACATCACCAGAACCCGTCCTGTATACACCGTACATCACCAGAACCCGTCCTGTATACACCGTACATCACCAGAACCCGTCCTGTACACACCGTACATCACCAGAACCCGTCCTGTACACACCGTACATCACCAGAATCCGTCCTGTACACACCGTACATCACCAGAACCCGTCCTGTATACACCGTACATCACCAGAACCCGTCCTGTACACACCGTACATCACCAGAACCCGTCCTGTACACACCGTACATCACCAGAACCCGTCCTGTATACACCGTACATCACCAGAACCCGTCCTGTATACACCGTACATCACCAGAACCCGTCCTGTACACACCGTACATCACCAGAATCCGTCCTGTACACACCGTACATCACCAGAACCCGTCCTGTATACACCGTACATCACCAGAACCCGTCCTGTACACACCGTACATCACCAGAACCCGTCCTGTACACACCGTACATCACCAGAACCCGTCCTGTATACACCGTACATCACCAGAACCCGTCCTGTATACACCGTACATCACCAGAACCCGTCCTGTACACACCGTACATCACCAGAACCCGTCCTGTATACACCGTACATCATCAGAACCCGCCCTGTATACACCGTACATCACCAGAACCCGTCCTGTACACACCGTACATCACCAGAACCCGTCCTGTATACACCGTACATCACCAGAACCCGTCCTGTATACACCGTACATCACCAGAACCCGTCCTGTACACACCGTACATCACCAGAACCCGTCCTGTATACACCGTACATCATCAGAACCCGCCCTGTATACACCGTACATCACCAGAACCCGTCCTGTATACACCGTACATCACCAGAACCCGTCCTGTATACACCGTACATCACCAGGACCCGTCCTGTATACACCGTACATCACCAGAACCCGTCCTGTATACACCGTACATCACCAGGACCCGTCCTGTATACACCGTACATCACCAGAACCCGTCCTGTATACACCGTACATCACCAGAACCCGTCCTGTACACACCGTACATCACCAGAACCCGTCCTGTATACACCGTACATCACCAGAACCCGTCTTGTATACACCGTACATCACCAGAACCCGTCCTGTATACACCGTACATCACCAGGACCCGTCCTGTATACACCGTACATCACCAGGACCCGTCCTGTATACACCGTACATCACCAGAACCCGTCCTGTATACACCGTACATCACCAGAACCCGTCCTGTATACACCGTACATCACCAGAACCCGTCCTGTATACACCGTACATCACCAGAACCCGTCCTGTATACACCGTACATCACCAGAACCCGTCCTGTATACACCGTACATCACCAGGACCCGTCCTGTATACACCGTACATCATCAGAACCCGCCCTGTATACACCGTACATCACCAGAACCCGTCCTGTATACACCGTACATCACCAGAACCCGTCCTGTATACACCGTACATCACCAGAACCCGTCCTGTACACACCGTACATCACCAGAACCCGTCCTGTATACACCGTACATCACCAGAACCCGTCCTGTACACACCGTACATCACCAGAACCCGTCCTGTATACACCGTACATCACCAGAATCCGTCCTGTACACACCGTACATCACCAGAACCCGTCCTGTATACACCGTACATCACCAGAACCCGTCCTGTACACACCGTACATCACCAGAACCCGTCCTGTACACACCGTACATCACCAGAACCCGTCCTGTATACACCGTACATCACCAGAACCCGTCCTGTATACACCGTACATCACCAGAACCCGTCCTGTACACACCGTACATCACCAGAACCCGTCCTGTATACACCGTACATCACCAGAACCCGCCCTGTACACACCGTACATCACCAGAACCCGTCCTGTACACACCGTACATCACCAGAACCCGTCCTGTATACACCGTACATCACCAGAACCCGTCCTGTATACACCGTACATCACCAGAACCCGTCCTGTACACACCGTACATCACCAGAACCCGTCCTGTATACACCGTACATCATCAGAACCCGCCCTGTATACACCGTACATCACCAGAACCCGTCCTGTATACACCGTACATCACCAGAACCCGTCCTGTATACACCGTACATCACCAGAACCCGTCCTGTATACACCGTACATCACCAGAACCCGTCCTGTATACACCGTACATCACCAGGACCCGTCCTGTATACACCGTACATCATCAGAACCCGCCCTGTATACACCGTACATCACCAGAACCCGTCCTGTATACACCGTACATCACCAGAACCCGTCCTGTATACACCGTACATCACCAGAACCCGTCCTGTACACACCGTACATCACCAGAACCCGTCCTGTATACACCGTACATCACCAGAACCCGTCCTGTACACACCGTACATCACCAGAACCCGTCCTGTACACACCGTACATCACCAGAATCCGTCCTGTACACACCGTACATCACCAGAACCCGTCCTGTATACACCGTACATCACCAGAACCCGTCCTGTACACACCGTACATCACCAGAACCCGTCCTGTACACACCGTACATCACCAGAACCCGTCCTGTATACACCGTACATCACCAGAACCCGTCCTGTATACACCGTACATCACCAGAACCCGTCCTGTACACACCGTACATCACCAGAACCCGTCCTGTATACACCGTACATCATCAGAACCCGCCCTGTATACACCGTACATCACCAGAACCCGTCCTGTACACACCGTACATCACCAGAACCCGTCCTGTATACACCGTACATCACCAGAACCCGTCCTGTATACACCGTACATCACCAGAACCCGTCCTGTACACACCGTACATCACCAGAACCCGTCCTGTATACACCGTACATCATCAGAACCCGCCCTGTATACACCGTACATCACCAGAACCCGTCCTGTATACACCGTACATCACCAGAACCCGTCCTGTATACACCGTACATCACCAGGACCCGTCCTGTATACACCGTACATCACCAGAACCCGTCCTGTATACACCGTACATCACCAGGACCCGTCCTGTATACACCGTACATCACCAGAACCCGTCCTGTATACACCGTACATCACCAGAACCCGTCCTGTACACACCGTACATCACCAGAACCCGTCCTGTACACACCGTACATCACCAGAACCCGTCCTGTATACACCGTACATCACCAGAACCCGTCTTGTATACACCGTACATCACCAGAACCCGTCCTGTATACACCGTACATCACCAGGACCCGTCCTGTATACACCGTACATCACCAGGACCCGTCCTGTATACACCGTACATCACCAGAACCCGTCCTGTATACACCGTACATCACCAGAACCCGTCCTGTATACACCGTACATCACCAGAACCCGTCCTGTATACACCGTACATCACCAGAACCCGTCCTGTATACACCGTACATCACCAGAACACGTCCTGTACACACCGTACATCACCAGAACCCGTCCTGTATACACCGTACATCACCAGAACACGTCCTGTACACACCGTACATCACCAGAACCCGTCCTGTATACAACGTACATCACCAGAACCCGTCCTGTATACACCGTACATCACCAGAACCCGTCCTGTATACACCGTACATCACCAGAACCCGTCCTGTATACACCGTACATCACCAGAACCCGTCCTGTATACACCGTACATCACCAGGGCCCGTCCTGTATACACCGTACATCATCAGAACCTGTCCTGTATACACCGTACATCACCAGGACCCGTCCTGTATACACCGTACATCACCAGGACCCGTCCTGTACACACCGTACATCATCAGAACCCGTCCTGTATACACCGTACATCACCGGAACACGTCCTGTATACACCGTACATCACCAGAACCCGTCCTGTATACACCGTACATCATCAGAACCCGTCCTGTATACACCGTACATCACCAGAACCCGTCCTGTATACACCGTACATCACCAGAACCCGTCCTGTATACACCGATGTACCGTCCTGTATACACCGTACATCACCAGGACCCGTCCTGTACACACCGTACATCATCAGAACCCATCCTGTATACACCGTACATCACCAGGACCCGTCCTGTACACACCGTACATCATCAGAACCCGTCCTGTATACACCGTACATCACCAGAACACGTCCTGTATACACCGTACATCATCAGAACCCGTCCTGTATACACCGTACATCACCAGAACGCGTCCTGTATACACCGTACATCACCAGAACCTGTCCTGTATACACCGTACATCACCAGGGCCCGTCTTGTATACACGATACATCACCAGAACCCGTCCTGTATACACCGTACATCACCAGAACCCGTCCTGTATACACCGTACATCATCAGATCCCGTCCTGTATACACCGTACATCACCAGAACCCGTCCTGTATACACCGTACATCACCAGAACCTGTCCTGTATACACCGTACATCACCAGGGCCCGTCCTGTATACACCGTACATCATCAGAACCTGTCCTGTATACACCGTACATCACCGGAACACGTCCTGTATACACCGTACATCACCAGAACCCGTCCTGTATACACCGTACATCATCAGAACCCGTCCTGTATACACCGTACATCACCAGAACCCGTCCTGTATACACCGATGTACCGTCCTGTATACACCGTACATCACCAGGACCCGTCCTGTACACACCGTACATCATCAGAACCCATCCTGTATACACCGTACATCACCAGGACCCGTCCTGTACACACCGTACATCATCAGAACCCGTCCTGTATACACCGTACATCACCAGAACACGTCCTGTATACACCGTACATCATCAGAACCCGTCCTGTATACACCGTACATCACCAGGACCCGTCCTGTATACACCGTACATCACCAGGACCCGTCCTGTATACACCTTACATCACCAGAACCCGTCCTGTATACAACGTACATCACCAGAACCCGTCCTGTATACACCGTACATCACCAGAACGCGTCCTGTATACACCGTACATCATCAGAACCCGTCCTGTATACACCGTACATCACCAGAACCTGTCCTGTATACACCGTACATCACCAGGGCCCGTCTTGTATACACCATACATCACCAGAACCCGTCCTGTATACACCGTACATCACCAGAACCCGTCCTGTATACACCGTACATCATCAGAACCCGTCCTGTATACACCGTACATCACCAGGACCCGTCCTGTATACACCGTACATCACCAGAACCCGTCCTGTATACACCGTACATCATCAGAACCCGTCCTGTACACACCGTACATCATCAGAACCCATCCTGTATACACCGTACATCACCAGGACCCGTCCTGTACACACCGTACATCACCAGAACCCGTCCTGTATACACCGTACATCACCAGAACCCGTCCTGTATACACCGTACATCACCAGAACCCGTCCTGTATACACCGTACATCACCAGAACCCGTCCTGTATACACCGTACATCACCAGAACCCGTCCTGTATACACCGTACATCACCAGGACCCGTCCTGTATACACCGTACATCACCAGAACCCGTCCTGTATACACCGTACATCATCAGAACCCGCCCTGTATACACCGTACATCACCAGAACCCGTCCTGTACACACCGTACATCACCAGAACCCGTCCTGTATACACCGTACATCACCAGAACCCGTCCTGTATACACCGTACATCACCAGAACCCGTCCTGTACACACCGTACATCACCAGAACCCGTCCTGTATACACCGTACATCACCAGAACCCGTCCTGTATACACCGTACATCACCAGAACCCGTCCTGTATACACCGTACATCACCAGAACCCGTCCTGTACACACCGTACATCACCAGAACCCGTCCTGTATACACCGTACATCATCAGAACCCGCCCTGTATACACCGTACATCACCAGAACCCGTCCTGTACACACCGTACATCACCAGAACCCGTCCTGTATACACCGTACATCACCAGAACCCGTCCTGTACACACCGTACATCACCAGAACCCGTCCTGTATACACCGTACATCACCAGAACCCGTCCTGTATACACCGTACATCACCAGGACCCGTCCTGTATACACCGTACATCACCAGAACCCGTCCTGTATACACCGTACATCACCAGGACCCGTCCTGTATACACCGTACATCACCAGAACCCGTCCTGTATACACCGTACATCACCAGAACCCGTCCTGTATACACCGTACATCACCAGAACCCGTCTTGTATACACCGTACATCACCAGAACCCGTCCTGTATACACAGTACATCACCAGAACCCGTCCTGTACACACCGTACATCACCAGAACCCGTCCTGTATACACCGTACATCACCAGGACCCGTCCTGTATACACCGTACATCACCAGGACCCGTCCTGTATACACCGTACATCACCAGAACCCGTCCTGTATACACCGTACATCACCAGAACCCGTCCTGTATACACCGTACATCACCAGAACCCGTCCTGTATACACCGTACATCACCAGAACCCGTCCTGTATACACCGTACATCACCAGAACACGTCCTGTACACACCGTACATCACCAGAACCCGTCCTGTATACACCGTACATCACCAGAACACGTCCTGTACACACCGTACATCACCAGAACCCGTCCTGTATACAACGTACATCACCAGAACCCGTCCTGTATACACCGTACATCACCAGAACCCGTCCTGTATACACCGTACATCACCAGAACCCGTCCTGTATACACCGTACATCACCAGAACCCGTCCTGTATACACCGTACATCACCAGGGCCCGTCCTGTATACACCGTACATCATCAGAACCTGTCCTGTATACACCGTACATCACCAGGACCCGTCCTTTATACACCGTACATCACCAGGACCCGTCCTGTACACACCGTACATCATCAGAACCCGTCCTGTATACACCGTACATCACCGGAACACGTCCTGTATACACCGTACATCACCAGAACCCGTCCTGTATACACCGTACATCATCAGAACCCGTCCTGTATACACCGTACATCACCAGAACCCGTCCTGTATACACCGTACATCACCAGAACCCGTCCTGTATACACCGATGTACCGTCCTGTATACACCGTACATCACCAGGACCCGTCCTGTACACACCGTACATCATCAGAACCCATCCTGTATACACCGTACATCACCAGGACCCGTCCTGTACACACCGTACATCATCAGAACCCGTCCTGTATACACCGTACATCACCAGAACACGTCCTGTATACACCGTACATCATCAGAACCAGTCCTGTATACACCGTACATCACCAGAACGCGTCCTGTATACACCGTACATCACCAGAACCTGTCCTGTATACACCGTACATCACCAGGGCCCGTCCTGTATACACCGTACATCACCAGAACCTGTCCTGTATACACCGTACATCATCAGAACCCGTCCTGTATACACCGTACATCACCAGAACCCGTCCTGTATACACCGTACATCACCAGAACCCGTCCTGTACACACCGTACATCACCAGAACCCGTCCTGTATACACCGTACATCACCAGAACCTGTCCTGTATACACCGTACATCACCAGGGCCCGTCCTGTATACACCGTACATCATCAGAACCTGTCCTGTATACACCGTACATCACCGGAACACGTCCTGTATACACCGTACATCACCAGAACCCGTCCTGTATACACCGTACATCATCAGAACCCGTCCTGTATACACCGTACATCACCAGAACCCGTCCTGTATACACCGATGTACCGTCCTGTATACACCGTACATCACCAGGACCCGTCCTGTACACACCGTACATCATCAGAACCCATCCTGTATACACCGTACATCACCAGAACACGTCCTGTATACACCGTACATCATCAGAACCCGTCCTGTATACACCGTACATCACCAGGACCCGTCCTGTATACACCGTACATCACCAGAACCCGTCCTGTATACAACGTACATCACCAGAACCCGTCCTGTATACACCGTACATCACCAGAACGTGTCCTGTATACACCGTACATCATCAGAACCCGTCCTGTATACACCGTACATCACCAGAACCTGTCCTGTATACACCGTACATCACCAGGGCCCGTCCTGTATACACCGTACATCATCAGAACCCGTCCTGTATACACCGTACATCATCAGAACCCGTCCTGTATACACCGTACATCACCAGGACCCGTCCTGTATACACCGTACATCACCAGAACCCGTCCTGTATACACCGTACATCATCAGAACCCGTCCTGTATACACCGTACATCACCAGAACCCGTCCTGTATACACCGATGTACCGTCCTGTATACACCGTACATCACCAGGACCCGTCCTGTACACACCGTACATCATCAGAACCCGTCCTGTATACACCGTACATCACCAGAACACGTCCTGTATACACCGTACATCATCAGAACCCGTCCTGTATACACCGTACATCACCAGGACCCGTCCTGTATACACCGTACATCACCAGAACCCGCCCTGTATACAACGTACATCACCAGAACCCGTCCTGTATACACCGTACATCACCAGAACGTGTCCTGTATACACCGTACATCATCAGAACCCGTCCTGTATACACCGTACATCACCAGAACCTGTCCTGTATACACCGTACATCACCAGGACCCGTCCTGTATACACCGTACATCATCAGAACCCGTCCTGTATACACCGTACATCATCAGAACCCGTCCTGTATACACCGTACATCACCAGGACCCGTCCTGTATACACCGTACATCACCAGAACCCGTCCTGTATACACCGTACATCACCAGGATCCGTCCTGTATACACCGTATATTATCAGAACCCGTCCTGTATACACCGTACATCACCAGAACCCGTCCTGTATACACCGTATATTATCAGAACCCGTCCTGTATACACCGTACATCACCAGAACCCGTCCTGTATACACCGTACATCATCAGAACCCGTCCTGTATACACCGTACATCACCAGGACCCGTCCTGTATACACCGAACATCACCAGAACCCGTCCTGTACACACCGTACATCATCAGAACCCGTCCTGTACACACCGTACATCATCAGAACCCGTCCTGTATACACCGTACATCACCAGGACCCGTCCTGTACACACCGGACATCATCAGAACCCGTCCTGTATACACCGTACATCACCAGGACCCGTCCTGTATACACCGTACATCACCAGAACCCATCCTGTATACACCGTACATCACCAGAACCCGTCCTGTATACACCGTACATCACCAGAACCCGTCATGTATACACCGTACATCACCAGAACCCGTCCTGTATACACCGTACATCACCAGAACCCGTCCTGTATACACCGTACATCACCAGTACCCGTCCTGTACACACCGTACATCATCAGAACCCGTCCTGTATACACCGTACATCACCAGGACCCGTCCTGTACACACCGTACATCACCAGAACCCGTCCTGTATACACCGTACATCACCAGGACCCGTCCTGTATACACCGTACATCACCAGAACCCGTCCTGTATACACAGTACATCACCAGAACCCGTCCTGTATACACCGTACATCACCAGAACCCGTCTTGTATACACCATACATCACCAGAACCCGTCCTGTATACACCGTACATCATCAGAACCCGTCCTGTATACACCGTACATCACCAGAACCCGTCCTGTATACACCGTACATCACCAGAACCCGTCCTGTACACACCGTACATCACCAGAACCGGTCCTGTACACACCGTACATCACCAGAACCCGTCCTGTACACACCGTACATCACCAGAACCCGTCCTGTATACACCGTACATCACCAGAACACGTCCTGTACACACCGTACATCACCAGAACCCGTCCTGTATACACCGTACATCACCAGAACCCGTCCTGTATACACCGTACATCACCAGAACCCGTCCTGTACACACCGTACATCACCAGAACCCGTCCTGTATACACCGTACATCACCAGAACCCGTCCTGTATACACCGTACATCACCAGAACACGTACTGTATACACCGTACATCACCAGAACACGTCCTGTACACACCGTACATCACCAGAACCCGTCCTGTATACACCGTACATCACCAGAACCCGTCCTGTATACACCGTACATCACCAGAACCCGTCCTGTATACACCGTACATCACCAGAACCCGTCCTGTATACACCGTACATCACCAGAACCCATCCTGTATACACCGTACATCACCAGAACCCGTCCTGTACACACCGTACATCACCAGGACCGGTCCTGTACACACCGTACATCACCAGAACCCGTCCTGTACACACCGTACATCACCAGAACCCGTCCTGTATACACCGTACATCACCAGAACACGTCCTGTACACACCGTACATCACCAGAACCCGTCCTGTATACAACGTACATCACCAGAACCCGTCCTGTACACACCGTACATCACCAGAACCCGTCCTGTATACAACGTACATCACCAGAACCCGCCCTGTATACACCGTATATTATCAGAACCCGTCCTGTATACACCGTACATCACCAGAACCCGTCCTGTACACACCGTACATCATCAGAACCCGTCCTGTATACACCGTACATCACCAGAACACGTCCTGTATACACCGTACATCACCAGAACCCGTCCTGTATACACCGTACATCACCAGGGCCCGTCCTGTATACACCGTACATCATCAGAACCCGTCCTGTATACACCGTACATCATCAGAACCCGTCCTGTATACACCGTACATCACCAGGATCCGTCCTGTACACACCGTACATCACCAGAACCCGTCCTGTATACACAGTACATCACCAGAACCCATCCTGTATACACCGTACATCACCGGAACACGTCCTGTATACACCGTACATCACCAGAACCCGTCCTGTATACACAGTACATCACCAGAACCCGTCCTGTATACACCGTACATCACCGGAACACGTCCTGTATACACCGTACATCATCAGAACCCGTCCTGTATACACCGTACATCACCAGAACCCGTCCTGTATACACCGATGTACCGTCCTGTATACACCGTACATCACCAGGACCCGTCCTGTACACACCGTACATCATCAGAACCCGTCCTGTATACACCGTACATCACCAGAACACGTCCTGTATACACCGTACATCATCAGAACCCGTCCTGTATACACCGTACATCACCAGGACCCGTCCTGTATACACAGTACATCACCAGAACCCGTCCTGTATACAACGTACATCACCAGAACCCGTCCTGTATACACCGTACATCACCAGAACGTGTCCTGTATACACCGTACATCATCAGAACCCGTCCTGTATACACCGTACATCACCAGAACCTGTCCTGTATACACCGTACATCACCAGGACCCGTCCTGTATACACTGTACATCATCAGAACCCGTCCTGTATACACCGTACATCATCAGAACCCGTCCTGTATACACCGTACATCACCAGGACCCGTCCTGTATACACCGTACATCACCAGAACCCGTCCTGTATACACCGTACATCACCAGGATCCGTCCTGTATACACCGTATATTATCAGAACCCGTCCTGTATACACCGTACATCACCAGAACCCGTCCTGTATACACCGTATATTATCAGAACCCGTCCTGTATACACCGTACATCACCAGAACCCGTCCTGTATACACCGTACATCATCAGAACCCGTCCTGTATACACCGTACATCACCAGGACCCGTCCTGTATACACCGAACATCACCAGAACCCGTCCTGTACACACCGTACATCATCAGAACCCGTCCTGTACACACCGTACATCATCAGAACCCGTCCTGTATACACCGTACATCACCAGAACCCGTCTTGTATACACCGTACATCACCAGAACCCGTCCTGTATACACCGTACATCATCAGAACCCGTCCTGTATACACCGTACATCACCAGAACCCGTCCTGTATACACCGTACATCACCAGAACCCGTCCTGTACACACCGTACATCACCAGAACCGGTCCTGTACACACCGTACATCACCAGAACCCGTCCTGTACACACCGTACATCACCAGAACCCGTCCTGTATACACCGTACATCACCAGAACACGTCCTGTACACACCGTACATCACCAGAACCCGTCCTGTATACACCGTACATCACCAGAACCCGTCCTGTATACACCGTACATCACCAGAACCCGTCCTGTACACACCGTACATCACCAGAACCCGTCCTGTATACACCGTACATCACCAGAACCCGTCCTGTATACACCGTACATCACCAGAACACGTCCTGTATACACCGTACATCACCAGAACACGTCCTGTACACACCGTACATCACCAGAACCCGTCCTGTATACACCGTACATCACCAGAACCCGTCCTGTATACACCGTACATCACCAGAACCCGTCCTGTATACACCGTACATCACCAGAACCCGTCCTGTATACACCGTACATCACCAGAACCCGTCCTGTATACACCGTACATCACCAGAACCCGTCCTGTACACACCGTACATCACCAGGACCGGTCCTGTACACACCGTACATCACCAGAACCCGTCCTGTACACACCGTACATCACCAGGACCCGTCCTGTATACACCGTACATCACCAGAACACGTCCTGTACACACCGTACATCACCAGAACCCGTCCTGTATACAACGTACATCACCAGAACCCGTCCTGTACACACCGTACATCACCAGAACCCGTCCTGTATACAACGTACATCACCAGAACCCGCCCTGTATACACCGTATATTATCAGAACCCGTCCTGTATACACCGTACATCACCAGAACCCGTCCTGTACACACCGTACATCATCAGAACCCGTCCTGTATACACCGTACATCACCAGAACACGTCCTGTATACACCGTACATCACCAGAACACGTCCTGTACACACCGTACATCACCAGAACCCGTCCTGTATACACCGTACATCACCAGAACCCGTCCTGTATACACCGTACATCACCAGAACCCGTCCTGTATACACCGTACATCACCAGAACCCGCCCTGTATACACCGTATATTATCAGAACCCGTCCTGTATACACCGTACATCACCAGAACCCGTCCTGTATACACCGTACATCACCAGAACACGTCCTGTATACACCGTACATCACCAGAACACGTCCTGTACACACCGTACATCACCAGAACCCGTCCTGTATACACCGTACATCACCAGAACCCGTCCTGTATACACCATACATCACCAGAACCCGTCCTGTATACACCGTACATCACCAGAACCCGTCCTGTATACACCGTACATCACCAGAACACGTCCTGTACACACCGTACATCACCAGAACCCGTCCTGTATACACCGTACATCACCAGAACCCGTCCTGTATACACCGTACATCACCAGAACACGTCCTGTACACACCGTACATCACCAGGACCCGTCCTGTATACACCGTACATCACCAGAACCCGTCCTGTATACACCGTACATCACCAGAACCTGTCCTGTATACACCGTACATCACCAGGGCCCGTCCTGTATACACCGTACATCATCAGAACCTGTCCTGTATACACCGTACATCACCGGAACACGTCCTGTATACACCGTACATCACCAGAACCCGTCCTGTATACACCGTACATCATCAGAACCCGTCCTGTATACACCGTACATCACCAGAACCCGTCCTGTATACACCGATGTACCGTCCTGTATACACCGTACATCACCAGGACCCGTCCTGTACACACCGTACATCATCAGAACCCATCCTGTATACACCGTACATCACCAGGACCCGTCCTGTACACACCGTACATCATCAGAACCCGTCCTGTATACACCGTACATCATCAGAACCCGTCCTGTATACACCGTACATCACCAGAACCCGTCCTGTATACAACGTACATCACCAGAACCCGTCCTGTATACACCGTACATCATCAGAACCCGTCCTGTATACACCGTACATCACCAGGACCCGTCCTGTATACACCGTACATCACCAGAACCCGTCCTGTATACAACGTACATCACCAGAACCCGTCCTGTATACACCGTACATCACCAGAACGTGTCCTGTATACACCGTACATCATCAGAACCCGTCCTGTATACACCGTACATCACCAGAACCTGTCCTGTATACACCGTACATCACCAGGGCCCGTCCTGTATACACCGTACATCATCAGAACCCGTCCTGTATACACCGTACATCATCAGAACCCGTCCTGTATACACCGTACATCACCAGGACCCGTCCTGTATACACCGTACATCACCAGAACCCGTCCTGTATACACCGTACATCACCAGGATCCGTCCTGTACACACCGTACATCACCAGAACCCGTCCTGTATACACAGTACATCACCAGAACCCGTCCTGTATACACCGTATATTATCAGAACCCGTCCTGTATACACCGTACATCACCAGAACCCGTCCTGTATACACCGTACATCATCAGAACCCGTCCTGTATACACCGTACATCACCAGGACCCGTCCTGTACACACCGGACATCATCAGAACCCGTCCTGTACACACCGTACATCACCAGAACCCGTCCTGTACACACCGTACATCATCAGAACCCGTCCTGTATACACCGTACATTACCAGGACCCGTCCTGTATACACCGTACATTACCAGGACCCGTCCTGTATACACCGTACATCACCAGGACCCGTCCTGTACACACTGCACATCATCAGAACCCGTCCTGTATACACCGTACATCACCAGAACCCGTCCTGTATACACCGTACATCACCAGAACCCGTCCTGTATACACCGTACATCACCAGAACACGTCCTGTATACACCGTACATCACCAGAACCCGTCCTGTATACACCGTACATCACCAGAACCCGTCCTGTACACACCGTACATCACCAGAACACGTCCTGTATACACCGTACATCACCGGAACACGTCCTGTACACACAGTACATCACCGGAACTCGTCCTGTATACACCATACATCACCGGAACCCGTCCTGTATACACCATACATCACCGGAACCCGTCCTGTATACACCGTACATCACCAGAACCCGTCCTGTATACACCGTACATCACCAGAACCGGTCCTGTATACACCGTACATCACCAGAACCCGTCCTGTATACACCGTACATCACCAGAACCGGTCCTGTATACACCATACATCACCAGAACCGGTCCTGTATACACCGTACATCATCAGAACCCGTCCTGTATACACCGTACATCATCAGAAACCGTCCTGTACACACCGTACATCACCAGGGCCCGTCCTGTATACACCGTACATCACCAGAACCCGTCCTGTATACACCGTACATCACCAGAACCCCTCCTGTACACACCGTACATCACCAGAACCCGTCCTGTATACACCGTACATCACCAGAACCCCTCCTGTACACACCGTACATCACCAGAACCCGTCCTGTACACACCGTACATCACCAGAACCCGTCCTGTATACACCGTACATCAAGAGAACCGGTCCTGTATACATCGTACATCACCAGAACCCCTCCTGTACACACCGTACATCACCAGAACCCGTCCTGTACACACCGTACATCACCAGAACCCGTCCTGTATACACAGTACATCACCAGAACCCGTCCTGTATACACCGTACATCACCAGAACCCGTCCTGTATACACCGTACATCACCAGAACCCGTCCTGTATACACCGTACATCATCAGAACCCGTCCTGTATACACCGTACATCATCAGAACCCATCCTGTATACACCGTACATCACCAGAACCCGTCCTGTATACACCGTACATCACCAGAACCCGTCCTGTATACACCGATGTACCGTCCTGTATACACCGTACATCACCAGAACCCGTCCTGTACACACCGTACATCATCAGAACCCATCCTGTATACACCGTACATCACCAGGACCCGTCCTGTACACACCGTACATCATCAGAACACGTCCTGTATACACCGATGTACCGTCCTGTATACACCGTACATCATCAGAACCCATCCTGTATACACCGTACATCACCAGGACCCGTCCTGTATACACCGTACATCACCAGAACACGTCCTGTATACACCGTGCATCATCAGAACCCGTCCTGTATACACCGTACATCACCAGGACCCGTCCTGTATACACCGTACATCACCAGAACCCGTCCTATATACACCGTACATCACCAGAACCCGTCCTGTACACACCGTACATCACCAGAACCCGTCCTGTATACACCGTACATCACCAGAACCCGTCCTGTATACACGGTACATCACCAGGACCCGTCCTGTACACACCGTACATCACCAGAACCCGTCCTGTATACACCGATGTACCGTCCTGTATACACCGTACATCACCAGAACCCATCCTGTATACACCGTACATCACCAGGACCCGTCCTGTATACACCGTACATCACCAGAACACGTCCTGTATACACCGTACATCATCAGAACCCGTCCTGTATACACCGTACATCACCAGGACCCGTCCTGTATACACCGTACATCACCAGAACCCGTCCTGTATACAACGTACATCACCAGAACCCGTCCTGTATACACCGTACATCACCAGAACGCGTCCTGTATACACCGTACATTATCAGAACCCGTCCTGTATACACCGTACATCACCAGAACCCGTCCTGTATACACAGTACATCACCAGAACCCGTCCTGTATACTCCGTATATTATCAGAACCCGTCCTGTATACACCGTACATCACCAGAACCCGTCCTGTATACACCGTACATCACCAGGACCCGTCCTGTATACACCGTACATCATCAGAACCCATCCTGTATACACCGTACATCATCAGAAACCGTCCTGTATACACCGTACATCACCAGGACCTGTCCTGTATACACCATACATCACCAGAACCTGTCCTGTATACACCGTACATCACCGGAACACGTCCTGTATACACCGTACATCACCAGAACCCGTCCTGTATACACCGTACATCACCAGGACCCGTCCTGTACACACCATACATCATCAGAACCTGTCCTGTACACACCGTACATCACCAGAACCTGTCCTGTATACACCGTACATCACCAGAACCCGTCTTGTATACACCGTACATCACCAGAACCCGTCCTGTATACACCGTACATCACCGGAACACGTCCTGTATACACCGTACATCACCAGAACCCGTCCTGTATACACCGTACCTCACCAGATCCTGTCCTGTATACACCGTACATCACCGGAACACGTCCTGTATACACCGTACATCACCAGAACCCATCCTGTACACACCGTACATCATCAGAACCCGTCCTGTACACACCGATCTTATCCACACAACTAGTAGTAGCCGTGGAGCGTACCTACGATGATCCTAGACGCCTCGACACTGCCGGAGAACTAAATTAGCCTAAAGCAAGAAAGGGGAAATCTAAACTGCCCCAGAGCAAACCCCAAAGGAATAGTCCCCAAACATATTGCGGGTGAGACAAGATGAAACACAAACGCAGGCAGGAAAATAGACTGAGCAAACGATGGGGCCCAAACTAACTAGACAGGACAGGAAAGGAAAGATTCTGTCTGCAATCACACAAAAAACCCTGCAAAAAATGCCAACACGGCTGATAGAAAAATACTGAAGTCACTAGACTTCGCCCACTATATCAGCACTCTGGTATATTCTGAAAGCAGAGCAAAAAGCGGCCAATCTAATAAGGTACAAAAACAAACTGGCCCAAACAGTAACATAAGGATGGAAATTCAGCACAGCCCCAGCTGGGGCTGGCTGACCACAAAAAAATTGAAATAGACAAAACCAAATCAAATGTGAACAATAGCAAAAAAACACTTAGCTTGAGCATGCAGGACTGAGC